>NC_058042.1:3560000-3894583 GCF_020085105.1 Siniperca chuatsi | reverse complement strand
TCAGTAAATGCCCCTGGTCATGCAGTATTTTTTTAACTGGGAAACATTGTTTTTCTTCTAATTTAACCTACAGTATCAACAAGCACAGTTTTCTAGGTCTGTGTCTCAACATCATATACAGTGTAGTCCCTCATTCGTCCAGGAGTGTTCTATCGTAGAAAGGGTTTCAGTCGTAGTCATCTCGACACTGTTTTCAGAATCGTGAGAATGACTTCCGGATGGGAGCCGAAACGTCTCGATTCTGAAAACAGTGTCCAGATGACTACGACTGAAACCTTTTCTACGATCATATACAGTGTTAATGGCCATTTTGATTCTGTTACATAACCAGCAGCATTACACTATAAGCAGGCAGGCCTTTTATCAGGATGGGTGTGTCAAAAAGTGGAAGAGGTATTGTGCTACTTGAAAACATCTATTTATGTTTAACCCCATAGTTTTCTGCTTTTTAGCCATGCTAGTGGCGAGGGAGGCAGTGTTGGTCAATCGGTGGGTCCAACATTTTGGTCGACTGAAATATCTTAAACCAATATTGGATGGACTGCCGTGAAATTTAGTACAGGCAGGCTTTCATGTTCCCCACAGGATTATTGTAGCAACGTAGGTGATCCCTTAACCTGTCATCCAGCGCCATCATCAGGTCAAATTTTCAGTTTGTCTAACACTGGTTTATGATCCAACACCTGCAAAATTAATGACATTCCCATCAGCCTCAGCTTGTGTTAGTGCTAATTAGCACACGTTAGCATACTAACACGCTAAACTGAGAGCGTGAACATGCAGTGCTAACATGTTACCATTGTCATTGTGAGCATGCTGATGCTAGCATTTAGCTCAAAGCACCACTGTCCCAAAGTACAGCCTTGCAGACTCTTGTCTCCCCTCAAGTAGTTCTAAGAAAATCATCTTATTCCACACTGTCTGACAGTGTAAGTATATATTCTGTATCAGCTTGTTCCAGCTCTTCACTGAAGCTAAATTATGTTTGATGAAATTAGTGAAATATTTAATCCCAAATCTGCATGTTTTTTATGGTTGCACCCTTCCATCAAATGGAAATATTTGAGGTGCCGTGTGCATCATCATCAATGATATGAGATGTCAAGATGTGATGTCACACTCTTAAGCTGGTTATCAGAAGGAATATGCAATGCCAAAATAGGCCCAGAAATGCAACACACCTAACCAATAGCTTTTTGATGTGTTTAAAGGAATAGTTTTGGGGAAAATGCTTATTTGCGTTCTTGACGAAAGTTAGATGAGAAGCTCGATACCACTCTAATGTCAGTACAGTAACTATGAAGCTAGAGCCAGGAGGCAGTTACTCTAGGTTAGCTTAGCAAAAATTGTTTCCCCAAAATGTTGAACTATTCCTTCAAATTGTGTTTTTTTCACTGTTAGGACTTGTGTGATTGTATCCTACCAGTGACTCTTTTTTTAACAAGTGTTGTGGCTTTTTTCCTGTATAAAGAGCAAAAAGCAGCTATTTGTCCCATCAGAAGAAGGCCTCTGTACCTCAGTGATGTTTTGCTTTTTATTCCTTGGCTTTTCATTATTTGGCCTTGGTGTAGTCATAAGGTTGTTAAATCTGTTTCCTGTAGGCCAGCGGATTCTCCAGTATCAGAGTGATGTCCTCGAGACAGTGGTGTTGGTGAACCCATCAGACGAGACCGCTGCCTCAGAGGTGAGTCACACCCGGATAACACAGACAAAACTCCTCAGGGTGATGATGATGCTCTGACTCCTGCAGGACACTTGGAAATGCTCTGCATTTTTATTTAAATCACACCAAGGAGTTTCAGGCGAAAGTGTTCAGTCTGGGTCGAACTTGGTTTCACTTATGAAGAACACAACAGCACTTGCTGTTCACCGTTTACCCACAATGGGAGGTCCATGTCTCGTATGCTAGTGATCATCACTTTGTTGATTAACAGGAAAACACTCTCAGCTGAAGCGCCACAGTGTGAGACACAGACACTTATTTGATATTCTGCCAATAAATAAACCCACTCAGATGCCCCAGCTTTGCTTCAGTGTGAAAATTAGTCAGGTGTTAGCTTAGCCTTTGACTGGTGGTGAAATGTAAAAATGACAATTTGGAAATGAATTAACCTTGTAAATTTTTTATTATTTTTGTCTAGTGTAGAATGATGGAAAAGCAAGTAATGGTTAAACCTACAACATTTAAACAATTTATCTGTAATACACCTGGTCCCTGAAACTGCAAGAAACCCTGTTTGTTTGGAAATACATGGTACTGTGCACTGTACTGTACTTCTGCATTTAACCTTTATTCTTAATACTATTAACCAACTAAATAGCTTGCATTTGGTCACTCCAAAAAGATTTTTTCCAGTACAGTAACAGTCACCTTTTTTGTTTTGATCTTGATGACTTATGGAAGATTTATCATTACAAAGCATTAATATTAGCTGTTCTAATTTTTTATTATTATTTTTGTATTATTTAAAAAGGGACCATGTACAATTTAAAACATAAATGTCATCATTTGATGCACCATCTCAGATTATAGCTTTAAACTAATTCACATCTGTAGTCCCATATAGTTATAGTGGTTATCCTGTACTCTACTCAGATTCGCTCTCTAATCACTGACTTTGCTGGGAATAAGTTGCTGATACTGAGCGGCCAGAGCTCTGAGCAGGGAGGTGACATCCTTTTGCAAGGTGGAGCCTTCACTTGGCAACACTTCTCCAACATCATCTCCAGCCCTCAAGTAAGCCGAGTGCACTTTCCCTCCAAATTCTTCTTTACAGTGTATGTGTATGGATCAACTTGCGATTATAAAGCTTACAAAGGCACAGTTATTTTAGGTTGTTTTTCGCTGTTACTTTGTTCCCAGGTGATTGAACACCTGTCCAGGGCCTCTTCAGAGCAGCCGTCCAGACTTACTGTTTCCTGTCAGGGAGACGGGGGCTGGAGCTCCCTCGGCCAAAGCCAGGAGCAGCAGTCATTCCAAAATCATCTGGAATACCGCCTGAACCCTGAACCCCACCTCCCCGACATGGACGGAGTCACAGAGTTCACCGAATATGTCTCAGAGACAGTGGATGTGCCATCGTCCTTTGACCTTCTGGAGCCCCCGACCTCTGGAGGTTTTCTGAAGCTGTCCAAACCCTGCTGCTACATCTTCCCTGGAGGCAGGGGAGACTCGGCTCTGTTCGCCGTCAATGGATTCAACATCCTGGTGGATGGAGGATCTGATCGGAAGTCTTGCTTCTGGAAGCTGGTTCGCCACCTGGACAGGATCGACTCTGTTCTACTTACCCATATTGGAGCAGACAACCTCCCTGGCATCAATGGGTTGTTCCAGAGAAAGATTGCAGAGCAAGAGGAGGAGCGTAACCAAGGATCTGGCTCCAGCAGCAACGGTGACTGGATGAAGAACCTGATCTCTCCTGAGCTCGGGATCGTGTTTTTTAACGTCCCAGAGAAGCTTCGGATGCCTGAGTCTACGCTGAAAGTGAAGCGAAGCATTGAGGAAGCATCTCTTACATTGCAGTACCTCAACAAGCTTGGTATCACACCAGAGCCTCTTCACAGGGTAGTCAGCAACACTATTGAACCTATCACACTATTCCACAAACTTGGTGTGGGAAAGTTAGACATGTATGTCTTAAACCCTGTAAAAGAGAGCAAAGAGATGCAGTTTCTAATGCAGAAATGGGCTGGAAACAGCAAAGCCAAGACAGGGATTACGATGCCCAATGGAAAAGAAGGAGAAATATCTGTCCCTTATTTGACATCAGTTACCGCTCTCATTGTTTGGATTCCTCACCATCCAACAGAAAAGATAGTCAGGGTGCTCTTCCCTGGAAATGCACCGCAGAATAAAATCTTCGAGGGCCTTGAGAAACTGAAACACCTGGACTTCCTACGATACCCAGTGGCTACCCAAAAAGACATATCATCTGGGGCACCTCCTCCCATCATCAAACAGACTAAAATAAGATCAAGAACTGACAGCAAGGAGAGTCTCAAATCTTCACCCAAACCACACTCTAAAACAACAAAGAAAGAAGCCAGTGGGCAGGAGGAAGAGCTCAAGAGTGACATCACTAAAGAGAATAAAGTAGAAAAGAAAGAAGAGAAGAAACTCAAAAGTGAAAGTCTAAAAGCCACCAAACAACAGAAAAACAGTGAAGTGGCCCCTGTGGCTGACAAAAAGTCAGACAAAAAGAAAATCTCCAAGGAAAAAACTGCCAAGCAGGAGAAAGCGTCCAAGATGGATGAAAAGAAAGACAAAGAGAAAAAAGACATTAAGAAAGAGAAACGTGAAGTAAAGAAAGATGAAAATATAAGAAAAGAAGAGAAAAAAGAAAGTAAAGCCAAGGAGGATAAAAAGAAGGACCCAAGTAAACCAGAGCTGAGAAAAATTACTAAACCTGACCTGAAGCCTCTCACCCCTGAAGTGAGAAAAACTCTGCATAAGGCTAAGACTCAGGCTAAGCCCAAGACAGACAAAAATAAAGCCGTTAAAGAGGAAGCAAATGAGAAAAAGCCAGTCCCAAAGAACATCCCTGAAGAGATCGCAACAGCAGCTTTGTCTGACAGGTCCATTGTGTCCTCCCCAGAAGACCTCACTGAGGACTTTGAGGCTCTGAAACAAGAAGAGCTGTCCAAACTTAAGACTGAGCCTATCCAGAATGATGTGATGTCTGGGCATTCAGTGAACACAGATACTAAAGATTCTTCTTTAGTTTTCCGTGATGAGAGAGTCACATCCCCAGCCACTGAGATAAAATCTGCTTCCCCCAAATCCCCTGTCCAACAGGAAGAAGACAACAAAGACAAGGGTGCATCAGAACATGTTGCAGCCACTGAAAAGAAGGAAGCAAGCGATGGTTTTGACAAGAAGTATGAAGAGGAGAAAATGGAGAAATATGACAAATACCCTGTGAAGGACGACATAAAAGACAGATCAAAGAAGAGTGACAGCTCAGAGGAGGAGGGTGATGTAATTGAAAAAGCAGAACTCGAAGGAGCAGAAGATGACGAGGTCCTGAAATATAAAACAGAGGAGGCGAAAAAGGAAAAAACTGGAAAGGAGTGGGACACCAAGCCAACTGAGCAAAAACCTTTATCAACCACAGCGCTGTCTGGGCAAGTAGCAGCCACCACCTCGGAGCAATTTTCCTTCATCCAAGACGAGACCATCCCTGGTTACTCCGAGACTGAACAGACCATCTCTGATGAGGAGATCCACGAGGAAACAGAAGATAGAATCCCACAGCTGCGCTATGATGTGGGCTCCTATGACATCTCTGTCCCTGACGTTCCTGGCACCTTCGACTCCATGCATGGTATAAAAGAGATGAAGAGCGCCGCTGTGTCTGATATTCCCAATGCCAAACCCAAAGCCTTTATGGGAGGTCACGAGCCTGAGCTTGCACCTTACCCTGCCATCATAGCTGCTCCTCTTGCAGAGGAGGAGCACATCTCCTCAGCAACATCCATCACAGAATATGACAAACTGTCATCCTTTGCAACGTCTGTAGCTGAGGACCAGTCGATAGCCTCTGTGACGGCGCCTCAAACTGAGGAAGCTGGGAGGAGCTCTCTCCTGCTTGACACCATCAACAGTATCCCCTCACGTGCTGAGGCCATCCATGGGAAGGACTATCTCCACTCAGCAGGAACTATCTCACCCACCTCCTCTCTGGAGGACGACAAGTGCTTTAAGTCTCCTTCCTCTGATGAGTACCAGCCCAACATTCCTGAGATGGAGGGTGATTCAAAGATCAGATCAGTCCACGAAGAAGACGATGACGAAGAAGAGGACGAGGACCAGACTCCGAACGTTGACATCCCTCTGGGTAAACTTCAAGAGGGCTATGAGCATGCAGCCTCTAAGATGCTCCAGGAGAAGGAGAAATCTCCCTCTACCACTTTTTCATCTCCTCCCTTCTCTACCACGCAGTACTCTCCCACAAAGGCTGTCAAAGAAAACCAATCTCTCCTTAGCACAGAAGGATTTAAGACTGATGCTGATATAAAGCCTTTGTCACCCCCTCCATCTTTCTCCCCTGGGTTAGAGTCCCACTCCAGGCAGGAGAGTGAGGAAAGATGTCTAAGTCCAGATGACAGCACCATGAAACTGGCCTCACCCACACACTCTGTGCCTACAAGCAGTGGCTACTCTCCGACAGAAGAGAAACCCTTTAAAACAGAAGACAAAGATGAGGCAGTGAATGATGTTAAAGCTGACTACCAGAAAACAGATACATCAGTCACTATCTTAGACAATACCTCCTTTGTCGGACTGCTAGGTGACAAAACAGCGTTTAAAGCGTCTGAAGAATCCAAAGAAGACAACGTGGAAGAAGAAGGAGAGGACTGTTACACCAAAAAGGATCTACAGCCTGCTGTTAAGGCCAAGCTTATGGAGGCAAAGGAGGGGTGCTTCTTGGATGACGACTACACCTTTGAGGCAAAATCTGCTAAGATAGAAACAGAAGTCAAGGGCTCGGACAAGACACAGGTGTCTTTTAGCACAGAGGAGAAACCAAAACCTCAAGTGATGTACTCAGATGAAGATACAGAGGAAGATGACAAAGATGATGGTTTCCCAAGTGTGGTAGGGTCTAAGCCCTTATCAACAGATCAAAGTAAAGAAGACTTAAAAAATGAAAGCACAGAGAAAACAGATATCGCTTTTAAAGAGCCTGAGAAAAGTGTTCATTTCAGTCTCTATGATTTTCCAGAGAAGGAGAGCAAAGAAAAGGCCTTGTATATAAGACAAGACACGCCCTATGTGCATGGCAAAACATTCTCTTATGGTGACATTTATGACAGTAAAACAAGCTCAGTGGACTCTGATTCATATCATCAGGAGTCCTTAGATAAAAAGGACATTGCAAAGGGTGAAGTGGATTTCCAGAAACACGAGCCCCCATCCCCGGTAACAGCCACCGACAAGTTGTCAGAGAAGGAGGGATTTAGCGTCTCTTTTGGAAAAGAGTCCTCCACCTCATCGTGGCTTGACTCTAAGAGCACTTCTGCTATACCTCCATTTGAAAAAGAGGTCAAAGGAAAGGAGACATTCGACTACAGCACAAGTAGTCGATTCCCTTCAGTGGCTGATAGACCCGAGGCCTCGTCCACTTCTTTATCATCAGAAAAAGACTTCTCTTTTAAAAGCCAGACTGACGGCACAAAGCCCCAGACATTCTCCTCAATGACAGCATTTGATGTGGACAAACTTGCTGCCACAGGCTACAGTGAGAAAGGAACGTGTTTGGAGATTGATATGCGAAAACTAACAGCAAGGGATGAGGAGGACTATGATGATGATGAAGTTGTCGATGAAGATGAGGAGGAGGAGGAAGACGAAGAGGAGGAAGAGGACGACGACGAAGGTGCTGTTGATTCTGATATGGAGAAAGGCAACAAAGAGAAGTCTGAGAAGGAAGTAAAAAGTACAATCAGTGATATGTTTGGCTCAAATAGGCCTGAATTTATGGTTTCTATGGCTGGATACGGCTATAACAGTCAGGGGAAGCCAAATGTGAAAGAAAGCAGCTCTAGCTCACTCACAAAGGCTGAAGATGAAGCTAAGGTTGAGTCCTCATCCCTCAGTGGAAAGCCAATGGATTTAGGGGCTACAGGTTTCTCTGGCTACTCCTCAGGGTTTGAGTACTCATATGAAAGTGGTGAGAAAGATTCATTTTTATCAAGTCAGACCACAGACAAAGGTAAAGAGGATTTCACTTTGAAATCAACAGAGGACAGTTATTACCAGAATGACAGAGCTGATCCTGATTTTGAGAAACAGAAGACACCAGACCTTCTGAGTAAGAGATCACTGGACACGAGCTTTCAGTACACGACCACCGCTGCCCCTGGGTACTCCTCCTCTTCGGCCTATAGCTACTCTTCCTCCACCTCAGGCTCCCTCTCCACCAGCCGTCAGTTCGGAGAGGAGCTGGAGACGCCTGCCGAGCCCCTCTTTGAGTACTCCTCCTTTAAAGATGAACACTCACTGGTCATGGATTCTTCCTTCTCCAGGTCTACTGGCACCAAAGATGACTATCTAGAAGTGTCTGAAAAACAGATCACCGCTACAACCACGGCTGAGTCCACCTCCAGTTTAGCCCGCTTCTCACCCCTCAGCCCATTCGAAGAGGTCAAATCCTTCCCCTCGCTCTCGTCCACTGCCTTTGCTGAGGACAAGAAGGAGCATACGACTTCATTAGGTGGAGTTATGGACAAAGGCCCTCAATCAGACTGCTTCTATAAGCCTGAGTGGTCTGAAGGGTCAAAGCTAGACACAGCTGTTGGGTTTGGGGCCTCAGCAGGACCGTTCTCTCAAACTACAGAGCTCTCCAAGGACAAAGAGGCAGCCAGTGCCGCTCTGTTTGGTGTCACTTCCTCACCACGCCCAGACATAGAAGGCAAGCATTACTTTGAAGAGACTGACAGTAGCGAAGAAGAGGATGAGGAGGCTTACATGCGTGAGATGACTCGCAGGTCACCTTCCAGTGGCCTGGCTGGTAGCCTCTCATTTTCTGACAAGCCTGTTGCTCCAGTTGCCAGTGAAAAGACTGGTGGTGCACTCCCTGATGTTCTTGGCTCCTACATGCCCTCACGTCTCCAGGCCAGCAAGCCAGACACAGTCAATGGCCCCACAGAGGTCAGCTCAAGCTCCACCCTCCTTGCTGGAGCAGCAGCCAGTGGTGCATCTTCAGGCCCAACCAAGGTGGAGCCCAGAGAGGGAGCAGCAGGTTACAGGAGCTCTTATGAGTGGGAGATGTCAAAGCCCCAGATGGGGATGGTGCCCGGAAACTCCCCTCCCCATTACCGCCATGATGATGAGTTTGAAGAGGAGTGTGAGATGGAGCCAGAGCACCCTGCCCGTCCGCTTTCACTCTCTTCAACCGATCAGCCATTTCGCTCACCGTTCTACGCTGAGGAGTGCAGCCGAGGAGGGCAGGATGACGATGATGACAGTGACCAGGATCTTGCTGGTGATGTGCCCATGGGAGCCACCTCCTCTTATACCAGCCGCACCTCTCCCGGATATTCCTCCTCCGAGTGCAGGCAGCGCAAAGAGGACCTCTCACCTTCCTTCATCAACCCATGCATGCGGCAGTTATCCAGCGACGAGGACGATGAGGAGCAAGGGCGCAGAAGTGACCAATCGCAGGGCGATGAACACGATCTGTCGGTCAAGAGAAGGGCTCAAAAACAGCACTATCATCACCAGCCTCACAGCAGGGACAGTAGCTCTCTGCACCAAGCTGGTGGCATGTCAGCAGGGCTGGGTCTGGACACAGAGGAGACACCGCCCACCTCTGTCAGTGAGTCTTTAGCCTCTCAGTCAGACTCTGATGTGCCTCCAGGCACTGAGGAATACCCCTCAGTCACTGGTGAAGGCAATATGGACTCAGATGAGGATGCAGACTACATGCCTGTTGATAAATTATCTGCCACGGGAGGGGGCAGCCATCATTCCTCTAGGAGGAGCCATGACCCTCCTCCAGCTCCCCTCATGGACCCCTACCCTCACCCCCCACACCCAGATGTTTGCATGGTGGATCCTGACTCTTTGGATAATGGCTCAGTTAAGAAAGAGCCAAAAGCCAAGGGCTTAAAGAAGGCTTCGGGGAAAACCAAATCAGCATCCCCAGCCAGACGCAAGAAGTCTCCCATGCCTGTCAAACAGACGCCGTCTCCTCGCAGTGCCTCGCTGAAAAAGAAGGAGGCAGACAAGAGCTCACGCATGTCTCGTCTGTCAGATGGACAGGGCTCCAAAGATGATGACCTCTCCAGGTCGAGCTACAACCCTGGTAAGGGGCTGACTAACGGTGTCAAGAGCAGTTCAGGTGAGCAGATTCATTAAAAAGATAATCATGAAAGCTTATCAAATATAAATGACATTTAATCCTACGAAACAGATTTTGTAAGATAAATGTTTTTTGCACATAGTGACAGTTTGGTTTCATTCTGCCACCCAGGTTCTCAGAAGTCCGGCTCTGCGGCTGCTCCTGGCCTTCCTATTTACGTGGACTTGGCCTACATTCCCAACCACTGCAGTGCCAAAAACGTGGACCAAGAGTTTTTCAAACGCATTCGCTCTGCGTACTATGTGGTGAGCGGGAACGATGCAGCAAGTGGTGAACCAAGCCGAGGAGTCCTTGATGCACTGTTGGACGGCAAAGCTCAGTGGGGATCAAACTTACAGGTAACATTTCCAACTGTACTTAGTTTGATGCTGAGGCTAACTTGGATTCTAAGATGATCTACTTATTTATATTGTGTTTCAGGGTTTCAAATGACCTCCTGTCATATAATAAAAGTTTGTATGTTTTTAAGACGGTATCAACTTTTGATTTGGATTTTGTTTAAAGATTTCCTGTAGGCTACCATACACTTTTCACAAACTGTTTGCCTGATGCTCCCAAACGCTTAATGTTAACCAACAAATACAATGATTTTCACACACAAGGGAGAGCTGCGGAAACAATGGACATACTATAAGGTGTGTGCACCTTGTGTCAATAAATTTCGTTATATTTAACAGATGGCTGTGTATTATAATAACATCAACAGCTGGATACAACTTGGGGCTTTGCTATATTTCCATCAGATAAGTGAGGACCCTGTGTGGAAAGAGTAAAAACTAAGTGGTTGAAGCCTGATAGTTGCAATTTCCCTGAGGATGGATATAGTTGCGAGTGAGTGCTCTTACCAGCTCTTGACAAGTGAAACAAAATGTTAATATTTGAACAGATTTTGACAGTTTCACAAATGTCCACACTTTGTGGAAACCAGGTTTCTATTCTTTTCTATTGCCCACGTCTCACCAGTCCCTGCACGTATTCATTTCCCGATCTCTTGTCTCCCTCTCAGGTGACGCTGATCCCCACCCACGACACGGAGGTAACCCGTGACTGGTACCAGCAGACACATGAGAAGCAGCAGGAGCTCAACATCATGGTCCTGGCCTCCAGCAGCACCGTCGTCATGCAGGACGAGTCTTTCCCCGCCTGCAAGATCGAGTTTTAAGATCCTTGTTTCTTCTCTCCCTCCTCCTGGCCTCCCCAGTGTAGATCTGTTTTTAATTGCTCTTCTCTTTAGCCTGATATGTAAATCTGTCTCTGCTCTGGGCACTGGACCGAAAGCAGAAACAGATCTGGATAACTGTCTATTTTTTTCTAGATTTTTATTTATTTATAAGCTTATTGTGGCTATCACCATTTGTATTACAGAGGTAGTTTTCTGACAATGTCCTCCACTACATTATTATTACTCAGTCCTGTGAAAGGGAGAAAGCAGTTTTTTTTTTCTGTTCCTTAACTCGTCTTTTTCCCAAACCCTGTGAGACAATGGAGTCTTAGTTTATTGGCCGAGGCAAAATGGCCACTGAATTGTAAAAAAAATAAATAAATAAAAATAGAGTTTCATAAAGGAAACAATATAAACCTGATGTTTGGTTGTTTGTCTTCTAATTGGCCTAAATTAAAGCACAAGTTTAACAACAACAACAACAACAAACTACAAAATAATTTTCTTCCACTGAATCCCAAACATCAAGCCTTTTACAATACAGATGATCAATTTAATACATTTAATGATAGAAAATCATCATTACAGGCCGCAAATTGTGAACAGTTTTACTTTCCTTTCCTCTATTTTCCCTTTCTGTCTTTCTTCTAGAACAATGTGTGTTCAGTGTTGAACTTTATTCCTCCTACTGACATAGTGAGAAAGAAAATGTTCAAGTAGACCCCAGCGGTCCTTTAAATATGTATTTTGAGTATATTTGCCGTAGCATAGGGAAGACCATATTCAAAAATCTGTATTGTAGTGAATTATGATATTTCAACAGATATCTCTAAGTGAAAATCAATCGTTACAGTAAAAATTTCTCAGTGGCTGTCATTTCTTACAGTGAATTTGACGAATACGTTTCTCTCTATAATTGTTTCTGTAGTCTTTGATGTATTTTTTCAGTGTATTTCCGGTTAACATATCGTTGCAGAGGATCGTGAGGAGAACTGAAGGCAGAGGCGGTGATAGCAGTACAAAATCATCATCCTGATCTTTGGATTCTACCTGTTTATATCTTTACATACAGAACAGCACTCTGTGTTCAAAGCTCCTTAGAGGAAAGAAGACAAACCTCATACCAGTTGCTGCGTCTAAAAGATCTTTATACAAAAGCTGTGTTAAAGAATGAAGAATGTATTCCACTACAACAATAGGAACATGTGGTTGTGAGGAGATATTGTGTTTGCCTGGTGAACAAATATGTGGGCTGGTTCGATTGATGGTAGAGGTTAGACTGTCACCCACATGTGCCTTTCTGTCCTGCGGTGCTGGAAGGGAAATGAAATGTGTTTTCGTCATAGAAATTTAAGGTATTTCAGTGTGCGGTACATCCACGGCTCTGTGGCAGAGGCTATGGCGAGTTCGTCTCCTCTGTTGTGAGTTTAGTCAGTGAGAACGTCAGTGCACAAAAAGGTCTTAGTTGTACATATTGAGCATAAAATGGCACTTTTAAAGCACCAACTCAGTATTTCAGCGGTTGCGTTTTAGATTTCCTGGAGCTGCCTCTCAAAGAAGCACAAATAGTAACCAGTGTGCAAAACTTAAAGCAGTTTTTGCTTTTTTTCAAATTTAGCAACATAAAATGTATAATTACAGCGTTCGCACTGAAAACCTGTGCTATTTTTTTCTGGTTCCTTTTAGTTATTGCAGAAAATATAGTTTGTCTTGAGTTTGCAAAATCGTTTTTAGCCACAATCACCCTAACTTATTGCATCTTGTTTTTAAATTGTATCATTTAACTGGCAATTTTCCTTCCCTTCAGTGGTAAATCAGTGGATGTTTTTAAGCAACACACTAACTTAATATTATGTGTAGACGTGTTTTAATTTGAAATTGATGATTTTATATTTTGATAAGTTTTGAGTAATTTAATAGATTTTAACCAGGAACAAAACCAACTATCCAACAAATTACAGGACCAACACAGCTCACTAGGGTTGCTATTTTATGATCCACAGTAAAAATATGACATTTTATTCCCTCAACTCATCTAGTGATGCATGTTCATAAAGGCAGTGGCTTCAGCGGCTCCAGTCGATTTGAATGTGAAGATGCACATTACCTTTACGTTCTCTGTGGAGGACTTTGATCTCCTGGTTGCCTTGGTTACTGTGCATCATATGGTACATCTGACTCATTGGTCACACTGGCAGTAACGACCTTACTGTAGCCTGCAATACATCCCGCCTCTGTGCAGGGAAGAAAACTTTGTGTGCAGATTAAACCCACCGCAGTTTCTTTCTTTGGATGACGGGATACAGTTTGACAAACATTTATGATTTCTGTTTGCAGATTAAAATGTCGTCAGCATGATGAACAAGTTACTGTGTCTGCCACTTTGAGGAGGTGATGTCAAGTTGAGGTTCCTATTTCCTGCTGAAATAAAAAGATCCATTAACGGCTTCTTTGATGAAACAGGGTTAACTGTGATGTCAGTGTTTTCCTGTTAACCCACTGTGCTGCCCAGTCAGTCAATCATTCCTATTTAATACTGCATTACTTACTGTAAAGGCTAATAATAACAAAATCAACACTACTCACATACGAGCAGACCACTCAAAACCCAGACTGCCAGACACGAGGGACTCAGTTCACTCGTGTCAAAATTTTTATCTATAGAGGATTTCCTATTATCCACACTTTTTTCCAGACAAAGCTTAATACACACACACTCACACATAACCGCTGCATTTTCGTATTGTGCAAAAACAAAAATAAAAAAAAATCTGTGGCATTCAGACTCGTCTGCCGTGAAACAAATCATCATAAACGCCGTTGGTTTTCAGTGAGCCCTGCTTGTACGTGCATGTGTACCTTTTGAGTTCTCCTATATTGTAATAGCTGAAGAAAACCTGACTTAACATAGAAATGCTATTTTAAAAGATGTATATTTAAGAAGCTAAGCTGTCCGGTCCTGAGGAGGCACATGTAACCTGGCTGTGCTGTAAAGAAAGCCTTGTGATTGTTTTTTTCCCTCCTTTCTGCTTCATGGTTCTACTTTCATCTCTTGTTTTAAGTGCAATATTCTCTTTATCTCGCTTTAAATGCTTAAAAAGGTAAAATAGAAAACAAATTTATTGTCAAAAGGGGAAAAGTGTGGTGAAGACCAATAAAAACATCATTTACTGAAGAAAAATGTCTCCCTCCTCTTTTCTTTTGGTATCATTACATCACGTAAACGTTTTCCTTCTGTAAACCTTTTTTTTTTTTAATCAAACTGATCATGGGATGTCATTTCTAGGCCACTGGTTCCCAAACCTTTTAGCTTGTGATCCTTTATAGCCAAACAATTAGCCTATTAGCGACCCCCCCTCACAGGTTGCATATGTCTATGTGCAGTTTGACGAAAGGGTGGGGTTTCTGGGGGAGCTTAAACTCCAGCATTTCAAAAACAAGACTTAAGCAGCAGCTCACCATGTCACTGTTAACATGCTGATGTTCAGAAGGTAATAGACCGTTAATCACAGCAGACATTTTGACTTGTCAAAGCAGTAAAAGCACAGGTGTAAATAATAATATTAACGATGGCTCCGTTTCCCCCCCATTCCATTAAGCGTTCCAGTAAGCCATGTCAGTGAGTGAGCATGCCCAACAGCCCTGGAACTGGCTCACCTAAATGGAACGCAGCCATCATTAATGTTATTAATTACACCTGTGCTTTTCCTGCTATGACATGTCAAGATGTCTGCCGTGAAAAGGGTTCATGTTTACTACGTCGCCCATCTAATGTTAGCATGCTAACATTTGCTAATAAAGACACAAGTACAGCTGAAGCGGATGGGAATGTCATTCGTTTTACAAGTATTTAGTCATAAACCAAAAGTATTGGACAAATTCAAATTTTTCACCTTATGATGGCGCTAGATGAACAGTCAGGGGATCACCAAAGTTATTACAATTCACCCTGAGGGGAGCATGAATGTCTCTACAAAATTTCATGGTAATCCATCCAAATGTTAGTACACTTCAGTGCAGTCACTACAAATGTCAACCTCATGGTGGCGCTAGAGGAAAAGTCAGTAGATCACTAAACTCATTCGGATTCATCCTCTGGGCACCATGAGTATCTGTACCAAACGCCAAAATGTCAACCTCGTGGCAGTGTTAGAGAGATTAGGATGTATCCTCTTGGGACTATGAATGTTCAGCAGCCTGACATTCCCATCCCTAGAGCCATGCCACTTAGCGTGACTAAGAAACTGGCAACAAACAAAGAAATTGTGCAGCAGGAACGATTGCTCTTCTTGTTTCCTATCTTGTTAGTCATCTTCCGACCCACTGTGGGGTCCCGACCCGCAGGCTGAGAACCAATCATCAAGGCTTTGTAGTCCAGCTTTCCTTCCTCACTGTCTCCAGTGGGGGTTGAACCCGAACCCCCCAGAGAGGTCCAGACACAGGAGAAAGGGTGGGCTTTGTTCTGACTCTGTTAAACACTTGTTCAACAGTCTGAGAGTCAGAAGACCTGCAGCGTGAAAGCGTCGAGACCCTGCGGATCTGATACGGCAGCGATTGGTGGAGCATCAACTCCCCGTTAGTGTTGTCAGACACTGTTTTGTCTTTGTGGAGCTGATACTGTGTTGGAGGAAGGAGCATGCTGGAAGCTGGAGGACAATCCCTGCTGTGAGAAGCTGATGAATGGACGCTGGAATGACATCACTTCCTGGGTCACATGATCGGGGTGGAGGACAGTAGGAAGGTGGAGAATAACCAGCTACAACATTAAGATGCTACTCACACAGTAAAGCAATAAATATATTAATACGAAATAATGTAACACTGATGCCTGAGTAAAGTACATTTTGCTGGTAATATTTTATTTACTAGTAATAGTTTGTTTTTTTTTAATATTGTGATATTGTTACTTTTACTTAAGCGAACCATCTGAATAATTCTTCCATCACTGGAGAAATACAAACGTGTTTTACAAAACCCCCTTTTTCATTTAACCAACAAGCCAAAATGTTGTCTAAACACAAGCAGCTGTACAAGAACTCTGCCTAAACAAAAACAGTTTCAAGTTTAGGTTTTGATTAATCATCAGACTACCAGATCAAAGAATAAGTAAGCAATATTACAAAATCTAACCAGCAATTTCATACCAAATTTAAAAAAATTGTTTTCGATACTCTGTGCCACGGACACATTTCAGTCAGTACCAAGAAAGTATTGAAGTTCGATACTCAGTCCTACTCAAGACCATCTTTTCCTACACAACTACAAGATTTAATTATTCTACTATTCACACTAGATTTACTGACAGCTGGGAATACTAGTTATTTTACATTCATCATAAGCTTGTAAAATGTAACTTCCCCCTCCTCCCCCTCTTGCTTTCCTGTCCCGTCGTCCTCAGCTCGACCTGAACATCACTCACTGCGCAGCGGCGACCTTCACAGTGACAGCACACACTGTGATAATGCTGACTCCAGGCGCCTGGACGCATTTACCTCTAACAGATTTACTCGACAGAGTAACGCCGTCTGACTTCAGAGAGAATTTACCTGCCGAGGTCTGTTGTATCATCATCAGGGAGAAATACACGTTCACATACTGTAGTGTGCTTTTTATCTGGGGCTGTTTTTTTATGGTTTGGGCTAGATTAAACTAGACTAGACCCTGATGCTGCAGCATACGTTGATACTGTGCCAAGAGTTCTTGTTTCAACATGACAATGCCCCCCCGTGCACAAAGCCAGCTCTATAAAGAAATGGTTTTCCCCGTTTGGTGAGGCCTGCAGAGTCCTGACCTCAACCGCTGGAACACTGCCAGACCTGATCCCCCAAAATCCGTGTTGGACCTCACTAACGCTCTTGTGGCTGAACGGGAGAAAGTCGAAAGACTGAGTGCAGGCTGTTGATTCTTGAGTGACATATGGATGTAATGTTCGGGTCTCCACGTACTTTTGTACAAGACACTTTCCAAATGTCACTGATTGTTAGGTTGTTAGGAAAACCTGATTTTATAATAATTTCTGGGGATCATATTTATGACTGCTGCACTTAAAAAGGAAAAAAAACAACAAACAGTTTTATATCAATCTGTCATATTCAAGGCCATCTAGCTGTTTTTCTGTGAAATAATGTGGTAATCCACCTCTTGTATTTGATCTACTTTCCCTCAGTTTGCCTCATCTACTGGGTAAGATTATATGGATGATTGGCCACAAAAAATGTAATTCCTGATTTTCAATACGGTAAAATCAAAATATAATTTTTTAAATGCAGAACCCAGAATTTGAATACAACACTGTGGCAATCTCGAAATATTTACAATTATGTATGTAGAATTTAAAAGGTTACACTGTTTTTTAAGGTTTATGGTATGTTTACTTTAAATCTTTAGTTGTTTCTATAAATGTTGTTCTTATACTTGATTATTGTTTTAGGAGGACAGAAACCACAATACTAAACCAAACAACAAAGTAGACGCACAAATGGAAGTTACATTCCAAAGCTGTATTTTGAAACATTGTTGAAGTATTACAGTATATTGCGGATGTTCCAAATAATGATCTTTCTAAAACCAAAACTTCACACACGAGAGTATTCCAGGCAGGAAACTTTGGTGGAGATGGTTGAGCTGTGGAGTCGATCAGCTCGGTACAGTCAGCACAGATTTGAGGAAAACACACATAGTGCACCTAAACCAAAGCTCATCAAACAGGTTCAAATATCCGACATGAAACGTGAGAGCGTTTCACTTCCCAAAGCATTCAGAAGAGAGCGGCTACCAAAGCTCAGCAGGGAGATCTTTATTGGATTACTAAGTCTACAAGACGATTTATCCTCAGTGATTAAAAGGTGGATTTCAGAGCAGGTTTTAAAGGGTCAGTTCACCCAAATTACAAAAATGACACCCCTCGTGGTGTCTAGCCACGGAGATAGGTTTGATTTATTTGCCCAAGTTTTGAGACATCTGTCTCAGAGATTTCTGACTCAATTTCAATGCACTTGAAGTGAACACAATTTGGTTTGTGGCGTTCACAGCTTTTATTCGGAGCATCACAAACACCCCGAAATGACTCTTTGTATGATCAGACTTTGATTCATCCGGTCCAATTAAATTAGTTAAGTCTTAAAAAGCTGTATCAGTAAATATTTATCCCCTTCGTGTGTGCGGAGAGCCAACAGGAAGTCGACCAAGTCTCGAACCGGAGGAGGACTCTAGTGCTCTGGCTGTACGGGCCACTGAGCAACATTCATGGGAATCAATGGGTCGCCAATCTTGGAACACATAGTTTTTCTTAATGCATCTATGACTCAACGCCCCGTGAAAATCTTGTTTTTGCTGACCTCCAGTGGTTTAACTTCTCACCTTGCTGCAGTGATGTACAGATGTACTCCAGTACACCATGACATCACTGCTGGGGGCGTGGTTAAGGTTAGCCAAATGCACGTTTCCACCCACTACTGTTATGCAAACAGTAGGAGTTTGGTGCATGAAGATAAACAGTCAGTGGCACTAACTCTCCAGTCGGGAGTCATTAAACCATTGCAGAAAGACGGCGCAACAAGATGATGTAATTAAAAGCGCTTCAGTCAAATCTCAAACGGTGGAAAATACTGTAGAAAACATGATGGAAATGTGACATGTTTCATGTATTAATTTAAGGAAGGTTACAGTCTCCTCATCGCTCCACACAGACCTGATGTTCTCATCTGTCGCTATTTTTAGTCTCTTCAGAAAACGTTTAAGTGACATGCTTCATGTACGTCATGGTTTACACCATACACCAACTTTTCCACATCACCCGACCATTAAAAGCTTTTGCGATATTTTGACTTTTTCTAAATTTTCTGGGGTTTCCACTCAAGTTTTTTTTGATGTGCAAATTGAAAATGCAACTGAAAACAACAGATTGAAATGCACTTACCTAATTTTCATCCTGGTGTTAAGTTATTCTTTAAGTATAGAGTACAGCAGTTCCAAAGAAAAGCATTCACAGTGAGGTCTGAATTATCCAGAGTGATGTGGACACTGGTTCTGGAAAGAACTTGCTGCTTATAAAAAACAAAACAAAACAAATTTTAGATGTTTTGAGCAGACAGAAATGTCAGAGTCAGACATCTCAAAACCTGGACAAATGAAACCAAAACTATTTGCATGGCCAGATACCAGTAAAGGTAAGGGAGAAAATGTTTTTTTTTGTGTGATTTGAGTGAATCGACCCTTTAAGCAAACAGCACCTGCTGCACAAAAGCAAAACAGAGTGATTATCTGTACACACACAGACAGGATGACAGTTCAGAGTTTCACTAACTCACAGTTGTGTTTTTCACCTCTACAGTACATCTCAGTGTAACATGAACATAGAATTACACATCAGCTTACTCATCTACCTGAATTGCTTCTCAAGCATGTGTGCACCCCCTCCCCACACACACACACACACACACACACACACACCTGCTACATAACTGCTTGCCACAATAAAAGCACATTTAATGTAAAATGCCCCTCCTGTTTGTTCAGTGATAAAATGAGAGATTAGCTTTCAGATTTTCCCACATCATGAGGTGATTTTACAAAAACTATACAATAGCTATGGTACAATTAAATATCTGATGTGGGTATCAAAAATACCCTCTCCAAGATCGATTTTCAAAATAAATATTATTTTCTCTCTCTATCAATTCCTACTGATTATATTAAATCTTCGATGAGGCTTAAAGGCTTTGGCAGTAAGCAGTGCACACACGGTTTGAACTGGAGATTAAACACTTATATTTAACTGGCAGTAATGAAGATTCAGCTGCTGTCATTCAGCTTTTGTTTTGTTTTTTTAAAATCACAGATGCAGATTCTAAACATGTAGCGCCACCCAAGCTCAGCACAGGATGGACGCTGGCGTATGATGAAGAGCAGAAAGAGCCACAGATTGTGTTTTCTTTGTCTTGTACTGCGTGTCGTTTCCTGTGTTTCTCATAAAAGTAATGAGTCCATGTAAATAAATCTCTGTATCCTGTAACAAACTAAGAAAACTCAAAGCTTGTGCTTACATACTGATGATAAAGCACGGCTGCCTCAATGCCAGGCCACATGCCCTGATACCTGTCACCTGATTGTGATGGATGTTATGAAAGTTAGTAAGGCAAAGGCTAAAACTTCACTACTGCAACTGTCCAAGAGTAAGGGCTGAAAGTAAGAAAGACGCAAGACAGACTTTACACAATTTAAAGCCCCATTAATCAATATCTTTAAGGTCACAATAAATCAACTGAACACATGAAATGCCTTTTGGCCACTTTTAGCTCATTGTTTTAGTTTTACTGCATACTTCCTGTATGGGTGAGACTCAACGCTCTCATCAACCCCTGATAAATTCTCTGTACTTAACCTGCCCAGCACAAAATGGCCGACAGAAGAATGTTAGCGACTAGCTGGTGAACATAGTGGAGCAGCTAGCTGCTGAAGAGCAAACCAGAGCTCAAGGGAGAATGAATATTGGACTTAAATTCATCATGTGGACCCAAGCTCCAATGAGATGATTGATAACTAGGCAACTGATTGCTAAAACCTTAGCTATAACAGCTTCATAAGGTGATAACATGTCAGGGCTGTGGGTCTCTGGGCGTTCCTGCCCCCTAGTGGCCAAAACCTGATTAATGCAGCTTTAAGGAAAGGGCCTGTGCAACAGCATATAAGCGACTGTAACAGAGATGTTAAATTTAAACTTGACAATAAAGCTTCACCTTACAACTAGTGGCTTCCTACATCTTTACAGATAGATAAACTGAACCAGTGGACTGTCAGAGGAGGCTCAGTGGTGTCACTGGTGTGTCACCAGTGTGCTTTTAAAAAAAGGCAATGAACAGCATGTGTGGCATTGTCATATGATCGCCAACACAGAGCCTAGTGTGAGGATCAGCTGCCCATTCGTTATTATCAACACACAGTCATCAAGCTAGAGGAGATGGGAGGCCCGGTTGGCTGTAGCTCAGTACAATGCCTCACTGCTCATGATTGACAACAAGGATGATGCTTGTAAAGTTACAGATGTAACCACAGTAGTTTCTGACAGATCTTTAGCCTGTTGTTCTGGAGGTCTCCACGGCCTACGGCTCTGCTGTGCGAGTGGCTCCGACCTCTAGAGGAGTCTCAGGACGGGGGAGGCTTTCTGGACTGTCCATCCACAATTCCATCGACTCCTGAGTGTCAAAGAACTCGTCAGGCCCCTCTGGAGACTGGGGTGTCAGGGAGCTGGAGCCCGCCTCACTGCTGCTCTCTCTGAGCTCCAACAGCACAGGCAGAGAGCCTGGGAGGCAGTAACTCTCCATCCGACCCAGTGTGAGATCAGCTAACGCAGAGCAGGGCGGTCCCGGGCCCAGATCACCGCTGGAGGCATCCACGGCTGCAGAATCCACCTCTGGCCCTTCCTGTGTGCATTCAGGATCATCAGGCTGGTGACCAGTAACAGCGCAGTGCTCAGCATCATCCTCTGGTGAGTTATTTGGAGTCAGAGGGACTTCAGAGGGGATTGAAATAGCAAGGCAAGTTGGGTCAAGGACTTGTAACCCGACGGCAGCCACTGGCTGAGTGGAAATGTTTTGGGAGGAGTGAGTTTCCTCGCTGCTCTGAGGGGTGAGGGAGATCTTATCACTGAAGCTGAAGCGTGGGGAAGTGTCAGCTGTAGTGGGAGAGGATGGTCCAGCGCTGGATACTGTGCTGGATGGACCGCTGCTGTCTGCAGGAACAGAAAATAAACCCACAGTACCAGTATGAGAAGGAATAAGAATATAGACAGACCTCAATTGTTATGATTTATTTAGCTAAATATGTCTATCCCAGAAAAAAAAAACACATAAAAGTAAATTATGACAAACAGCACTAACAGAGACTAAACTGTGAGGCTGTAATGGACGACTTGTATTCCATAAATAATCCAGACATCTGAAACTCAGACAGCCGTGGGAGGCCAACCTAGAAATGTCAAATCTTGGTGGGAACAAGGAGATGCTGCGATACTCACACCAAGGAGGTCTGTCAGAACGAGATCTGAGAGAGATGGAGGAAGAGACTCTCTGAGGGATGTACGCGTCCACTGACGGCTGGTTGTGTGTGTCAAACATGGCTGATAGAGCTGCGGGGATAAAACAAGGAGCACGGGTCAAGTTAAGTGACAATGATTATGATGTCTATACTGTAAATAACAACACAAATTTGTGTGTCTGACCTCTGGTAGTCCTCGTGTGTGGATCCCCTGCGCTTTCGCACACACCGGCGAGGAACTCGTTGACCTGTTTTAGCGACAGTGAGTTGTGAAGCGTTTCCAGAGGATAGATGGAGGGCACCATGGAGCAGCCTTCGAAGCCTGCGGCAGAGGAGAGACATGACGCCCGCAGGCACATCAGCCCTCGGTTTGACCGGGCAGTCAGAAGAGGAGCAGGCAGAACCACTTCAGCTGACGCCCGACACCGCCGCCCCAACGCCACCCATACACTACACCTCAACACGGTGCCCTGAAATCCTGCTCCTGTTTCTGAACGGGCTCTAACCCGCTGTGAACTCCGGCCAGCCTCTACGGTTCATTTCCACACAGGCAAGTTGCAAAAACCATGCTGGACGCCAAGACAACATGACACCATATCAAACGGTAACAAGTCTACACATCTCAAACGCCTCGCTGTATTTGCAAAAGCAAGCAGGTCTCAAAAACAAAACCTCTGCCTTTCAGGTCGGTCCCAACACACAGAAGCTGCAGCTGTAACAGCAGCACAAAGTGGTCAAAGCTGTCCAGACTACAGCTCAGGTCCAACACGTTATCAAAGGCAGTTCATCCACTGTTAGTTCACAACCAAGCCGCATTTCACCAGAGCCGTTCACAATCACAAAGCGTCAAACCACAGCTTGCCTCGATCGTCTAAAACCTCAGAGGAAGACGTTTTTACTGTGCTCACCTGCACAGGGTGTGAGTACATCACATGTACAGCAAACAAGCAGGAATCACATGCTGGTTAAGGTCAGGTCAGGTAGGAGGGCAACTGGCATTCAAATATAATTCAAACAGAGCAGCTTATTCCAAATGCACAGAGTTGAATGTAATGTGTATTAATAATACCAGTTTCTGTATCTTTATGAAACATGGAGGTTCAGGCTAGTGATGAATCTTTAATCTTGAGCCGAGACAGCTTGATGCCAAGATGATGCCGCTTTGTCAGCAGCAATCTGTTTCTGTGTCACTTAAACATGTAAACATTCATATATTATGTTGTCAAGAACCCACTGCCAATATGACACTATGTGCAATATGTTGATTTATATACAGTTTGTGGAGGAATGTGCAGATAATGTATGCGTTTCTATTTACCTTCTACTGTATACCTTATATACCGATAGTTTGGGTAGCGATACCAATAATTTGAGGAATGTAAACATGTTTTTCTACAAAACTCTTCCACCATGTGAAAAAAATGCACCAAACTTCTCTGTGCATCAGTGTTTAATATTGTCTAAATACAAGTAGCAGGATTTTGCCTGAATAAAATTCAGTCTAAAATTAGCTCCTGATTTAGATCAGGAAATATCTGATCAAAGAATAAGCAAACGAGACTAAGAATATAATCAGCATTCGACGATGACTTTCGACACCTGACAATTTGATACTTTCTGCTACAGACACATTTTAGTCTGCACTCAAAAATATTGAGGTCTGATGTCCAGCCCTCCTTGTGCCAGATGTTGGCCTTGAGATCACTGCAGTGAATCGAAACATCAGTGGGTGCTGGCTGGTTTTCTTTGTGGCTTTTATTATTGCTTGTTTGTCACTTTGTTAAACCAATTATTGTGTCCCCTGTCTGTTGATAATTACATTTCCTGCCAAAATAAATAGTGTAATTTTTTCCCACCTAGGTGGCCTTAATCTTAAACCAATTGGAGTAAGAGTGAAAATGGAAATGATGTGTGTTGCTGTTTTTCTGTGTGCAAAATTACAACACTAATGCCAGTTTGTCTTGCCTCGGTATATCAGATAGAACTACTTCTGGTAAATTCACAATGCACGAGCCATTGTTACTGAGCTTGGTAATATTGAGTTTGGGGAGTGCACGTTCTTTTTAACAGCGAGTGAGAAGACAAAGGAAAGTAGGACAGACCACATCACAAAGTCTGAAATTAGAACCTGCGAAGGATCTAATGTTGGACTCGTCTGTCATCATCTTTTTAAACAGACATTTGACTCCAAAGAGTTTTTGGCATCTTGTTGTTTTCAGACTTTAGACCTATGCTTCACAATGTTGTTTACTTCAATTCTGCTGAATTGAAACCATGGTTACTGTACTTCAAAAAAATACCACAGGTGAGGTAACAGGAAAATCTATATTTTTTGACATGAAATATATAAAAATAATAATAAAAAAAACCTATTATATCTATTTTAGTTTTGATTAGATTAAGTATTTTTTAAACAAAAGTACCAAACATTTACTGGTTCCAATTGATCAAGTGGGAAAAGTTACTGGTTTTTAAAGTCCTCTATGACAGTAAACTCAGTATCTTTGGGTTTTGGACTGTTGGTCAGACAAAACAGGAAATTTGAAGACGCTACCTTGGGCTGATGGGGATTTTCCTCCTATTTCCTGGAATTTTCTAGACCTAAACAATTAATAGATTAATAGTGAAAATAATTGTCAGACTATTCAATAATGAAAATTGTTGTTAGTTGCAGCCCTACTTTTCAAATCTTCTTACGGTTAAATTCTGAAAAATGTGGCTTTAATTATATTTCCCTAAGGTTTAAGAATCACCGATCCTTCAAAAAATAGAAAATAAAAATAACAGAATTACAAACTCGAAGGGTTTACAGATTGGAGACAAGGAAGGGGGAAAAGCTTCTGACACCACTGCAGAGGGGAGGGAAAGTAGTCGCAAAGATGGCCCAAAAAAAACAAAAAAAAACAGCTCACACCACTCCAGCTTGCAATCTGCATAACCACAGAAACAGGCAAGCATGCAGAAACATCAAGAGGCAAAGCATGAGAGTCAACCACAGAACAAGCACAGTCCCAACTAAACCATGAGCAGTGGTTGAACAGGGCGTGAGGCTGGTGGTATGGAGGGCGGGGCCTGGGGCTGACCGTGGAGGTACTCTATGGGGTCTTGGCCGGAGATGAGCCAGTTTCGGAAGAGGCGGAGGTGGTAGGAGCACTGGTGGAGGTGGTGGGCCAGCGCCACGTCCAGAGAGAGGTGGCAGCCCAGGCTGAGGTCGGTGGAGAAACGCCTCAACAACTGGGCCACATGATGCTCCTCCAAGGGCTCTGAGGAAGAAGAGGGAGAGCGAGGAAGGAAAGAGCAGTGGACGAGGAGGAGGAGCAGTATAAAAGACATGAAACGATAGGATATGAGCGAGGAGGAAGGAAGAGAGAGAAGGACTAAAGTATGATACAGATGAGAGGGGAATTAAGAGTTTGGAGAGGGATACAGAGAGAGGAAATAGGAGGGAGGAGAAGTGTGGTGTGCGCGTATGAAGGTAGTGCTGTAAAGAGGCAGCCAACAAGCTCATCCTGGCCGCCAAACAGCCAAAGATCAGAAGAAGCAGCAAATCATCTCAAGCAACTTTCTGCGATAGAAATCATCCAGCACTTCAGCAAGGCTCAGAACAAGACACGGAAAATAAAAACATCTCGTTGCTCCTCTGCAGTATCTCAATTTAACTTTACAAATCTGTATACTATGATAAATAACATTGACCCAATTAACGAGAATCTACAAAGGAGCAAGTGTGACACAAGACATTTACAGGAAGCGGTACGAGTCTCGCAGCCACCTCTCCAAAGAAACACTGCAAAAGCTGTTAAATGTGCAGAAAAATCTCCTGTCCACATTAACAAACAATTTAGACAACTGATGTCATCTTATTACACTGTTTACATAAAGCTGCAGCTGGACATTTGGTGCCAACACAAAACTGCTGGGGGCCGTCGTACCTGTCGCAGTGCACCAGAGAGGTGGAGCCACTGCTGTGGTGGATGTGTCATCTTGTGTTCCTGTGGTGAATAATATAAGTAAGAGAAAAACATACTAATATAGTGTGTGGAAGTTATACTCAATGTATTCTCATGGTATCATCCTAACAGGAAGTGTTCATTTTGTGGGGTCATTTGAATTTTAGTGAAATCCAACTGTCGTGTTCACAGATTACTGCTCAGGTTGATACCGTAGGTCGACTCTCACAGAAACTTGCCACCGAAACACTTGGTGAATGTGGACGAACATTTTCACCAGTCAGACCAGTTAAACAACCAAAAAGACAAAGAACTATGCATATATCTACACGAAGCAATCTAACTTGGCTGTTCAAACCGAAAGCAGAGATATGACAAGATTTACAAAATCCCAACTTGCCTGTTTAATCCATTTAAACCAGTCCTTTTTCCCCCCAGACAGAGTGGAAGGACAGGAAAAATAGCTCATCATACAGATAAGTGGTTCACAACAACGTAAATATCTTATTGTCTATGCTTCCCTTCTGTCTCACCGTCCATACTCAAGAAACAATCCACAATCAATAAAAATAGTAAAGTTGTAGCCACAAACATTGTCATTACACTTCTTCATTAATATTTGCCCCCTTTTCAAGTCTTAAACACACACTGGAAACCACATCTGTGCACTGAAAACATTGAAAAGCATGTGTGCTTATGATTGAAAACAAAACTGACCGATGTTTCTTTCAGAACAGACACAGGAGATGGGATGAACAATGCTGTAACCCTTCCTCTGTTGGTGAATAAGAGCTGATCCCGGTTCAGTCGGCTGTGATTGAACCGTATTCATCCTTTAATCCAAATAACACAGGCAGCCTTGTTAAAATTAAAGGTTAGCATTACTGAGGGAGTCATGAAGTTGAGGTCAGAGGAAGGGTTAAACATTCATGTGCTGTTGGTGGCGTTTTAACAATGAGCTCAACTCACATCCTCTACAATGATGGCAACAGGTGTGTATTTTTTGTGTAATTACTGTGTACACATGCACACAAGCGCGCACACACACACATACACACATCTATCCACTGGGGGAAAGAAAATAACTGAATTATTGGATAATGGTGATCAATTTACAAATTGTATGCAGGATGTTAAACAGGGTTCCCACCCTTGGCTCAGTACACAATTCCATCATAAGGGTCTTTGCATAGTTATAGTTTGAAACATGAAAACAGTGAGGGACGGATGAATCTTTAAAAGTTTAAAAAGGAATGATGAATCTGGTTGCTACTACCAAAAAGAGACCGGCAGGATTTGCTCGTTATTTAAAAGTATCAGTTTTCTAAAATAAAGGGCAACTCCACCCATTTTTGGATTAGATTGAGGTTGGTTTACTAGTCAGTTGTATAATGTCTTCTGTGGCTCAGGAGCACCAGGGTTATCTCGGTTCGGAGACTAATTTTTAACAAACAGCCTGTGTTACAAAGTAAGGGCGTTAGGTTTGGACATTTACCAGTCAGGGAGGATCTAACGAAAGACACTTCTGAGTTGCATTTGAAGTGTAGGATCCAGTGTTTTTGGAGCTTGACCCATACTGGGGACTAAAAGTCAGGATATCTCAGCTTCTGCTGCTTCGATTCCGAACCTTCTTTGTCTCTTGCAAGTCCCCAAACTTTATGGAAGTCTAACACTAAATTAAAATGGCCCTTTAATGAATCAGGGGTGATATTATAAAAAATCTTTGACATTGACCTTCAGAAATTATTTTTCAACTGGCCAGGTAACAAAATAGTTAGCTGATATCTGTTATGGCTTTAAACAGAAATAACACCGGCAGTAAAGCAGAGGACACACGCCAAAACACGTTGGTCACACAATAAAGTTGTCCATTATACTACAAGTGTTAGTAGACTTTTGACCTCTCAAGACGATTTCCTCTTCCCAGGCACTGTGGAAGTATGTGAAGTTGTGCCAGAAATCCCAACTCTGCTTGATATTTTGTGTAAACATGACAAGGAGACACAAAGCCCAGATAAATGACTCCAGTACTGACCCAACTCTCCTCGAGCAGGATCAGAACAGGGATTTATTTAGGCTGTGTCCAAAATCACTCCCTGCACTATATTTACTGTCTGCCATTTTATTTCAGTGTCCAAAATCTGAGTGTGTAAATTTGTCCACTATATAGCGTCCTCAAAAAAAATCCACAAAAGTCGTGTCCATGGCGGGTACACTACTTTCTGCCAACAATCCCACATTGCAATGCTCCGCATTTTGAAGATGAGAAAATGACTGTTGTGCGACTCTACACCTGGCAGTCATGACGCAAAAATGATGATAACTAGTAAGTGTCTGAAACCTCAGTTTACTGCTCACTACCGAGTCAACTATTTAGTGTCTATTATATTGGGAGTAGCGAATGAGGGAACGAGGAAGTGGTTTCGGACACAGCCTCAGTGTTCAGCCATACGAACGCAGGGGCAAGGCCATAGTAACCGTGGCAACCACTATGCACCATGTAAACATTGCACTGTATGACTAACTTTGTATTCGTATGGCTTGTGATACAAGAGGAGAATGGGTCACTATCACAGCAGTGATGAAGCACTGGGAGGCAAACAATGGATATATTATCATTTATTTTCCCATATTGTGCTGTATTAAAGATTAAAGTTTAGTAAATGTCTGTTGTGTTGTTTTGGTTAATTATCCATCTTATCTGCAAAACATTTTTAACAGTGAGGATACGAGGGCTGTCTGTCTGTTAGCTTATATCTGAGCAGCAGCTGCTGTTGAGCTTCTGTATGACAACATAATGCGTATACTGTACATTCCCATGAAACGGACCTTTCCTAGGGAAAAATCTAGCTGGGCATTTCTCTAATGCCTCAGAGAAACCACGATTCTCGTATACATGATGTTTAAGAAATCAAAATACTGCAGAAAGCTGACAGTATCCCGGTTACTTACGTACATGTAAACGCACTCTGATTTAAACTGGACTCAAATGGACTGGAAATTTGGGAACAGCCAGACATTAAATTATACTACTAAAATGTATCACAATGGGACAAATAGAATTCAATGGCAACAGTAAATGTAGGTTTTGCAGTGAATGTCTGTGAAATGTCGACTGCGGTTAACTGGCACAAGAGGAAAGCAAAACGTTGCTATTACCTAATGTAAAGGCAGTATAGGATGATTCAGTTTATTGGAATGCTCTTTGTTTGTTTGTTTTTTTACAGGTATAAGCAGTGTGAAGATGTCTGCTTATATTTTCTGCTACACTCCTATGAGGCCTTTTTGAAAAATTTGCTGACATTCCCTGTCTCCTAATTTCTTTATATTTTACTAATTCAATGACCAGTGGGAACCCTGGTTAGAAAGAGAATGTCAGGTAGTGTTAGAAAAGTCAGAGTCCAAAGCATATGGGTAAACAACAAAATAATAATAATAATAATAATTAGAAAACAAATAACGGAAACCTGGAATGCTGGAGGGCCATGTGAAAAAAAAACAAAAAAACCCAAGGTCAAAAAACAAAAGTTTGAAGACATGCAAGACAAAGGGAGGTGAAGTGGAAAAATACTTGAAAGAAGCAGACGTACCATTAGTCGGATACTTTGCAAACGACACAGAAAATCGTTTTACTGCCGGCATAGACAACAACTCTGAGGAAATAAAAAAATAAAAATAAAATTCACTATTGTTACTTGGAGCCACAGTAACTTGTATATCATGTTTTATCATTTCCCTGTTCTTTTCTAATGTGGACGCAATAGAGGAAAGCTCAACCAGCACCTATACAAATGAGTGGTTTAAGAATCTATCTGTTCCAGCTGCATGAAGGAGAACTAACTAAAGTTACTGTTAAAACAGAGACATCTGATGTTTGAAGTTTTAAGATGTTTGAAGATGGCTGTGGGGCAACAGATGGATGGAACATCTTCTGATGACAAAGTGAGATGAAGTGTTTTAACTTAGGATGTGAAGGGTACACACCAAGAAATATAAAAGTACGAAAAACAAGCCCAATATTCAGGTCTAATTTGTGCTTTCCTTTCCTCTTCCTGCTCGAGGTCTAACCATGACAAGATAACCAACAAATCCCAGTAAATAGTTAAATGCCGTTCAGCCCGTTCTCTGTCATGTACTGAGACACAGAGACAACAATGAAAAATATCAACTGGTGAACCTGACCAGAGTTAAGATGCTTCAACATGGAAAAAATGGGAAAAAAATGACACCAACACTAAACTCACGGAGGAGCATGCTCTGAAACAGCACAATTTGTGCGTACTCGACTGCATCAAGACTGGAATGCTTCCTCTGATTCTTGAAAATGAGGTGTAACAAGATGGATGACAAAGACCAACAGCAAGGCTACGTGTGAGACAACCAAGAGAATGGCAGCTGAGAAGAGACTGTATGTCTGTATAAGACCACAGTGACACCTACTGGACGACATGACAACAGACATCAATGTCAGCTACACAATCGAGGCCAGGCATGGTGGCCATGTTTTGATGCATCATTAAGCCGTGGATTTAATATTGACCATTTATAATTTCTTTTCGCATATAATATTATTCAAAAAATGGTTTGAATAATATCTGCGCACAGTTACAGCACTTACAGTTCTAACTCCATTAGCAGAGGGCCAATATATTCAGAAAAATGTGCAAAAAAAAGTAAAGAGTGGATGATGAGAATGTGAAATTGCTGTATGACTTCTGCTATTGAATCACAATATATTACTGAGTTTAAGAGACATCAGATTATCACGTTTCTCTTGGAAGTATCACGGATGTTTCTTATGTCAGTAGCCAGCAGGGGCTGGTTTTATTGCATCTATAACCAAGTTTTACCTTCAGTGTGTAGATTTCATTGTAATCATGGGAAAATCTGACACTGAGCAGACTGCAATAAGAAGTCAGTGCAGCCATGGACCATGCAAAAAACAAGCAAACATGGGAAGATCATGATTTTTGAGAATGAGGGGAAGTTAACAGAAACAAACTGATGAACAGTTGCTTCATACATGCAGTAGTTCTAAAAAACAACAACAAAGAATATTGTATGCTGTTCATAATGAAAAAGGGCTTTCACTAACAAACTCTCAAAACACTCAATGCTGACTTGTCTAAAAATGACAAGTGTATCTCCACTGCAAAGTTAATATTGCAGTCGACAAACAGAACATAAATAATAGAGAAAGGTTTTTGTAACTCAGCTAGAAATTAACTCCTTAAATATATCCGGATATTGAATTTGAAAAAAAACATTGTTACATGTGCTATTCTTGGTCAAGCTGGTTTCATTTCCTGTTGGGGTCTTCACACATATTGCACACAGTCTCAATTCTGTTTGGAAGTTTTAATTGGGCCTGAGGCAGCATGTATACAAACTGCTAAACAGAAATACACCAATTTTACTCAAAGTGGTGTGGAGAAAAAAAAGATGGAAAAATCTAGTGGTTTTGGTGGCTAGAATGAATATGTAGTCTAAAAATACAGAAATTACTAAAACCATAGCTATAAAATACATGTATGGGCATACATGATATTGATTCCTTCTTGATTCTCACTTTTCTCAGGACATATTCTTCCAATCCAAATCAGTTCAACTGCTATTATTTTGCACTTTCTCTAACTACTGTAATCAATACTTTTTCCATATTAAACCTATCTACAGTACACATTTCTACTTAATATGTTTAGGTGCCCAGTTTCCCAACAGGGCATCGCTCAGAATGTCAAACTTACAATATTTCACATTTTAGGACTAAGAGGAAATGTGTAAGACGCTGATCTGCTGTTGCCCTGTGCAGGTATGTGAAGGAGCGCAGTCTCAAACACGTACCGTCTTTGTAGGACAGACTGCCAGTGGAGAATTTTTTGCGATGTGCGCGTGCGTAGTCCTGCAGGTTAGGGGCGCTAGAGGACCCACCTAGGACAGTGGTGCTGAAGAGCCCGGCGCACTGAGAGCCTGCGAGGGGGGCGGGGGGGTTAGTCACCTCTATATATCATGCTGTTACTCAAACAACTAACCAAAGAGAGACAGAGAAAGAGACAAAAGGAGACAGAAAAACTGAGAAAAAGAGACAGGCAGACAGACACAAGGACCCAGCGGAGATCATGCACCTCGTACCAACATCTCTCTCCATTTATACACTCCTCACAAGAGGCTGGAGAAAGTTAAGTTTATCCACTATGTCAGGCTATGGGGCTAAAAGGAAAAATCCACCCTGAAATCCTTTCACAGTTTTTCTTACCAATTTGTGACACATTCAATGCATTAAGCGCGATATTGTTTCAACATTAATATGTCCAAACAGAGATCGCAAAAGAGTAGCATAGAAAGAGAAAATAGTTACAGAAAGTAATAGTAATAGACAAAAGCAACAAAATGAGATCGGCCTTGGTGACTTTTCTCTGAAAAAATGTCTTCCCGTATGACTGCTGAACAACAGTGCGACGCGGCAGCTCCAAAAAAGAAGCGATTGCTCTTTAATTCTGAGGGACTGACACCAAAACTTCATGTTGATGTTTTAGACAGCTGGGACTGCATCACTGTACACGTGCTTGATATAATTCAACACACATCCTATGACAGTGATGAGAAAACCTTACTACCAAACAACAAAACTGACACAGAAATGCAACTCGGGGTGGATTTTTCTTTTAACAGCCACTAACACATTTTAACAGGATTACGCTGAAGGGGGAAATGATCTGAGGCTTACTGCAATGGAAGGAGGAGTCAATAATAATCTGTATCTGCTGCATAAAGGTTAACACTTTAAACTCTGAACAGAATTGAACGTCTCAGTAGAGTATCTGAACATGCCACTGTACAAATATTTAACGATTTTCATCACATTTAGTTCACATGAATGGAGTGGAAAACAATCTCAGAAAACTTCTTGATGCAAAACAACTGTACGTTGAGACCATTTTAAAAAACACTGGGCTCATCTTCCAGTGTTGGTATCAAAACAAAATTCAAATGGAGAATCACCATGCAAAATACATTTTATTCCAGGAGGACTATAATCTAGGACTAAAAATGGACCATTAAGTTTTAAAAAGAAGTACTGCTATTAAATTACAAATTACAGTTACAAAACTGGAATATTGTCAGATGTAAAATGTTTTTTGAAGACGTATTTAGATCTAAAAACAGGCATAAAATGTAGCCACCATTTAATAGTCAGTACCTCAGTATCTGGAGACTAGTTTTCTTCAAAAACAAGCGAATGCATAAACAAACACATTTATATCTCCATCTGGAGAAATGATGTAAAGAGCAGCTGCCTGCATGTTTTTCCACACAGTGAAAAGCCCTCAGAGTGTATTATTTCCATTAATGATAATGTCCTCCCAGATCAAAAGTCATCTAATGAAACCTGTCCCGCCCATCCCTCCCACTCTGACTATTTGAACACTGTCATCTATGCACACAGCTGCCATGGAAACAGGGCATTATGACACCTACCCAATCCACTTTGTTTCATCTCAGGGGACTGACGTGAGCAGAGCGAGAAGAGCCGATAACTGCCTACTTTGGAGGATGATGTCTCTGACAGAACCTGGTGGGAAAAAACACACACACACAACCCTCAGACAGTGGTAACAGGGTAGCCTGAGTGTATTTGATATCATGCGCCCGTCTCCACTGCTGGCTGTTAGTTTGCAGAGTGAAATATGACCTTGGACAAGAGGAGAGGCCAAAACCACAGAAGAGAAGCTCTGGGTCTACAAAACACACTGATTATATAAGTAACTAAAACCTTCCACACCACACCATCTCTGTGGAGGCAAACAGCTAAATAGATAAGTGATTTGATGTTTTAGAGTGTTTTCATGGAAAAAACTAAGTCTTCAAGTCCACAATGAAAACAGATTTTGGAAAAACAAGATTTTGGTGTAATAAGTCTGCTTCTTTCTACGACTAGGTGGATTAGTCTGCATCACCTCCATGGATCCAGTCTTATGATTGCGTATGAGTGGGGACTTCCTCTGAATAGTGATTGGCTCAGACAGCGGCACGGCGCGGTCGGTCTCATCTCGTGAGAGGTCCTCCAGGCTGCCGGGGTCGGGCTGTTTCTGCCCGTTCTGAATGAGTGGAGAAAAAGAGAGAATACACATGCAGCTATCCGCAGAACAAATATACGGTGAAAATGCTTGGATGCGATTCTACCTGCCGTGCTACCTCTGCAGAAGCAGGCCTGAAGCCAAAGCCGGTTGGTGCGTTCTCCTCCTCCTCAACACCTTTGACACCAGGGCTGAAGTGAAGCTCTACGTGGAAGCGTTCCTCTGAGGAGAGGTCCTTTAGGGGGAACAACAGAGATGTTAGAGATTGTTTTGAAATGTTTCGAGTTGAATGATACATTTTCTGATATCTTAGGTTGAGGAATATAAAATGCTCTCTCAATTGTCAAATTTTACTTAAACACAAGCAGCCATACAAGAACCCTGCCTGAATAAAATACACTCTAAATTGGCAAAATTATGATTAAAAAATGAGAAACTGTGAGATCAAAAAATAAGTACAGAAGGGTACAAACCTGAGTGAGCATTGAATGGCAGCTTCTGGTACTTTCAGTTTTCAATAATCAGTGATATGGACACATTTCAGTCGGTATCACAAACGTATTGAGGTTCAATACTAATAAAAGGCACATTTATGTAGCAGGTGCTTTACAATCTCAGATTGTCTCTACAGAGGGAACTTGTAGAGCAAGAATGAAGGTTAAATTATGTACCGTTTCATTCATTAATTTCATTCATTCAACCTTGAATATACACAGAGGAAACGTCTTTTACAAGTGGGCCAAGTTTATACTTGAAAAACTATTACTATAAACTGTAAAAATAAATGTATATACATACAGACTACCAGGATGATACAATGTTATGGAGGCCATGTAGCTGTAAAAAACAAAAAACAAAAACACTACCTTATTGTTGTCCTCATACAACATGATGACAATCTGAGTCATGTAGTTGAGTTCAGAGACAGCACTGAGGTAATCCATGGCACGCTTCCACTGCTGGTCCTTCTCCTCCTGTCGCAAACACAGAAAAACCTCAGTTTCAACTTTTACCCGTCTGAGAAACATTCGACGTTCTGTAGGATTGATGTTTGATTGCTTACATCAAGCAGGCCTCCATAGCGGAAAATGCTGAGCAGGGAGTGGACATGACTCTCACTGGTGAAATATAAACGTGTCCTGACATGGCGCCCAGGAGACATCACTCCGCGAGAGTACCTGTGAACAAGACACCACTGTACTAGATGCTCCAAAATATTCACAGTTAGTCCAAACACTTTGCATCATGTCTTACCATCTAAACAGCCTTGTATTAAATAAAATTTCATCTTGGGACTCTTGATCCCAGACTCACAGAGGGTGCAGTTTGTTGACAGACTCGTCCTCGTGGGTCCTCTGCAGGTCAAGCTGGATCTTTCTGACCAGTGGAAGGCAGTAGGCGTATGCTATGTCCAATTTCTCCACTTTATTTATGCCATATTCCTGCAAAAATACAGAAAAATGTGTTAGAAATACTACACAACCGCTGAAGAGGAAATAGCTCTGACAAAACATTTCACTGGTCTCAAAGAAGTCTTAGCCACGAGGTGATGCTAGAGAAAATGTCAATGATATAGAAAATTATGTTAAATTAGCAACACAACTTTATTTTAAGGTATAAGAGAACAGTTCAAATGTATCAACACAAAATTCCCAAGCTTTTAATTGTAAATACATATTACTCCCCCCCCTGCATTCAGCATGGCTATTACATTTTCATGTGTGTTTTAAATGTGAAGGACTTTGTGACAAAGTAGCTTTGATAGAAAACAGTCAATAAATAAAATTTATTTACAGCGTTTTGTGCAGAATTAAAGTAAGTTCCTTTTTAAATCCAGCAACTACAAAAAACAGAAAAGAAAAACAGAACTATCCATGAACACAAAAAGAAAATGTTTCTTTGCAGCAGTCCAGATGTAACACCCCTGTCCTCTCTACCCTCCAACTCCCTCCTTCCTCCTCCTCCTCTCTCTCACCTGCGGGATGACGATGTCAGCCAAAGCTCGAGAGAGTCTGAACAGCTCCAGTGTGTCCTCAAGGCCCAGTGTAGCATTGTGGATGACATCGTACTTCACGCAGTCGTAAATGTCAGGTATTTTACTGATGTCGTAGCGGCCGTTCTTCATGCGGAAGTCCCTCTCAAGTTTTGACCAGCGCTGCAGCATTAGCTCCAGTGTCTCACTGTGGTACAGCTGCAGGTCTGGTGAGAGGCGAGAGGATTATTTTAAGATTTTCACTGCATGTCTTACTGATAAATCAAACTCAATTTGATTTTGAAATAAGTTCCAGTAAAAACTGTTAGACAGTATCAAGATATTGATTCAGCAAATACTGTGCTGTTGAGTTTTTCAAATGTCACTTTTCAATGCTTTGAGGGCCACAAATGAAATTCCATTAATCTACTGGAGTGGAGACAAAACACTCAAACCAAAATATCTGTGTGGCTGTATACAACTAGCGGTAAGTGAGAAAATATGTTTGTTTGTTTTTTTATTTCGGGTCATCCGACGTACTCATCGCAATAAAAACGCGGTGTGCCAAAAACAAAAAGCTTATAACCTTGAGATAATTCTAAGGCTGACAGAAGATTTTGCTCACCAGCTGACTTGGGGTCCTCCATCCTTTTCCGGATCTGGGAGGTGAGGCTCTGAATGAGGGAGTAGACCCGGTCACATGTGGCCACTGGGTTCTGGACTATCTTCATTGAATTCACCAAAGAGGCACTACAGGTCGGGGCCAGCTGTCTCTCACACACACACACACACACACACACACACAAAGAAGCATACAGCATCTTCATTAAAAAGCCAATTACACAGAACAAATGAAAACAGACTATTTTCACATTACAAAGACCTCAAAAGCCCAATACTGCTAAACTGCAAAAATCTGTGTGACTTTGTCATTTGATTTAACAGAGTAAAATTATTAATTTGCAAACAGTTAACTCAAGAAATACAATCCTTTCTGCTTTCATTATGACAAGTTAGCAATCCTCTGAATGATCAAAGAAGATATGGTCAGAGACAATTAGGTACCCAGGTTAAAAGTTTACTCCTTGTCTCTACATATCATCCTCTCAGTCTTACAATGACTGTGGGAAACATTTGTCCAAAAAAATAAAATAAAACAACAACAAAAAAAACATACTTGAATTCGTAGGTTAAGCAGAGAAGTGAGAACGCATTAAAACACTATTTAAACACTATTTAAAGCTACAGTTTGGGAGGAGTAGCTGTAGAGGTAAGATTTTGAACATCCATACAAACATGTATATTTCAAAGTATAACCACAAAACAGTACTTGAGCCTGTGAGCAGCTCAACATATGCAGTTAAGGCACGAGTGCCTCAATGGCACATTCACTGTAGGTAGAATTTCTCCAGCCAGCTGGGGATTCAAACCAAATATATAAATCAAAAGCAAGTTTTTAATCATCTATCAGGCTCATGTGTTCTGGTTCAATGCTGGTTATCCCATGAATTAGTAGCATAAACAGCCATGTTGTTTCTTGCTGTGTCTGTTCTTAAAAAAGCAAATCTCAATCCATGCCTCCCTGTGAACTACAACTCTTAGTTGCAGCTAATCTGTAAATTAGTGTACTGTAGCTGATCTAAAATGCTGCAGCCCGAAAAATCAGCGAAAGAAAAGGTCATGACACAGGACACAGAGCTCACATGTGGTTCCTGTGTGAAAACCACAAGTTACATACAAGTCTACTGATCTCAATGTTGTTTTCCTCCTTTCCTCCTCACCGGACAGACAAATGTTTAGCTGGGAGTGTTCAACACAGTTTGCTAATCACCCTGTCAAAGTCTTCGTCGGTGAAGTCTCTGTCCTTCTGCAGAATCTCATGGAGTCGAGCCTTGACGCGGTGCTGGCAGCTGCTCAGGGAGTCGCTGTCGTTGTCCAGCAGCCCGTTCATGTTGGCGCTCTTCACCATCTGCACCAGGATGGGTGTCAGCTCACCCTCCAGAGCCAGCAAACCCTGCTCACAAAGACGCACAAACAAAATGAAGTGGTACTCTGTGATTTGTTTCGGCAATATCTTTGATGCAAAGTTATAATTAGATCATTTGTCTACAGACAAAATACCACAACACTTTGTGACATGAATGATCAGTGTCACACTATACAAATGTACTGTATCAAACAATTTTTACCAAATAATATGGTAACAGTTTAGTTTCACAGTTGTTACATATCAGCAGCTGACAGTCCTGGACATGACTAAGCAGTCCTTTCTCATTTCAAGAAGCTGCCTTCCTTTCAGAGCACCTGTTTTTCTCTGAGAATTTCTTGCCTTTTCTGTTAATGTCATTTGCGATTCTGCAGGTGGCGCTCTTTTCTTTCTATTCAACTAAGATGTCGATTCCAGATTGTTTTAACTACAAAGAATTTTCTATTAATTCCAGACTCACACACCTGTTGACATTTCTGTAAATATAAACATTTACCTGCTGTAATTGTTTTTGAAATAGGTTTAATCCTTTTTGTTTGTATCACTGGTAATACAGAGCAACAGAAAACACATTTCTATCTTACATGGAGCTCTTAGAATACTAGAACACTGCGTACCTTTGCGAAGGCTGCGGCCGTCATCTGCACCCTGCCTTCATCAGACGCATATATCTTCAGGTCGTGTCTGTAGGTGCTGTGTAGCCGCAGTAACCCACAGCCTGGAAATCCAGCATAGTCTCCTACAAAAACATTAGTGTACACACAGACACGGACCTGCTGGTTTGAACGTCACTGTAAACTTGCTGCAAAAAAGAAATTTAGCAGATTTACCTGGATAAATGGCCATTTCTGTGTGTAACAAGCACAGTTTGTGGTAACACCTTGGTATTAACTGACTCTTGACTTAGGATCTGTTCTTTGATAAACCTGAAATGTGTTGCCATTGACTTCAAACTTTGAACAAGAGCTATCTGAACTCATTGCACCGCAGCTGCCACTCTGTGACCCATTTGCAACTGGGCTAAAATATCCTGTGATTGTTTGCCTTGCTTTAATGAAGAGTGTCGATTTCCTTGTCCAGGTTTTCTTTGTTTACACCTCTGTCCTAACATCTCATGTTCTCTGGTAAAGAGCCTAAACAACCTTCATGTTTTAGAAGCTGAATGCACCTTTTTTAAACTTTTGAATCCTCATATTTCCATAGCTTTTTCTTTTGTGCAGCAGCAGCAGCAGCAGCAGCAAGGGTTTGATTTTATCACTGCAGTACTTATTTGCTTTGGTTAGAGTCACTTCTTCGATCTATAATATGTGCACTCCCGCAGTCCTGGAAGTACCCCACTGAGTTAAACTATAAGTATGTAAGTAAGTAATGAGAACAGCAGCAAAAAAGAAGAGAGGGAGAGACAGATAGAGAGATGAGCTGTATTTGGGCAGTACAGCATTTAAAATACAAACATATTTTAGGATAGCAAATAACAGAAATTACTTTTATTGCATAACTAATAACAGAGTATAACAACAGAACATTAGATTGATGCTTTAGCATAGGTGTTTATAGAGACTGTATGTAATAATAAACCATTAATACAATATTCCTTTATGTGGATATCTCACTGTGTATTGTAGCAGAAACACACAAGTAAATTGGTATTTTTGACCCACTTTAAATGTCCCTCTTTACGCTTCTCGTTCTGAACTTATGTGGATCAGTGGCTGCTCAGCGTGGTGACACAACAAGCAATTCCAAGTCTCTCAAACTGTAGTAACAACAGCAGTGACGATGGTGGTTTGCATATGCAGCTATTTCTGTGCTTAAGACCATTCTGAATATATTTGTTTCTGATGCTATAACATAATTGTTTTAATACCTCCTTAACCAACACTGACCACAGATCCATTACGTCTGTTTACATGACAAAATTAGTACTGACATGATGGCAGTGAAGGGTTTTTTATAAACAGCTAGAGGAATTAAATACTATATGACATTTTTTCAGTAGGTTAACGCTGCTGTGTGCCTCACCTTGTCCTCCGGGGTACATACAGCGGAAGGCCCTTCCCAGCTCCTCAGCCTGTACTCTGCCAGCAGGAGTCAGCTCTCCTCCCCACTTCAGCACCAGCAGCAGAGACGGACCTTCCTTACGTGTGTCTGAAAACCAAATCCAGAGCATCGCAGGTAACAGTCACTTCAGTGTTTTGGCCAGCTTGAGCTTGCCAACATACTACTTTGAGTAGGAGGTGAAAACATTTCCTTAGTATCTTCCTACCTTCTTCCTCACTTGAGGTTTTGGGCTGCCCATGGGGCAAGTAAGTTAGTTGCACTTTTCTGTTGATCCCCGAGAAGTGGCCATACCTTTATTAGCAAGAAAAGAAAACAAATCTGGAATCATTAAAAGCTAAAGTTATTTATGGGTAAACATGGTTGTATGCCTTCATCTACCTCTAAAAACAAAATGGGGGCTTGCCATGATGACAACTAACAATGTGGTGTTGACAAGTGTAGAAACAGAACCAGGATATGCAGTTTCATGCTAGTAATCCCTTAATCAAAATACAATGATCGCTCATATTCAGCTGTAAAGATAAATATTCTAGACTATAGTGTTTTTAAGAATACATGACTGAAGTTGTGCACAAAAATCCTTTGACACATGTTGTGCTATTACAATGTCTGGGCACGTAAAAGATTTGAGAAAGACAACTGCCTTTCTCTGTGCAGAGGCTGTTTGCAGGACATACACTGCAGCCGTAACAGCCACAGCACATCAAATACTCTTGGAGTTGCGTATGGCAGATGGTGACCTTTTAAAAACTCTTTTGTCATAAGCATGGGAGGAAGCCAAAGCCAAACACTGTCCAAACCACTTTTAGGATATTCAACAGGAAGGTGAGCTTCAGAAAGTGAGGCTATTCATATCATTTACCAAACTAATACCAAATCACTTTATAATTTTACAGTATACTTAAGCATACTTAGGAGTTATTGCAAAGTCTCAAGGTTTGCTAAACAATCAGTATGGAATGGATTCAAAATCTGTAGTTCCTTTTTGCAGTCTATCATGGTTTCAAACAATTTGCTGAAACGACCTAGAAATTAATTAAATGAATATGAGATCAGGGAGTAGTGGTTAATAAAGTGACCCCGTTTACTTGTCACTCACATTTCCAGAACCGTCTTCAGCTGCTCCAGTTTGGACTTCTTCTCTTCTATCTCGCAGTCATTGTGTTGCCCTAGTTCTGCTAACAACTGCCGTGTGATGTCCAGCACCTCCTGTTGAGGACCAGAGTAACAAGCTGTCAGAGATCTTAGAGTGGTTCACACGGTTCAAAGTTAATCACACGCAGGCTGGAAGATATGTGAGTTAGGTATTACAAGGTAAAACCTACTTAACCATGCCTTTGTCTGACTTATGTTACCTGCAGTTGTTTTGGCTTCTTCAGCTTTAATTTCCCTGTTTTGTACCCTCCATATTTTTCAAACAGATCAAAGAACCTGGATGAATCCAAGACAAACTTCAAATAAATCAAAAGTCTTTAAATCGGTCTTTGCAGTAAAAAGGAAGGTAATGACAGAGATAACCTACATGGGGTTGCGAACTTCCATCTTCATCTTCTGTTTGGGCGTTCTGTCTCCATGTCGGATGACAGCGATGACACAGCGTAGCTCCATCCTGACGAGTGCAAGAGGAAGTTAACATCAACAGTAACATCCCATTAATGGACTCTTCTTTTATCAGTCAACACTCTGTTATCTCACTGGTGTTGATAACAAAATCTTGCAACTGTATACAACATTTATAAAGCAGTTATGCAGTATATACTATTTTAAGAGGACAATCTTAATAAATTAGAAAGAGACAGATACGATGGGTGCATTTTGCACAAGAACAATACACTAAGAGCTACCAGACGCTGTGTTGGGTTTACAGTCTCCTTAATAGTTTAGTTGCAATAAAGCAGCTACATTTTTGAGAAGGAGGCATTTCTTTCACTGATGTCAAGATGCAACAGTATCAGCAAGGCAACTCCACAACGAAGGAACAAGTAAACTTGATTTAGTGATTGGAAGAATTTCTATTTAGTTCTTCTAATTTCAGACTCAAACAGCAGTTACCCTGGCAACCACCCAGCTTTAGAAGATGTCAACATTTACAAACAGTTTACAGGTTACAGGCAGTTCCACTTGTGAACTGTAGCATTTTACCAGAAAATAAACATTTAGACACAATAAAGCGATTGAACACAGCTTAATAATATTTATGTCTGCAGTGCTGATACACATTAGGTAACTTTAAGTCCCTTAAATACAATGCTTATCCTCATTTAAGTGGTTTACAGCACATAGCATTGTCCCACTTTACTAGACTGTGACTGTCCAGGTACAGTTGATGAGCTCACTAAAGTAAATTCTGATAATATACATAATGATAATCAAGGAACCACACAAAGTACACTGAACACACCTCCACAAACATATTGGGTATTTGGCATACTGGTATGACTACAGTTATTACTCACATGGTCCCTGACGTAGTGGGGACAATGGGGATGTCCTCTGCCTCAGTAGGGATGGACCAAGGAATCTGAAACTGAGGAGCCAGCTCACGCATCACGATGTTCCTAAAGAACCGTGAAGAGACACAAATTCAAACAACAGATCCGAACGAGAAATGAACCAACGCAAGTTCAGGAGACAAAGGTCAAGTGGACGAAGAATGACAAAAAATGAACATGGTACCCAAGGATCTTGGCACAGTCGTCGTAGTACTTCATTGAGTTCTTCACGAAGCTGAAACCATTGACATCACACACATAGGAGTGTCCATTGGCTCGGAGAAGATCGAAGCCACACACAGTTTGCTGCAGTGAGATGAGAGGAGGACACATTTCTTTCACTGATGTCAAGATGCAACAGTATCAGCAATGCAACTCCGCAACTCCGTAAACTGTGACAAACCAGACTTTATCAAGACAATAGCTTTGCTTACCTTGAATGCTAGGCAGACCTTACGGGCCACCAGTTTCTCCATGGCTGAGAGCATGACGGGGTAGCGGACCTCCTTCCCCTCGCTGTCTCTCTCCACCTTCCCGTCCAGCGCAGGGGACTTCCGAGCCTCAGCATGAGCATAGTCCGGCCCCACAGTGTACACCTGAGGGCACATAAAACACCCACAACCACCAATCATTCTCAATTTAAAAGTTGATTCTATAGGTTGCACTAAAATGATTATTGTCCTATCGCACAAATATTACCATAACAGAGTTGTGACGTGGGAGGGGCAGCTGGTTCCAAAAGTGTTTTCCCCAGTCTGCATTACCATTTAAAATTTTTCTTTGCTTGCTTAACACGGGACTCTCCCGGATAAAATTACAACCCTATAGGTTTATGTTATGGCCACTGGTTTTAATTATTTTAACTTTGTTTCTGAGAAATCCTGTCAAAAAACTACCATAATCATGAGCCTCGGGCACTGTTGCCATGGTGATGAGGCCAGTCAGTTGCGCAAATCAGTGTGGAAGCGAATTCAAGACACTTCGTCAGTGCAGCTGAGAACAAAGTATGTTGCCATACTTGCTGAATTAATTCAAAATTGACCAAAAATTCAAAAGTGAATTGATTGTGTTTTCAGTTTTCTCAACACGGAAATCTTTAGCTTCCACCCACAAATAGCAGCGCACTTAACAAAATTTTAAGCCTGGTAATAGGATGTTTCTTGCTAAAATTCACCTTGGGAGTCATAGTTCTTCTCCCCCAAAGTTTTTATGTACACAGACTTGTACCTTAAACCCTTTTATCTAACAGTTGTTAATCTTTTGTACTGATGATTAGTGCCAATCCAGTGGGGAAAATGAATGGGACCTTTACTTTCAGAATCAGGGGCGCCCAAAATAGCTTGCCCCACCTCGCAACTCTATATATCTGATAAAAGGTAATAAGGGCCACACATTTCTTTCTTTCAAGGGTTAGGGTTAACCCTAACCCCTAACCCTGTCTCATATCCCATATCAGGAGTGAGTCACTCTGTGGTTTCCTTTCATAATAATCAATACTCCATTCATACTCTACCTTAACATCTGTGCCGTCTGTTGGCATGAACTCCTCATAGATGTAAGAGCCTGTCTTCCTCACATTGCTCTCTGGTGAGTACACACTGCTCCGGCTCCCGATCTACACAAATCACACAGCGAGTAAAAATATTGTGATTCGGAAAACACTGCTGTCTGGCAAAAGCTTTTTTTTTTTAATGAATTGAAACTGAGCCACTGGTGCAATTGTGCACTTTGAATAGTTTCTATAACATCCATCACAATCTGAGCTAAAGGCTGCAGCTCTGTGTTTGACAACAGTGTGCCTGATTTATGATAATTCTCTTTCTCTGGAAGAGCAATAGACTCATATACCTTTACAAGAGAAGCTAATAAGTGGTGCAGGTTAATGCCTGATGTGTTGTAGTCTGTTCAGTTGATTTACAGTTACCATTCTTACTAAAAAGATAAAAAGGAAGGTGTACATTTAAAACGTCAATACCAGCCATGGGCCTGCAGCACTTTTCCAAATATAACATTAGTGCTTTTACTTCAGGCGCACACAAGTGCACTCGGACAGGGAAAGGAGGGCTTGAGTCTAAAAGCAAAATTCAGATCAAAGCCTAACGAGTCAAAACCATAAATTAGAGTGAAAAGACAGACTGCTGTGTCACTTTAACTCACTGTCCGTGCAAGAGCAACGGATAGCATTAGTATTATGGTTGTTGAAAGTGGTCATTATGGCAACAGTAAACTGGTGTTGACAGTATTAGGATGTTGCAGGACATAAGTATGGAAAATGTTGTAATTGTAATTAGTTGCCAGTTTCATTCCATCTTGCCACCGATCTTTCAACTGACGTAGTGTTGGATTTATGGACTGAAAAAAACAAGCCACAACAGCCAAGGCAAGGACCTTTCTGAAGAGTCGCTGGCTGCCACCACCAGCAGAGGTGGGGTAGTAGATGTAGACGTTGTGGTCCTCAGCGCAGACAGGCTTCTCAACAAAAGGCTTCTGGAATATTTCTCCATTCACCTCCACATGGTCCTCTCCTTCCACCAGGTTACACTCTGACACACACACACACACACAGAAAATGTTTATGTTTGCCAGGAAGCCCCTTTTCATTACCCCTTATAATATAAACAGATGACACTTGCCCCCTCTTGTTTACTCTTGAGCCCTGTGAAGCAGCTCTGCACTCTGAACCACGTGAAGTTCATTGGTCGTTGCAAAAACAGTCATTAATGTCAAGGAAGGCAAAGACATAAAACATCTGATTGCTCATCAGTCCAGGGACTGTCACTACGTCACCGTGTAAAAACAGGATTTGAACGGCAGATCCATCATATCACAGCACTTAAGTATGGTACACTTGCGACTGCTTCACATTTGATACTATATTTATCCACAAGCTGAAATAAAACCAATGCAGTCTTGAATTAATGGCCTCAGGATGCTGCATGGGCAGGGGGCTTTAGGGCTGTTTTTCTGAGCGCTTTTTCCAGATGAACAAAAAGCTTAAAGAATTAAATCAAAAGTGGAGTGAATATAGTCAGCTTCTATTGTGTTTTCCCATGCGGTGTTACCAGTAGTTGAGTAAAAAAGATGTATAATTTATTAACTTATCAAATATTACTAATGAGCTAGCAGACTGACCATCTGGTTTATCTGGGTCACGGTTCAGCACAGCATAGCGTGGTAGATCAATCCCTTCCTCCTGCAGGATGCGATACACCTCTCTCCTGTTAAAAAGTAAATAAAATAACAAATAAATAAACTATGGTTGTTGTATTCTCAAGCCTCACTTTGCTTTGCATGCATAATTTCAACCAATACCAGAAATATTTATTTAGGGTATTTTGGAGCACCTGTCCTGTATGTAGTACTGCATGTTCAGGTCATTGATGAGCAGAGGGTTTCTCAGTTTGGCATAGCTCACTGCCTTATCCAGCGGGAATCCTGGTTTACATGCAGAGAAATGATTCCATAAATAAAGCTCATTGATATATGATATTAACAACAGGGTAAAAAACAAGTTACTGAGACATTGTTAGACATTGTTAGAGAAAACACAAACACTTGAGATACTGTAGACTCCTATATGCAGACAGAATTGACTTTGTTGGACTAAATATAATGCTGATATTGCATTACGAGACAGGAACTCTGTTTAGTGTATAAATGGTTGGGCAGTTGATGGGAAGCCCATGTGATATCACGCAGACAGTACACAGGATGTGTAATATGAGCATGCGTGTAGATTTATTTGATGATGTATGATGCAGCTTTTAAATCAGGTACAGATATCGCCTCTGTAGGACACACATCAAACATAATTCATATGTAACAAATGAAAAACCACAAGAATCACTGCCATTAGTATTCGCTTTTTAATAATAATGACAATACAAACTTATCTTTTTCCATTTTTTTTTAATTGTAATACCATTTTATCTTGTTTTAATCTTATCTTATATGTTTCCATATATGTAATAACTCCTTATCTTATATGTTATCTTATGTGTTTTTGTCATACACGATTTTTGCTTATTTTTCTTGCTTGCTTTTATTTTGAAGCACATTGAGTCTCAACTCCTGTCGTATGAAGTGTGCTATATAAATAAACTTGACTTGACTGTGTGTATTGTCGCTTTGTCTGTGTGCATGTACAGTATGTGTGTGTGTGTGTGTTGTACCCTTGGAGTGGAAGGAGATGAGGCAGTCACAGAGAGGCCATTTGTCCACGGGCTCGTTGAGGATGACGTCCTCTGGGAAGATGACCACAGTGATGTACTCAAACCTGCACAGCCTCTCCAGGATCTGGGTCATTGGCTTAGACTTGGACTTCTTCATCATGCAGCAGATCCCCACCACGATCTGTTGCTCCGGGGGCTGAACAAGGGAGAGGAGAGCAACATTTCAATGACCTGTATGAGGAAGCTAGAGAGACAATGGGAGCTTTGTCCCATAAACCTCATACTGAAGAACTACATAAAAATGGCTTCACATATTTACAACTGAAACAGATTGTTGTGCCTCCTCTAATTTAATTCTAAATAATTCCACCCAAAGTAAAAGCTGAAGTTAAAACAAAGTAGCTTCTAGTAGTCTAAATAAGTCTGTTTCCACTGCTGAGCTTTTGACTATTTGTAAAATTAGCGCACACTTTCGCGCTGTGAGGAAAAGCTGTGCTCTGTCTCTCACCGCTTCCAAAATAAGGTCGGGAGTAGGTGAGAAGCCTGATGTCGGACCTGCTGCATGTATACGCGAGGTTCCAAGAACCAGGTTACTTCAGTGCATGTCAATGCATTCTGCATAACCTGGTTTCGAGTAATTCAGTTACTTAAGTGAATATAAACGCACTGAATGTCTAATAAAAAATTGATAACACCTAGCGGTAGTGAAATGATGTGGCCCCGGGCAAAAGCACTACAGACATTAACCGTATCTGTTGAGCTCTTTCGAGAAAACCATGCTGTGTCTGAGAAATTCTTTCTTCTTTAAGTTGTTCATAGACACTTTTATCCAAAACGTGAGGAACTCCACAACGACTGCCAGGGGTGCGCAACGTTAACTGAAAGCCCTCTACTGGTGACTCATCTGTGATGTTATTATTCACTGATAATCTGATGCTTTTGATATGATATTCTACCAAATTTCTTCCAGCTAGCACCGACAGCTAAGTGGAAGAACAGATTATAGTAAAGAGGTTATGCAGTTTGACATAAGTCCCCCACCGAGTCTGTGTCTTCGTCGTCCTCATATAGCTCCATGTCTGTCCTCATGCTGTCCTCCAGGACCTCGCTCTCATCGTCCTCGCAGCCCACGAAGAATCTGGGAGCGCCACGCCGGCTCTCGCCCGGGCTGTTGGGCTCTGACATCACAGTCCCCCGCGGCAGCCCTCAGCGTCCCACCGCGCCATCGTACACCAACACACCGCCAGAACAGGCCGCCGATGGGAGGGCGCGAGGCCTGGGTAGAGGGACGGGTCCACTCTGCCTGGGCTGGACAGCAGAGCTGGTAGATGAAGGTGTGTGAGGCAGAGGAGCAGAATGACTGAATGAGCAGCACTCAAAGGTACAAGGTTATGTGAAGAAAATGATGGTATTAGTCAGTCCTCTGCAATGACGCTGGTACTCAAGTTTCTCATTCTTCATTCAGCAAATTCACATCTTATATGACTGACTTTGGTTTCCCAAGAGTCTTCAGCAACTTGGAGGCTGCAGCTCCAATTATCTGATGACAGCCCGTTCCTCCATTTGAATGCAAGACTGACAGTCCTACAAAAGGAATAAAATATTAAACATTATTTATCTAATTTTGCTTCATGGTGTTAGGTAATATTAATTTGCACTGCAAAATAGTTTCCCCTCGGGGATCAATAAAGTATTTCTGATTCTGAAAATATGATGTTTTACAAACACTATTAATGATCTTTCACTGCTAACTTGTGGGTCCAGAAGTATGGTCAATTACTGTCAACGCTGTGGTTTTCATCTGATTTAATTAAAATTTTGCAGTTTCCTGTATGTTACTTTGCGTGTAAAAAGATTAAGTATTGAAATAAATGAATACAAATCTGTTTGAATCCTTTTGCACCGAATACTTTATCAAAAAGGGATTGAGAAATGAATCCAGACAGAATCGATCAGGAGAATCACTTATTGAATCTAAATCGATAAAAACATTTCAGTGCTCATCTTTGTTCAACGGCGTCCGATTGTTTCTTTCCAACAGTCTCATTATGCCAAGCTGTTTGGGTAATTTTGGTCTTTCAACTGCACAGTAAAAAAAGAACACCATGACTGGCACGGCAAATCCCAGCCAATATACCATCACTTTAAGCAGAAATGGATGTGAGCAATAATTACCTCCAGCACTTACTCTACTGTTACACATTTAACCCTGACGCTGCAGTCTGGTGCTGCAAAACAGCAGGGGCATCAGCACTGATCTGCATTTCCATCACCACTAAACATTAGCCAGTCATGGCGACAGCACAGGCAGCGGACCACACGTCATACTGTAGACAAACCACAACTACTCTCTGGCAAGCTATAAGACACCCATCTGAACAACAAACAGCTTCACCATCAGGCACAGTCACTCAAGGGTCAAGACTGACTATTTGCAGTGGAAAATGCTGTTATTAGCATAAGCAGCCTAGAAGGGGTCCAAATGAGATAATAAACAAACACATAACTGTCCAAAGCCTTGGGGATCTCAAACTGAGGCAACACAAATAGGACTGCAAAAAGGCTAAATTCCCTCTTGTTTCCGGCTTGTTTAGTTGAAAGTCACCATGACCTAAAAAAACAGCTCTCAGTTAATCTTCCTGGGATTCACAAATAACAGTAAAGCATGTATGCAACATTTTCCCTTAAAGTGGAAACGATTAGTGCATGAAACGATAAGTCAGTTAACAGAAAATTAACTGGCAACTATTTTGATAGTCAATTATTCGTTTATGTCATTTTTTAAGGCAAAGAAATGCCAGAAATGTTGTGGTTTTCTTTGTCTTATGTGATAGTAAATTGGGTTTTTGACTGTAGGCCATGTAAAACAAGAAATGTGTCAACTTGGGAAATTGTGATGGGCACATTTCACTATTTTTGGAGAGTTTATAAACGATTAATTCAAAAAATAATCCACAGATTAATCGATAATAAAAAAATTGTAAACATTAAACAAACATCAGTTCAAAGAATGCTTTTTGTTACTGCAGGAATGGTTAAGCCTATGTAGTACACAGTAACAGTAGTATTTGATAAATGTATTTGTGAGGACGTTATCTTTCCATTTAAACATAGTTCTTACTAAAGTATCATGCCTTGATGTTTGTTACATCTGTGCACATGCATGTAAGGCAATGGAAATAAGAAAACAGGGTTTCAATCCAGTCAAGTCTGTGACCGTTGAGTATAACTACATTATAAATGTTTAACTGCTGCCTGTTACACACACACACAGAAATGCATTCTTACTCCCATTTTGGCACAGAGTTGATTTAAAATAAACTCTTTCCATGCCTAAATGGATTAGTGTTTCAGAGCTTGAGCATAACAGTTAATCTCTTCTATTACACCTGCTTACTCAGGCTACAAGCAGGGCCAAAGCTCCTACTGAGGTCACTGAGGTCATGTCCTCTTTATTTTTTATGGGACTTTGGGGGTTTAGGTGACCCGGGGTGCAGTTTACATTCTACAGTTTCATGCTACACACGGCTGTTGTGGAGGCGAAAACTGTATCCCCATTTGGACTAAACTAAAGAGACTGGGTGATTTTGTCAACCCAAAGAACAGAATGTAATCTTTTCAACTAATCTGACAACATCAAAGCCATGGTTTTCATGATCAGTTAATCGAATGTCAGAAAATAGCAAAAAATGTCCACCACTGTTTACCAGAGGCCAAGGTGTTGTCTTCAAATGTCTTGTTTTGCAGCCCAAAAGATATTACATTTACAATGATATAAAAACTGAAAAAAAAGCAGCAGATCTTTAAACTTGAGAAGCTGGAACCCGAGTAAAGTATTTTGCTTAAAAAAATGACTAACAATTAATCGATTATCAAAATAGTTGCCGATTCCTTTTCCGCCCATAGACTAATCAATTGACTGACTAACTGTTGCAGCTCTAAAGCCAAACAAGTTGGGGATGCAACTGGACAGTAACTGCATGGTGGTTTTTCTAAAAGCTGATGTGACAATATAGAAAAACACCAACTCAAATTCACAAGTGGAAGTTTATTAAAGTTAAACAATGAGACAGAGCCAAGGCTACATTTGCACCATTCAGCTCTAGTCCAGCTTCTTCTCTTCCCTTTGACCTCTTACATGTAATCACTGCTTGAGTGTCTGGGTCTCTATTGCACCACTTTCCATTCCTAAAATTGCCCTTTTCCTAAGTTTCTGCTTTTCTCGTCTAACAAATTCCCACCTCGAACCAGATGACTCAGGACTCCTTGCTGGGGCAGGCTCAGACGGCTCCTGCAGAGCACTCTGCCCGGATCTGCTCCACCCTTTAACCTAATGGACAGTGGAGCCTGAGTCCGCGCCAGAACTTGTCTAAAAAAAAAAAAACCCCAAAACAATTTCTTTCTCATGCATGGGCATCACAGCCTTGTTTGCTTGACAAAGTTTCAAATATCTTTTACCTGACAGTTAGGATTGCCAGGTGTGTGGGCGGTAGTTCATAGCCAAATCTTGATTTGAAATAGCCACATGCCTTTAGTGATGTGCATACCCTCGGCTGACACCAATAATTTCTAGACTTTACATTTGACTATTTTGAAATTCAGCATTTCACCACCAGAACTTTACTCCTTGCAATGTGCAGAAGGCTAAAAGAAAACAGGGTTTCAGTCTATACATATATGGAAACGAATGCCTTCAAATGACATGATATATGATAATAAAATTCATACAAAATATAATTAAGTTTAGGGTCGCAACTAACAGTGATTTTCATTATAGATTAATCAGCTGATTATTTTCTCGATTAATCAATTGGTCTACAAAATGGAAAAGAAAATAGTGAAAAACGTCCATTACATTTTCTTTAAGCCCTTCAAAGTGCTTGTTTTGCCCGACCAACAGTCCAAAACCTCAAACATATTAAGTTTACTATCACATTAGACAAAGAGAATCAGGAAATCCTCGCAACTGAGAAGCTGGAACTTAAGCATGAATCGATTAAAAGTGTAACAGCGATACATTCTCTGTCATCAACTAATAGACTCATGATCTAATCGTTTCAGCTCTAATGGAGTAAAAGTAAGCATGAATCTAAATTATCCATTAATCCATTCAAAATGTTCTGCAGGAGCGAGAAAGAGTTTAGATTTTAAATGGGAGGCTTGGATTAATGACCTGAGTATTTCTAAAATCCTGGCTTTTGGACCCTTTCCAGGGCAGCAATGCAATCCAGCAATGCATTTCTGTACACGACATCTGATACTAAATACTAAAAAAAAATACAGTGTCTGCAGATCCTATAACTTCGACATACTGTGAGCTGAAAGAAAACACACCTGAGTTACACAAATATTGTAGCTGCACCTGATGGTCCAACTGGAAGGGGGCTGACAGGTTTAAACTATATGAATTTAGGGCACAAGTCGGGATGTTAAACTGAACTAAAAATAATCACACAGTACTTTAACCTATACCACAGATGGACGGTTGTAGTTACCGTTACATCGCTACTTTACAGCAACACGTTCATTAACGTTACGTGCAACTGTATAACGTTATAGCAAATGGATGATAGAGTACGAAGACGTAACGTTAGATATTTAGAAACCAAACAAAAAATAAATAAAAAAATGTTGATGTTAGCATGTAAAACGAATCCCGGCGGATGAGTTCAAGCATAACTTTATTTGGCGAAGAAATTGGCGTTAGCCCTCGTTAATTTTAGCAGCGCGAAACACATTTAGCTAATGTTAGCATTCAGCTAGCTAGTACCCCGGCTGGTTCGGCAATGTAAACAAGTCTTCCAGAGCCATTTTGACTGCATTTGAAGCAAATACCAAATGTCTGTGCGATTATTAATGTTACCGCTTAAGACTTGAAGCGTGTCGATGATATTTCCGTTACCATACGGTAACATTAAATTGTGAACTCACAGAGTGGCTGGAAGGTTTGCATCGCTGCCGTCAGCTCGCTTCCTTTACTCCTGACAGTTTGCATGTGAAACCAATCTTATTTTTTTTTTTTTTTTTTTTTTCAGTTTGACGCACGGATGGACAACGTCTACGACAACCAATGGGAAAGGAGAACGAGTTCGAGAATGCGTGACGCAGGAACCACACGAGCCAATAAGCAACGACCAGTCAGTCGGCGGGCACGACAAGATCCCGAGGAGGAGAAGAGCGTTAGCGGCCTCTAGCGTTGAAACCGAGACTAGCGAGCGACCGTCAGCGAGGGCTCACTGAAAATACCCTAACGGTGCAACCAAAACAATAATTTGTGTTAATAAAAAAGATTATCCTCGTTGTTACAGCCCAAGCATCTTCCATTTTCTGCTACTTCATTGTGCTCCACTACACTTTGGAGGGAAATATTGTGCTTTAAGCTTAGAAATTAAAGCAAAAATAAAATCTTAATCTATTTGACACCTTTAGTTACTTTGCAGATTAAGATTTCACATTCCCTATGATGACTTTAAAATACAGAACTACTACTAGTTGTTAAAATTAACTTCCCCGCGGTCAGCTACAACATTAATGCATCGTTATAATATCATTGCAGTGACAACTTGACATAATTGTGCAATATTCTGTGTAATATTCCTGTGCAATATTTTTGTTTAAAATTCCCTATTTATTGATATTGATATTACTCATACCTCTATTACTGCTGTGCAATATCCTCCGTCTCATTATAACCTTAATAAGCTACACTTAACTTGACAGTTCATGCACTATTACCTTATACCGTATTATTATGATCAACCGGCAAACCCACTTGGTACTTCACACTTATTTTTTTTTATACTTATACCCACTTGGTACTTATTTTATTTTCTGACCTGTATTATAGTGTATTATATTTTTTGCTTAGTACTTCTGTTCCTGTGTGCACTGACGTGACAGTGAGCTGCTGTAACAAAAGAGTTTCCCCTCGTGGATCAATAAAGTATTTCTGATTCTGATTCTGACACAGACAGGGGCCAATCTGCTGCATAATGAGTACTTATTTGTTTTTGATACATGAAGTACATTTTTCTGATAATACATGTGTTCTTTTACTATGCAGGACTTTTAGTTAGTTTTTGGTATTAATAGTTTAACCTAAGTAATGGCTCTGAATACTTGTTCAAACACTTTCAGCGTTTCTATCCTGTGTTGTGCTTCAAGTTTATGCCTACATATATTTTTAAATCTAATGGTGTCTGTGAGAAATTTTTATTTTTTTAATTTAAAAAATCAAATTTAATTTTAATAGATTTTATTATTTTGTTTTTTAAGAATATAACCAAAACAATGCTATTATTATTAGCAGTATTAAGTAGAACTTGTACGTGCATGACACACATACAAGTGCCCATGTGGAGGCACCAAAAATACCATTTGCAGTGGTGCAACATTGTCAGAAAATAAGACAGATAGCAATAAAAATGTGGTCACAAGAACATAATATCTTACATGAAACATTACATTGCAAACAAGACATTTGTTTCTTCTCAGGAGCTCAACAAAGAAAATCTGCCACAAAAAAACGCCCTTCCTAAAACTCAGCTCCAGGTTTTTATAATCATCCAAGATGATGGACACTTTACTAAAATGCATTGCCCTTAAATCATCATATAATGAGCAAAAAACCACGAAAACAGACTTTGTCTTCAGTCTGCCCTAAATCGCATAACAAACAAAGCCTTTCCTATTCAGGGAGACCATTAAGCCTGTCTGTCTCTATGGCTGATGGTGCACCTGAACCAGCGGTGTAAGAAGTACGCAGATCTTTTACTTAAGTAAAAGTAGCAATACCGCTCTGTAAAAATACTCTGTTATAAGCAAAAGTCCCATATTCACGAGTAGTAGTAAAAGTAAAGTGCAAAAGTATTAACAGCAAAATGTACTTAAAGTATTCAAGTAAAAGTACTTGTTGGGAAGAATGGTCCCTTTCAGAGTTATATTATTATATGTATCATGTTATTGGAATATAATTACTGATGCGTCAACACATAAGCAGCATTTTAATGTTACAGCTGGTGGAGGTGGAGCACATTTGAACTACTTCATATACTGTTGGATAGTTTAATCTAAAGCAGAGTATCATATTTTATCAATTGATCATTTGTTTTAATCTTAATCTGTAAAGTAACTAATAACTCCAACTGCAGTGATGCAAAAAGTATATTTCCCTCTGAAATGTAGTGGAGTAGAAGTAGAAAGTAGCATTAAATTGAAATACTTAAGGAAAGAAAAAGTACCCTTATTAAGTACAGTACTTGAGTAAATGTGCTTAGTTACTTTCCACTGACCTGAACACAACTGTGCACACAGACATCTTCAACTTTTGATTAAACTTTTACGAGACAATGTGTTTGTAATTTAGGTTTGTACCAGACATCAACAGACCATCTTTCCTTATAAATAACGAACGATTTGCACCGAATATTACACCGCCGCCTGTTCAGACATTTCACAAGTTTGTTCCAAGCCTGAATCATCTTTGGAGGTTCCCGTCCCATACCACTACTGATATCCAAAACTGTCCAAAATCCTACAGCCTAAGACGTAAACTTGTAAAGTAGTATTGTATCTGTTGTTGTTAGATGTATTTTCACTGCTACAGCAGCGGTAGAAAGTAACAAAGTACATTTACTCAAGTACTGTACTTAAGTACAATTTCGAGGTAGTTGCGTTTCCATTTTCTGCTATTTTATACTTCTACTCCACTAGTTAGTTACGTTACAGATTCAGATTAATAATAAAATCATATAATCAACAAATAAAGTATGATGTATTATTATAGATTAAGATAGGATTTATTGATCTCTGGGGGGAAATTGACGAGCTACCCAGCAGTATATAAAGTAATTAAAATGAGCTCCACCTTTACCAGCTGCAACATTAAAGTGATGAACACATTAATGCATCAATAGTCCAATAATATGATAAACATTTATTCTGAAATGGGCCATTTTGCGTAATGAGTAATTTTACTTTTTTTACTTTAAGTATATTTTGATGCTAATACTATATAAAAGTAACATTTTGAACCCAGAACTTTTACTTGTAACAGAGTTTTTCTACACGGTGGTATTATTACTTTGACTTAGGTAAAATATCTGAGTACTTCTTCCACCTCTGTGCTGCATTACTACCCACACAACCCCTAGAAGCAAGTGTTACTATTGCTTAAAAAGCCACTACAATGACTATTACCACTACTACTGTTGGAACACTTCAATGATTGCGTTGTATTGCATAAAACCAACAACAGGAAGTTTTGTGGTCGGTTCTCGTACTCAAACTCTGCATTTTTTTAAAGGTGACCCTGCCCTCCTTCAATAGAGGGTCAACAGATCAACCCACCCGCCTGCTGCTGCTGCTGCTGATGCAAGAGCCAACACTGACGTGTCTCTGAGCTTCCCTGTGCAGACCAGAGTCTGTTTGACCACCACACCACCCTGACCGTTACATACCTGTGTGCAGGCCAGCTGCTGCTGCTGCTGCTGCTGCGGTGAACTTTGCAGGGTCATAGTGGGCTGTTATACTGCTTATGAAAAGAGCATTTTATAAACAGCCGGTGAAGAGGGTTCAAACAAGGCTCTTCTATAGTCAAACTGAACATGGAGAAGAGACGGTGCACCCACTTGCACAAATATTGTCAGTATAGAAATTAAAATACCCCTTCCTCGTTGGCATAAGATTCTTTTTGTTTTTTAAATAACACTAAAACTCATATATGGTATTTGTGGTGCATCAGCCCAGCTTGTATGCACTTGAAACAGTGTATAGATTGTCAGCTTTATCTAAATTATCCCTGTCTTCTCCTTCACCAACTACAGCTCCTGTCACAAAGACCCTCTGTGAGGAGGCCCTCTGCGGCCCTCCGCCCTCATATGGCTTCCATTTGCCATTTGTGTTACACTCTCTGTGACTTACAGCAACAGGTCAGACTAGGACAAGGAGGCTCATTATGAATGCAGCTCCAGTCTCTGTACCTCTGGTCTCTGGGCCCCTGCAGGAGCTAGTGGGTTTCCAGTATTTGCCTGTAAAATGCTATCAGAGACTTATCCCACCTTTTGCTGGCTGTAATACTAACAAGTCGTTCCTTAAACTGCCCAACTGATAAATGTGGACGGCAGCCATGTGGATGAGGCAACCCTCAGCTCACAGGTTAAGGTGTGGCTTGTGGAAATTTCCACATAACGGTTAAGTAAGTCCTTCATGTCATTCTCTTTAACATGTACACTTGTGATTACCAGTCCAGGTTCATTTTTGATATTAAAGGATAAGTCTGGTGATATTCTATATTTTTCCTATTGTCAATAAATCCCACGAAAAGACCAAAACCAACAATCAACTGATCCTAATAAGATGTATTTTCTGTGTATCCAAAGTCGGATAAAACTGTAACTCTGTGCCATTGCTGTCCAAAAACTAATAGCACATTAATGAGCCACAGTGCTGCACTGGCTGACATGTTATTACGATGAGCGTGGGCACTGCAGTTTATTTTGAGTCAATCAAACGCACACCGTCCTGCTGCTCACTAGTTCATCTGAAAATAATCCTCAACAAATGCTGTATTTACTCCTGTTTGAATAACGTTTGCTAAAAACAACTGCGGCCAGCTGTTTTTGGAAAGGATTTAGCCATTTTTTTTAGTGATGATGGCAAATAATTGTTTTGTTGTTTGTCGACAAAAAGGGAAAGAGGAGGAAATTTTGTTGTTGCCTTTTGTACTTACATCTCAAAGTGGACAGAGAGCTTCTCAGAAATGATCTGAAAAACAGTGCATGAAGGTTATTTTCACGCCGTTTTCAGATTTATTCACGTTTGTGTGGAAATGACAGAAGAGAAATAGACTTTTTTCACGAAAGTCCACTTAATCTTTGCAGGGTACAGATCTGTCCTCAATGCACCTGAATCACTTTTCATGGTTGTGCTGTTGTCTAACAACAGATATCTGAGTGACAAATACTTCGATCATTGTGTAATCAGAGGTATTGAAACATGAAATAAGCAGTCACACGCAGAACTGGAAGCAAGCTGGACTGGAAACAATTAATTCATTTCCAGGGTCTGTACTTTTTCAGACACTCAATCAGAGACACACTGAAATTTGAGGTCTTTGCTTTATCCCATCTCACATTACCGTCACAAACGGATCGCAAATTCACACATAACGTCTTCATATAAAGTTGCCTGCAATTTCACATCATTAATGCTGCATTTCTGCTTTCTCTGTATTACAAGTATTTATTTCTACAACCAGCTAATAAAGTATTTCTTTCAGTTTAATCTTTGCCTCTACAAACAAAACTGCCCAGAGAGGGTGTAAATTATAACAGTTACTCAAGAAACTCCATTTATCAAGGAGCTACAGTGGCTTGACGTTATTTTAACACTACATGTGAACATGTCCTGTTTGATCCGGCACAATGTGTATGGTGTCAGAAAGCCATATAAAACATGTACAAGACATCTTTCAGAGGCTGAAGGCGCGTGAACACCCGTGCAGTCATGCGAGTAACGCAGCGGTTAATGACTCCGGGTGTCGAGTAAACGCAGGCTGGCAGTGGTCTGGTTGCCGGTGGACTTCGTCTTTTATCAGCTGTGTTTTCAAGCTCTGCTCAGCGAGAAGAAAGTCCGTTCTGTTCTCTGCTGAAAAGAAACAGTGTTCTGTCAGAAGCGCACTGAACAAGTCCACAGATGAAGTATTCATTCTCATTTTGACAGAGAAAAGTCGCCGCACACATACATGTAGTCAAACATGTCGGAAAACTGTAACTGTACTTTTAGGGGCTTTCATGTTTTCACTTCAACTGAAAGACTATATGAGCCATCAGCTAGAGACCACTGGGATTATAAAACAGCTTTCAAATCCCACTAGAAAAAAAACAAGAAATGCTTGGTCATCAAGTTAAAAACAAGGTGGTGTTCCTCTTTTCTTCTAGGATTTAGGAAATAACAAGCTGAGCAAAGACTGATTTAATGGGAAACTTAGATTTACATTTTTATTTTATATATTCACACTGGACATATATATATATATATATATATATATATATATATATATATATATATATATATATAGTATATGTAAAAGAGCACGGACCATGTGACCTCATTTGCGCTAACCTTCACCTTCACACTAACCCAAACTGTATTCAAACAGCTGTCACAAAGAAATTCATAATTATTTGACGAGTATGCAAATTCCCAGGAGTTATTTTTAGTAGAATTCGATACAACAAGAGTCTAGAGCTCGCAGCTCTGTGAGGCTGTAATACTCATTGTAAAGAAAACAAAACTAAGATAACACTGCTGCTGAAGCAGCATTCACACTAATTAGCCATACATGATTTCTAGCAGACAGGGTTGAATTTGACATTTAATGAAATCATCATCAAATGTATTACAGTTCATTTCAACATGAATGTCTGTACCATGTTTCATACCAATCCATCCAATATTTGTCAAGAAATTTCACTCTGGACCAAAGTTGTACGCCGATTGACTGTCCGACATCGCTGTCCCTAGAGTTGCAACAAATGTGTGCTTTTCTTGGATGCCAGAATTGCAGAGAGAATACTTTGTACTTTGTACTATGTAACACTGTTTTTTCATTTTATCCATGGCCTGTGTACAGTACCGGAGATTATCTTTAATGTGGTCGGGCTATTTACATTTGACCCTAAATAGATAACAGCTTAAAGTTTGTGTTCCTGTGGGCTTTAAATCTGTGAGAGTATTTGTTTTTCCTTCTTAACCCGAATCCTGTAAAATACCAGATACCTCCACTCCTACAAAATCTATTTTCCAAAATAAAAACCATGCAGCAAGTTTGACCTGTTTTATTTGTCCTGTTAAAGTTCTTAGATTCAGACAGGAGACATGTTGTAGATATTGTAAAAGTTTCATATGCAGCAGGAATCAGAAGCTTGTTTCTGATCTGGTGAAGCTGCACATAGCAGCCATTCATATGTACAAGGCAAGAAAAAATAAACACATTCTGCTTTTAACAAATGCTCTCCTGAGGAGTTTCTAACAAAATCCTTTCAGCAGTGGAGAGCAGACTTCCCGACTGCAGGGAAGCTTCTCGGGTCTGAAAAGTTTATATGGAAGTTACTAGAAGTCCATCAGCTTGGAAAATCCCTGTCTATACACACCCGACAGAACAATGGTGAGCTTCTTCTCAGTTCTCTCTCTAGTTGCAACAGCAGGACAAATAGTGTGAATTCAAAAATACAACCAAAGAATTTGCTAGCACAGTGGTTCAACAGTTAAACATTAATATTTTTTCATGAAGCTTATTTAGAAAGTGGAAACTTTTTCATGAGGCTTATTCATAAATAATAATAGTCATAATTCATAATAAAGGCTTTCTTGCTTTAAACCTGATGAAAACACACAACCTTTAACAATTACATACACATTGGAAACATGCTGAAAATACTATATTAATGAATCATTAGGTAATGATCAGTTCATAAATATCTGGGACTCTTACTGAGCACTTTACTCCTGAATCGTTCCTGATCAGTCAGCCACTAAGTGGCACAAGAATAGTAACGATGAATCATTACCCAACGATTCATTAATATACAATATCGCAGTCTTTTCTCCGGTAACTCTATTTCTTATCTACTATATAGTCCTCAAGTTATTCAGGAACTACTTATTAACGATTCATTAATTATCAGGTCGTTCCAGATTGGATCCTCACTCGTTCCTTAGTAACTACTCACAATTTTGTGTACCTTTAAGTGTATTCCTGTAATCTGACTTTTGACAGTGTTTCTGCTATTACGCTCTAAAATATATTGTTACAAACAATTGGCCCAGGTTTAAGAATAGATAACACGTACACCAAACTATTTTCCAGTTTGCAAAACAGCAAATGCTTCAGATGATGTTGTGTTCTGAAAACTACATTAACTATACAATCAACAAAATCACACACTGGTGTCTAAAAAGAAAGTGCGGTAACAAAACACTTAAAACAGCAAAAGCAAACAACAACCTTCAGTGTTCATTACTGTACTCCCCGCCTTGCAGCTCTCAGACAGCAGTCCTGTTCAGAAAGTGGCCTTTGTGCTGTGAAAGGAGCTTATGAATAAAGTTAAATGTCTGCTGATCCCAGAGGATTTAACTAAAACTCTGTCACTGATCCATCACTGTGGATCACTTCACTTCCACCTGTGTGGATCAACAGTGTTACTGATGAAGACAGAAAACTACAGACCCGGAGACACACACGTAATCTGCCTCATGCAGCCTCAGACACATGAATCATTTACAGCTTACCATTATTCTTATGTCATTGCAAAACAGTTTTGCTTTGTTGACAGGTTGCTGAGGTGGGGCCTGAGTGAACATTTATTCAGTTAGACTAACAATTTAGTCATTTCACCCGACCCTGCTTCCAGTATAAATAGTCCAGTTTGTAGGCACACCCTGACCCAAAATCTCCGGTCAAATATTGCAAAAGTGGAAAAATCTAAACATTGCAGAGGAAATATGGGACAATTGCTGACCCCATCTCACCATACAGGAACAATGAGCACAGCCAGAGTCTCCCCCCGCCACTTTGAAGCCTGATCCAGGTGGTTCAGTTACTGTACACTATTCAGATTTAAATCCAGTGAGGCTGACCAACAGAGAACAAGTCTGCACCTCTCAAATTTAGCATTCTCCGCATTCTTGCATCCCTTCAGCCTCTCATCAGAGCATCCATATGGAGACGGAGCAACAATGCAGAGTAAAATGTACCAAAAGTTGGGTGAGCATTCCTATGGAAGCCCAGTATTCATGTTAAATGATTGTTTTCACTAGGCCCTGCAGAGGGGTATCAGTCTGTGCCGTCATAAATCTACTGGGCCCCTTGACAGACCTAATGTACCTTTAAGCTGCCTTCAACTCCTGCCGCGACGCTACAAACACATGATGATCTTATAGACCATGATGCATTGCTGTAGATTAAACTACCCAACAGTATATAAAGTAGTTAATTAGCTCAACCTGAAACATCTGCAGCAGTAAAATGCAACACGCACATTAATGCAGCAGGAATATTAATCCAGAAACATCAGATATAACAGGAAAACACTGACAGGCAGCATTTTACTGCAGAATGTGTACTTTTACTTCTGATACTTTAAGTAAATGTTGCTGATAATACTTACATACTTTTACTTAAGTAAGGTTTTGAATGCAGGACTTCTACTTGCTGTGGAGTACTTTTACTTAAGTAAAGGATCTAAATACTTCTTCCACCACTGGAAATGTGTATATGTTGAACTGTTGTTAATAATAATGATAATAATAATAATAATAATAATGATAATAAAGTCTACATCAGGTGGGCACCCTCTCAATAACCAACCCATCAATCAAGCAACAGCCAAATAATCACCCTCGGCTAGCTCATCACAGAAAGCAACAAAGCATACACTCCTATCTACCACATGATGTTAGGCTAACAATATGTCAGGCTAACTAGCATGCCTACAAAAGTATTTGCAGCTAAATATACTTAAAGTATCAGAAGTAAAAGTACTCATTGCCTGACCAATAACCATTGGGCATGGATTATTTTACTGTAGTAGCTGCTCGAGGTGGAGCTAGTTTGAACTACTTTATATACAACCATCCACTGGAACTGGCTGCAGTGTTGGCCATGTTTTTCACTGCCTGCTTTAGGCTCCCCCCTCTTATAACCAGTTCAGTTAACAGGGACAAAACCCTACAAAACCCCTGCAGCCAACCACCACTGGGCGGACATTATGTTTCCAACCACACTCTCTGCCTCTGCTGCGAACTCTATATATCTAAGCTATTTCCTCTCATAGGCCACTTATAGCATCATCCCATGGTACTGACAGCTCCATGAAATACACAACATGCTGTGTTTCTGACCACAACACAAGATCTAGTCTTAGATTAGTGGTAGCTATCTCCTGAGGGACTATTACTCTCATTGCCTGTTCAAAATTGCTTGCTGCCTGACTTGTGAACAAACAAAATCACATCTTGTTTCCTTTTTGTCTCCAGATGTGTTGCCCTTGAGACAGACTTCTTTTACACCCTGACAGAATGTGCCGAAGTGAGGCAATACCTGAACATAAAGGACATGTTGGGTCCTCGCCGATCCATTTACTAAGATTTTGGGGGGATGGAAGCAAATCAGGAAGTTTTTTCTAGCATGAATCTAATCGTGCCTGCTTCTTTGCCCCACACTTCCCTAAGTTTCTTCTTCTCTACACTTTCCCAGCTCTTTGCAAGAGAGACTGCTTCTTCACATCTAGCAGCCTCTTCTTGCCCCAGAATCTCCTCCACAGCCAGTTTCCTCCTGACAACTGCTGTTGCTTTGCTCCATGTAGGCTGTGCTATGCTTAGTCCAAACCCCCCATGCCCATGCTACCCTAAAATATCCCAATGTCGAAGTGCTGCCTGAGCCTATAAAACTGCCTCCCTTGGGTTCTTCTTCCTCTCTCCAGCCTTGCTTTAGCACATTTAAACCTCTCTGTTAAACTGGTTAGCTCCAAAATCCTGTTTCCATACAGGACCACACTGCTGAGGCAGCCACTGTCTAATCATTCATTCAGAGCTAATCATTCTCTCTAGCTTCTCTACCTTTGAAACAGGTACATCATACACTGTCGGGGGCCACAATAATGGTGGCAGCAAACTGCAGGCACCACAGTTTGAGTTTGCCGGGAAGGCCTGTACTCTAATGCCATCCACTACCTGCTGTCTCATTCCCTGGATCTGCTCCTTATCGCTAAGAGCTGCATCATACCTCCAACCTAAACTTTTAACTGTAACACTGTTGGAATTGCCTCCTCATCTATATCAAACCTCGTACTTGAAAGAACATCGTTTACAGTTGAAATACTCGCTGATTTCTCTGGCTTAACCTTCCAGCAGCCTTTAGGTACATGGTGCTGTGGTAGTGATGGTTGTCAAGCCATCCATGTACACCCTTATCGGTGGTAAGCGCTGCCGCAGAGACCTGAAAAGAGGACAGACTACACAAACACACAAGAGGCAAAGCTCAAGCTCACCATTCACACCACTGCCATTGTAAAAACTAACAGTGAAATTATGTGCACCCTGCCATGATGCCAATCTCCAACTGCTGACACGCTGCAGTATGCAGTTATGAAACATATCTGAATGTCCTGAAAACATTCCCTCACTGGCCCTTTTCTTTAAACAGAAAGAGGAAAGGTTACACATAAATTACCACATAAGTTACAAGGTATTGTCATATGACACAGTTAACCTGTTAGACCATTACCCACTCACTCTAATTTCTCAATCAGACTAATGACAGGTTGCCGGATTTTCTGAAAGAGCCCCTCTCTGTTTGACAGAGTGAATCTGATTTTCTCTAGATGTAATTCATTTCCTAGTTCCTTCAGCCACATATCGAACTTTGGGAGCTTCTCAGATTTCCAGAATTGACGCAACAGTTTTCATGCTAGCATTGTGGATAGAGAGATGGCCTGAGCTTTATACCTATCCTACACTTTACCTGACTCAACAACCCCAAATAGCGCGTTAAAGGGGGAGGGGGAAACTCCATATTAAAAGCCTTGGCTAAAAAATCTAATAAATGACCCCAAAAAGTTTGCAACCTATGCCATTGTAAAAACTGGTGAGACAGAGTTCCTTGATCTTTTGAACATTTCACACAAAGGGGTGAAGTACATTTAAATATTTTTTGTAGTCTAGTGGGAGAGAAGTGTAATCTGCACAACTTTTAATTGTATCAAAGTATGTCTAGCATTTATTGAACTACTGCGAATATTTTCAATACAGGTTTTCCACACTTCGTCTGTAATTTCAGTGCCCAATTCCTTCTGCCAGTCTTCCCTAAATTAATTTGATGATGGACTATTTAAATTTCCTCCAGACCCGGTCTAAACACATGGTTGGAGCATATCGGAGCGTCCAGGCACATTTCAGGGGCTTTCAATATCGATAACATCTGAGACCAAACTTTTAAGGAGTTTTAGATTATGGGGTTATTCCTGTATATGTCCTTTTTAGCCTTTGTTGGACTGTCAAGGAGTGCTGGGAGACATCAACGCTTTCAAGACAGGTGCTCAATCTGTGGCCATGCAGGCATTTCTTGCAGGTTACTGCCAGGAAGACAACCATGTCAAAAAGAGAAGATAGTTAACCTCACTGGCCCTTTGAAGTGCTTCCCAGAAGACTATGTGAAGCAGAACCTAATGCATTTGCTAAATCTAAGAATACCAACTCTCTTCTTTCGCTCTTTGCTGACTGAATTTGATGCCAGATCATACTTGTGTGCTGCCAGCATCCAGAAAAACCTGGTATTCTGGCTTTCTGTAATGATGTAACTTTCTAGGTAACTAAACAACTTTGTGCCACTACACTGAAGACAATCTTATCTTCTCCCCTGAAGACAGATGGGCCTAAACTGTCCTACATCAACAGAATCTTTCTCCTTAGGAATAAAGATCCCTCCTGCCCTTCGCCAAGACCTAGGAATAAGCTGCTTCCTCCGTGCTACCTTAATAAGCCTCCACCATTAGGCCCAGGGGCAGATGCTAACCTTGCTCGCCTGACTACCATTTCCACCTCTTTCAAAGTGGGGGTGCAAGCAGGGTTCAGAGAGGAATCAGTAAGCATTAAAATAATCAGACTGAAACCTTCCTAGTGATATATATTTTACTAAAAAATACAAAAGGTTGAGGAGGAAAGAATTTGTGCAACATCATAGCATAAGTGGAACATGTGCTGCAGTTGTAAATAGAGCGTTACTGTCATTACGTCCCACTCAACTCAACCCAGACCCCCATTATAAGTTAAGTGGGGTTCATTTGTATCAGTAGCAACAACATTTTTAGGCGTGTGAATTGCACATGTTGCTTTTTCCTGCCCAATGAGCACTCAGCTGTACCTGACTGAAAGAGCAGCTTTGTCTCCAGTTTGGAGTTGTTGTTTTTTAAAGCAAGTGGACGGAGAGAAGTTAAAGGGGCGAGGCGTGATACTCTCAAATGTTTTAGGAGCCCATTAAAGAGCCCAAATGTGACAGCTGGACAACAGAGCAGAGAATCATGTGAAATCTGTGGCAGTTTTGTTCAAGATTATCATTACGGAAGATGTTTTTGTCATAAGTCTGTTGTTGTGTCACTTTCATGTTGAAACAGATGGGAATCACTTAAAAGGTGATGATGGATTAAAAAAATACTACACAGAGCAATACAGTTATCATAAGCTCAGTACTGAGTCAAGACAGTACATATAATATAAGCCCCTTTGGAATACAGTAGTATTATGATTAGTTTGGGGGACACTGATTCAAATTGACAAGTCTGGTTATTTAAAGACTTCATTGGCTGATCTCCATCCCTCCGCCCCTCTTTACTTACTCGCCCCCCATCAGATGAGTCAAGGATGCCAGGTAGCCCCAGTTACGCTTCCTTCAAAATAAAAGCATATCATTTGCATTTTGAAAATATGTACAAAGAATTACAGACCATATAAACAGGTGAAAACAACAACAATACTGATTATTCTACTACTACAACTACTGCTGCTATTACTACTACTACTAATAATAATAATGATCTTCATTTATAGATTACTTTTCAAAACTCAGGTTACAAAGTGCTAGACACAGTGCAAAAGTGTAAAACCAACAATTATGAAATCAAATATAAAACTAATCAAATGGGGAGCTTTTCGTGTAAGAAAAGGCATTAACTATGATTATTAATATTAATCTATGAAGAAGCACTGAAGGTGTTCTGGGTGTTTTAGTGGAACAACACTTTACTAAGAAACTTTATGTCTGGTGATACTTTCATTTCTCACCCATCTGGATGTAGACTCAACCAGGGCAGTTTTTGACCAAAATAATTCATATGTAACTCTAATTAACATAAATAAAACTAACACTAACCAAAAAAAAAAAAAAAAAAAAACGAACCCAAAACTTGATAAAAGGTGTAGCAGTACTCCTGTCATAATTAGACAAAATACACATTTGTAAAATGGTCAGGAATATATAGGGCCATCACGTTTCTAAGGCTACAGGTTACAGTATGTAAGATGGAGCTGTCCTTCTATAGCCTCTTAACACTTGTGCCACAGCCATGGGTTAAAATGACCTTTCTATTGGAGGGATTGATGAGACATAAGACTTTTCAAATTGTATGATTTGACGGTGTATATTTTTGCAGTCCTACATAATCCAACTACTACAGTAAGTCATTTCACGGAAACCAAATGTGAGAATCGTCATTCAAAAAGGCTGTAGACCCGTTTTGGAAACTTTTTACTGCATGAAATACATTGAAAACATGTGAATGAGATTCTGCACTGATTCAGGAGATCTGTGGCTTCTAGGTTTCAATCTTATCCATATTGGATTTATTATAAATACTACTGAGTCAAAAAAATGTGTAATGTGTAATTCCTAGGATATGTGTGAAAGTGTGTCAATACTTCCATGACACAAACTAACTCATGTCAGTAGTTTAAAAAATGTAAAAATGATCTTTTCCATTAACAGTGAATCAACTCTACTTATGCGAGTAAAATCGGATGCGTTTGAATGCCTGCTTTTACATTCACAAACAACATTTTTGGATGAGCTGAACACTTCTTACAGAAGGTATTTTCCCACTTCTTCCCACATCACGTGAACAGCTTACTTTGGCTGAAAAAAAGATTTCGCCCAGCACACTGTGATGAAGTCAACCACGTGTGGAGCAGCAGCTCTGCCACTGAGAAGTCTTTTAAGCAACAGCTCAGCTTTTATTTTGATGGCAGTAATCAGACACCTCATACTTCACTGTGAGTAGCTTGACGGTCGTGTTTCGCTCTGAGGTTTGAAGCCTGACCTGGTCCCAGTCTCTTTCCTCTGCACACAGCCGAGCATCCTGAGCTCTTTGCTGCTGCTCACTGGAACTTTTAAACTCACAACCTGGAGCTCAGCGAACCCAAAAACATACCACTGAAGAAGAGTTTGACTTCGACAGGAGTGAAGGTATTTCTACAAAAGGTGGGTTATATACTTTGCTTTACTGTTTGGTTTTGAAAAATGTGGAAGTTATGAAGAGGACTAGGCTACTCTCATCTGAGAGATTTGCACCTATGTTCATGTGCGCTTTCTTAAAACCAAATTTTCACTAAATACTACATACATACTACTAATACTTTTTTTTTTACCTTAATATATGCTCAATAAGCTAATTCGGATTTATCTTATTCTAAAAAGCCGGAAAAAGTGAGGTTAAGATGAGTTTAAACTTCACTGTACTTCCCTGAGTCCACCTGTGGATTCATATTCCATCCCCTCTCTTTGTGTTCATTATGAATTGTCTTATCTGAAAGAGGAATGATATATATTTTTTTAATTAAGGGACTGTATTTGTGTTTTTCACTTGAAACTGGACATTTTTACCTACTGGACAATCAGTATCTCTGTATCATATCTGTATAATTTCCAAACAGCCCTGACAAAAACAAAAGAGAATAAAAATCATTAGAATAAAAAAATGACAAAAATCCATTTGACAACTGAACAAAAAACTGAAATAAACAAAACAAACTAAAACCAAACCATTCATTAATTTTGAATCTAGACAAACAACATGCCAAAAGTTTATCGTAAAACATAGTACATTTTTTGTTCTTCCACGAGAGTATCAGAAAGTCAGTATAACTAACTATTGAGTGCCACAGACTCTTATATGGACGTTTACTATATTTTGAAGCAGATTTAAAATCAGCTGGTGTTGATGGAAGTTCTGCAGGAAATCAATAAATCTATGAAATCCGACTACAGGTCACCAACATATTTTACATCCCTGTGAGTGTCTTATGGGAATATTATAGTGACTTCTTTCCATCAGAAAGGTGTGTCTAATAAACTGTACAGTATGACTGCATAGTAAATTATCATACTTGACGAACCTGAAGCTTTTAAACCTGACTGATCATATGAGAAATACGCCTCACATAGAGGGCACCTTTTAAACAGATGGGCAGGTGAGGATCAAAGCCCTTTCACAGCTACACCTTTGGCCTTCGACTCCTCCCACCATGTCTCACACTCACACTCAGTCTCCTGCCTGAATGTTAGCAGTGTTGAGACGTGATGGAAAGGCACGGCTCTGGAATATACACCGCGCTGTTTACATAGGCCCTGGTGTCGTCAGCGCTGCCATAATACGTTCTTCAGGGGGAACAGATCTGGTTTTATGGGCCCCGGTCTCTCTGGGAGTGGACCTCACCAGCGGCTGAATGAGCTCAGTGTGGTGCCGGCCACCAGCACAGCTTACACACAACTCAGCTGCTAATGAACTGTCACTTAGTCCAAACACCACAGCTTAGTCCTGAAGAGACACTCCCTCCAGGTTTTAAACACTTTTCAAAGTGTATGAAGAAAGTTAACCCCTTCTCTGACAGATTTTAACTACAAAATTGTATAGCAGAAGTTGGAAACAGAAATGTGGGTACATTCTGATGTCCATTAAGAGATCATATTATTAAGTTCAAGTCAAATTGATTGTCATTGTTCACCAACATACAAAAATATAATTGACTGAATGTCGTTCCTCTGAGACCAATGGTGCAAAAAGCATAACATGGACAACAAAAAGCAAGCTAGCAGTGGTGGTAGAAGTATATATATATGGTAGAGATATTATCTTAAGTAAAAGTAGCTATAGAGAGGCGAAGTCCCCCCCCCCTTCCGGTGGACCACCATGGGACCTTATTTCGGAAAAAATATGTACTGTATTTAATGGCAAGAGACAAATAATTTTTGGATCCCGTGAATTGTGCCATGAATTACACATATGATGTTTGTCATTTTAAAAGATCATTTTGCACGTCAAGAAAGTCGCAGTTTGTCGTAAAACTGCTGAAGTATAAGACTCTGAAAATACGTGTTTAGAAAGACTACACACCCGAAAGTTGCGCAAGTGGTGTCACGACTTTCTCTCTCCACTATGATGCCTGTGTGTTTCGTACATGGATGTGTAATGTACCGGATTTAGTCACATGAGCAACGGATCTTGCTCGTTCTTTCGCTTCCTGGCTGATAAAAAGGACCAGGAGTCACTGGATAAAACACATCAGGTAAGGTAACGTTACGAGGCACGGCCATGTTGGTGACGTATATTGTGTGAGCGAGAGTTGTAGTTCAGGAAATGCTACTACAACAAACCTACGACAAAATGCGACAAACATCATATGTGTAATTCATGGCACAATTCAAACGGGATAAAAAAATTATTTGTCTCTCGCCACTGACTAGCGTACGTATTTTTTCCGAAAAAAGGTCACATGGGGGAAGGGGAGGGACTCTCTATAGCACAGTACTCCATTATTCCATTACATATTCAAAACCTTACTTAAGTAAAAGTACACAAGTATTATCGACATAATGTGCTTAAAGTATCAAAAGTGCTCATTATGCAAAATGGCCCCATTCAGTGTTACATTTCTTTTAGATATATTAATAGTACTTAAAGGATACATTCACATTTTTTCTAGTCAATCTTAAAAGAACACTCACATGCCCATATGTACACTGAAGGGGTTATTGGTTGCTGTAATTATAAATAAAAAATGTGAACCTATACTTTAAGTACAGTCCTTGAGTACCACTGCTAACAGAGGTCTATGTAGAAAGGAAGAGAGCCACTACACATAATATAATACATATTTAAAAACCAAATAAAAAACCTTTCATTTTTGAAGAAAAAAATCTGTATTTGTTAAAACTTTACGGCCGTTGTGACTCATGACATAGAGCGGGTCGTCCATTAATCATTAGGTTTTCCTTTATTTTTAATTTCAAAAGAAAGAAAAAACATGAATTGTGAATGACCTGGAGTTAGCAAAGAAGGCTAACCATCTGTTGACCTGGGCCAGACGTTAGAATTAAACAACATATCTTATTCATGTACACAACATAATGAATGTGCACAACATAGTACAATACACATCCTTCAATACATAATGCCACATTATAACGCGATAGTTAGCGACAATCACTACCATATTATTAAGAAAAAACAGACACTTGGGTTTTGATTCCTACGCGTTGAAATTCTCGAGATCCAAAAGAAGCACCTTTAATAAAATCTTCCCGCTGTTTCTGTGATTTCATATCATAAACTCAGCCTCAGAGGTTACATAAACTCTGTTTGCCAAGTAACAGCCTGAACTCAGGTGATGGAAGGGGCGTTCACCCCCAACTGCATCTCTGGCAATTTGTTCAGGTTATAGAAAGTGTGTTGGATTTCCGCAGCTCAGAAAAGTTTGCAGGAGCTTGTTGAATCTGGTGAGTGCCAGAGCTGTCTGACCACATGCCCCGTGACAGTTTGTCCAAGAGTTTCTGTGCCGTTTTCTTGATTTCTCTGTGCTGTTGGAGCTGTTGTCCAACTGTCTAAAAGTGTGTGTCATTTTATCATTACTTTTCAATTCTTCGGTCTGCATGTCTTTACAAAGAGACAAGCGAATGACGAAGACTAATTACACTCAGGTGAGGGGAGACAACTGACACAGGTCAAACTAATTAGGGCAGCGCAAACAATCAAAACTGGCAGGAAAAACAAACAATGACAGGAAGCAAAACTACAAGACACATGAGGGAAGGAGAATATTTCAAAATAAAACAGGAAATACTATACATAAACCCTCAAACCACGACAAAATACAGAAATATCTCCTGTAAAATACCCTAAACTGATGTAACTGTGGCAGAAAATAAGTGTTCATGCAGGACTTATTGCTAATAAAAGTCAATCAATTTCAACTGAAAGTCCTGCATTTATAATTTTACTTGAGTAAATAACTATTAGCAGTAAAATGTACTCAACAAGTACAACAAAAACAATCAAAGACAAAGTTCACACATGGCAGACTCTCAAAGCCAGTGACAGCAATAAACAGTACAGTAGAAAAGTAGAAACTGATGTTAAACTTATAAGTTAGTATATGTTTTCAGATTGTTCACATGTTTAGAAGTGAATTATTTAGTTATTATTGTGCAGAGACTGAAATAAGACATATCAAGATGTCTGTGGCATTCAGTGTATATATATGCATTCTTGTGTTCACGTATAAAAGAAATGCCTGAAGTGTGGACATGTCACCTCTGATACACATTGATATGAACAAATATAAAAACTGAAATCAGGAAAAGTCTCAGTCTTTCACTGTAGAAGGAGGGAGGAGCTGTAAGTGTTACTCAGATGGAATAACAGCAAACATTTACTTTTGAAAGAACTGGAGCTCCTTGTTTGCTGTGAGAAAATAAGAGGCATTTGTGAGGGAGTGAGTAATCACTCAACCAGTATGTGATGTTACAGAGTTTGTACATGTGTGGTTGTGTGTTATTCCTTTGGGAAACGTAGTTGCTGTGTAGGTTTTGTGGAAGAAAACTGGAATCATGTCTGCTTGGGAGTGTTTGAGACTCTAAAGTTGGAGGTGTGGACTTCATTTGGATTTGAGCGTTATGACTTAAAAGATGTGACCCCCCCTTATCAAGGGAGTGTTGTCAGGACCAGAAGCACATTCACAGACAGAGCAGACATTGAGGCCAGTGTTTAAACTGTAGCGTCACTGGAAGCTCAGCATCATGTGTTTGGAATGAATGGATGTACCTGACTTCCATGTGTTTAGTCTGTTTGTAGAGAGAAAGAGACAGCTCACTGAGGGACCCTTTGTATGAAAACATGTATTCATTTTATGGGAAATAGACAAATTCCCACTTTTGTTTGGACTACTGGACAGTGGCACAGGTGTAACAGATTTCTTTGAAATTTGGTGAAAAGTCTGGTCCGGTCATCGGCCAAGGAACAAGTTACTAGTTGTTGTTTTTTCTTTTAAAAGATGCTTTACATTGCCAGATACAACATTTCTATACCCCTTCATTATGTTTTGATGCACCATTGCACTTACTTGAATGAGAAAATATGTTATTTTACATTTTTTTTTTACTAAATTTGTCAAAACAGAAATAGTATTAGATGCAAACTGTATATGTAGCAATGATGAGAATCGGAATAACTTTTACATCATCAGTATAAGGTGATGTGATGACAATGTACATCTGAGGGGTTGAATATGAGGCCTATAGGAAAATGTAATATCTTAGATGACAACTTTATGATTAATTTGATTCTTAATGTTCTGTCTTATGATGTTACATAGAGTTTAATTAAATTTACTTGTATTTTCCTTTTTTAAATTGCAGGTAAAATATGATAAGGTGGCTTGTGTTGCTGTCTGTGTGTCTACATGCCATCTCAGCGTCATTTGATTACATTTATGAAGAGCACTCCTTTATGGGTAAGAAAGCCTGTTCATGAGGTGCATCTAACCATTTCATGAATTTATTACATGCCAAGTTCCAACTTGAGAAAGACCAAGTGTGGTTGAAACCGAGCTAAGTGTGCGGTCATTGTCTCCTCAGTATATGCCATTTCCATTACCAGCACCTTGTCTTTGGTGCGCATTCACCAGACAGCTCTTGTTGATGTCTTTCACAGACCCGGAGGATGTGCTGAGTGTGAGCATTTCCTTGGAGGAGCCACAGCGTCCTCTACTGGGAGGAACGTTGGTACTACCGTGTTACTTTGAGGTGTGTAATTCTGAGCTTTTACTAAGTGTCAGTTTGTTTTGAATCCCAGTATCTTTTACACTGTATATTCAATACAATATATTCAGAAAGGATTTGTATATGTCGTATGCTCGGATTGTGGACAAAGAAGAATTATCACCTAACTCTGCATCTCTATGGAGCTATTTTGCCTCATTTTGAGGCTCTTTAGCTGAGAGCTCAGATTAACTTAGTTTCCAGCAGCGCTGTTTTCAGCAAACAAGCTTTGATAAACCCACTGTACAGAGACAGTCCACTCCCAGAGAGATAGTACACGGGAGACAGTGCATGGGAGACAGACAGCGTTAGCGTCTAGCTGGTGAAGAAAGTGGAACATCCAGCAGCTAAAGAGCCAGATATTTACTCAGGAGTTGTTGGAGACCAAGACGGACCTCAAAGGAGAATGAAAACTGGACTTAAATTTATCGAGCTGACAAAAACACAACTCCAAGTGAATGCTAATGTTGCTTTGTGTCTGCTTGATGTGTAAATAGGCAAATGTTTGCTAACACATTAAGGTTAGTTTGTGCGCTATTACAAGTTAAAGGTTTTAATTGTGTACCGAGCGCCTGTGTACGTTATAATACTACCTTTAATTAGCTTTAGATTGTTGTGATTATATTTAGTAATGGTGGTGTTGTTTCCCATGTAGGACCACACCGTCCCAGATCCAGGAGCTCCCACCGTCGCTCCCCTTTCTCATCGTATCAAATGGAGCCTCGTCACCAAAGAAAAAGTCACGACTATCCTAGTGGCCTTGGAAGGTCAGGTGCGTATCAGCGAGAGCTACCTGGACAGGGTTAATCTGGTGGGCTACCCCATGACGCCTACAGATGCTAGCATCAAGATATCAGAGCTGCGGTCCAGTGACACAGGAGTCTACCGCTGTGAGGTTCAGCACGGCATTGAGGACAACCACGACATCGTCCATGTGCAGGTTCAAGGTATGCAAATAAGCGTCACATCAGTATCACATAACGTCAGTGAGGCAAATGTGGGATACAACAGATAGAATATCCAGCAGAAAAGTTACTCATTTGTTTTGTAATATTCTACACTGTTTTCCGCTAATTGGTTTTCAAATTCTTGTAGTTGTAGTTATGGCCTATTTGGCATAAACTGCCAAAACTCTTGAACTCACTGTGCAAATGCGACCAAATTAGGAAGACAGGTGCACGCATCTGCTCCAAGTGATCCTGCAAAATGTGTTGCCATTCTGCCTATAAGTGGCACAACAGAAATATGATAAAATTAAATGGCCAGATCCAGATGAAGAATAAAAAATTCTTAATATTTTCTATTTTTCAAGTAGATTTTGAGGATTGTTTAAGCTTTGTAGAAGCTTTTTGAGTACTATCTAGTTTTGTGGTATTGATCATTTAAAAAATGTACTTAATTCATTCTCAATTAAACTAAAGTCTTTGTTTATCTCTAGGTATGGTGTTTCACTACCGGGCCATCATGGGCCGCTACAGTTTGACTTTTGAAAAGGCAAAGGCAGTATGCACCCAGAACAGTGCGGTCATGGCTTCACCTGAACAGCTTCAAGCAGCCTTCGATGATGGATTCCACCAGTGTGACGCTGGCTGGCTCTCTGACCAGACAGTCAGGTCGGTTTGTCATATGATGGGCAACTCTCTACTACTCCTGTTGAAGCAACATGACACAAACACATTCAGGGTTGTAATTTGACCCTTAAAACATGAAAATTCATGTGCTAATGAGAACAAAAACACCTCATACTGCATAAAAGTGTCCAACAAATACCTAAAGTTCTAGCCAACCAAATGGCAAATGTACACTTTATTTACAAAATACATTTTTAAAAAGTGCTCAAATACTTTGACACTATTGAGGGACCATATGTGTAGTTTTGCATATTTTAAAGTTGAACTACAAAACAAAATGAAACATCATATAATTGCCAAACACTTTCCAAAGCATACTATTAATCTTCTTTGAAGGAAGCCCTTGTTTTTTATTAGTTCCATTGGACTAAATGTCTAGATAAATGTCTACAGTGTAAAATATGTCACTTTTTAAAAGGATTTTTTTTTTGTCTAAGTTGTGTTGCATATTTGCATCATTGTCAAAGGACCATTCTGAAAACACTCCTTTGTGATGTGTTCAAGGATGTTCCAACACCTGAGATTTCAGTCAGCAGCACGGCATTGACGAACTCAAAGCCAGAGGAAAAACACACAAACAGGGATGTTGTGAAAAGGAGAATTTGATAGTTTTAAGGTTGCTGTACAGCAGCAAATGTTAGATGTCAGTGTGCTTGAGAGCTGTTTACAAGTTCATATTCTATTTTTGATATTGACATACAGTATTTTCTATTGAAAGCTTGTTTTTATTTAACCAAAGGTACCCAATCCATGATCCTCGTGTTAACTGCTATGGTGACAAAGAGGAACTGCCTGGGGTCAGGACATATGGAGTGAGAGACCTCAATGAGACTTACGATGTCTACTGCTTCACTGAGAAGATGACAGGTACACTGGGATGAACACTGCAATGTTTGTGATTGTTGTGGGAATTTTCTTTCGTTTTCACCTTTGGGGTATTTGAAGCTCGTTCTTTCATTATTTTACTCTTTAACTGATGAACCTCTCTTATCTGTTACAGGCAGAGTTTTCTACACTGCTTCTGCAGAAAAGTTCACCTTCTCTGAGGCTGTGGTGGCATGCTCTAATCAGGGAGCTCAGTTGGCCACTACTGGTCAGCTCTACCTGGCCTGGCAGGGTGGGATGGATGTCTGTAACGCCGGCTGGCTGGGAGATAGGAGCGTCCGCTACCCCATCAACATTCGTCGGCCGCAGTGTGGAGGGGGTCTGCTGGGGGTGCGAACTGTTTATCTCCACACAAACCAGACAGGATACCCACTTCCTGAGTCCCGCTATGACGCCTTCTGCTACACAGGTAGGCCATCATTTAGACAAAGAGTGGAGATACTGAAAACACTGTTCTCCTCATTATGATATACACATATATTTTCAATAATCTAAGATTCTCACGCCAAGAGATTGACCATTGTTAGTAAAATGTTATACAGTTAGATTTGGCAGAAAATACTGTGCTTTCAGAGGGAGTTCTCAACAGCAATGAGGATTCTGCTGGATAGACCTAATACTCCCTTAACAAACACATTCATGAAAACTGAAGCTCTGAGTAAATGACCCATTGATGGTAATGTATGAATGAAGCAGCTCATGCCTGAACTAACACAATGCTATTTACGAGCTGACAAATGCAATTATGAGATTCATTTTACATTATCGCCAATCCCCCATGTTGGCAGTTGGGCCACTTTCAATCGGCTTTATTCAATGTTTTTATATAATGGATGAAATGTATGTCAAAGAGGTCACTCGTAGTGACGAACAAACAAAGAATTATCACTAACTGTGTAGTTCCCCTCAGCTCTACGGACCATTTTAGTTTCTTTGAGCTCACTGTTTTAGTTTTCTGGTTTACTGGTTTGGTTCAGTCTCACCGCTCTCATCAGTGTTGTTTCCAGCAGCAGCATGGAGCTGCTTTCAGTGAAAAGCTCTGATAAACACACTGTAATGACTAGCTGGTGAACATAGTGGAGCATTTAGCAGAGCAAGAGCCATGCATTTCCCACAATAGGTAGAGACCAAAAACAGAGCTAGAAGGAGAGTGTGTGTGTAAATAGGGAACGGCTAATGTATTTACCATATCAACTTTATAAGGTGATCATATGTAAATGTTGTTTTTTGCACTGCCCCAAGTGGCCAAAAAATCTATTTGTGCAGATTTAAACATTGTTAAGTTACAAATTTTAAGAGATTGGAGGGCCCGGCTTGTTATAAACTCAATATAATTGGATGGAACTTTTACATACTCCTATTAGGGTGTACTGAAGTATCGCTATAAATGCTATTTTCCAGGAAGAGTACTTGATCATTTTAAGAATAAAATTCTTAATTTTTGGTATCTGTTTTTAATACTGTAAGTGCAGTTTGACTCTCTAATACAGAATTAGATAACAAGAGAAGAAAACTCAACTGAACCAACACAGCCACAGCTACAACAAAGGTTTAGCATTTTCTTACTAATCTCTCTCCTCAATCACCTCCAGAGTCCCCTGATGAGGAAGGTTCAGGCATCATAGAAGAGGGAAGTGGCGTGCTGAGTGTTACCACAGTGACACAGAGCCCAGAGGTGTTCTTTAGGAGGACGACCACAGAGAGTGAGGCAGTCGGAGAGGTGGAGACTCAGCAGCCTACCGTTGTGGACTTCACCTACACAGAGAGCCCTACCGAACTGCCTCAGCCGCCAAATGTCACTGAGATTGTCACTGACCTGATAGAGTCAGCCATTGCCCGACCCGACACAGGCAGGGAGCGCAGCAAAGGCTTTGTGATGCCTCAAACTGGTCAGTGAAAGAACTGCTGATGCATGTTATAACTGTAACATCACATATAAAGTCTAGTGAGTGTCCCTAATAATAATGTTCCTAATAAGGAAAAAATGGCTCCATCACACAGGAATTCCTCTTTTTTCTCTGTGCAGGTGTGGTCTTCCATTATCGCTCAGGCTCCGGTCGCTATGCCTTCACCTTCATTGAGGCCCAGCTGGCCTGCCAGAGTGTCGGAGCCTCCATCGCCACGCCACAGCAGCTGCAAGCAGCATATGAGGCTGGATATCACCAGTGTGATGCAGGATGGTTACGGGACCAGACTGTAAGGTAAATCTGAAATGTATTTTCAGAGCAGGTAGAGAGAATCCTGACCCAGACAATACATCATCACGTTTGCTCTTTTCTAGGTATCCCATTGTTTTCCCTCGAGATAAGTGTGATGGAGATCTGGGGGATCAACCTGGAGTTCGGTCCTATGGTTTGAGGCCAGCAGATGAGAGATATGATGTGTACTGCTACATCGATGGGCTCAAAGGTAGGGGAAAAAACACTGTTTAGCTTGTAAAATGACACACTCCTCTAAAAATGAAAGCCCAGAGACTTACGTGCAACTTCATTTTATCATGCACAAGATGACAGGGTGCATCAACATGTCTTACCAGCATTATCCCACTTTTTACACAGCTACTCTGTAACGAGGTTATTTCTTTCTTTTTCACCATCTTGACATCTCTTCTTCATCTGCTCCACAGGTGAGGTTTTCCATGTGGGCTCCGCTGAGGGTTTCACCTATGATGAGGCTGCTTCTAGCTGTCAAGAACAGAACGCCGTATTGGCCTCCACCGGAGAGCTCTACGCAGCCTGGAAAATGGGTTTTGATAAGTGCCGTGCTGGCTGGCTAGTGGATCGTAGTGTCCGCTATCCCATCAACAACCCCCGCACTGAGTGTGGAGCTGGGAAATCAGGAGTGCACACTGTACACGCTCACCCCAACCGGACAAGCTTCCCTGAACATGATGCCAGATTTGATGCATACTGTTTCAGAGGTAAACGCTTGACTGTTATTATCTATAGGGCTCATTCAGAATTTTTATTTCCATTATCATTCATTTGTCATTTTCTCTTATTATTAATTTTACAGCGGATATTCTACTTATTGCAAATGAAACTGGACTGAACATCACAGATATCCAGGAGGCCCTCCTTAACCTAACTTCAATCACTGATTTGTTGAGGCCTGGTAAGCTATATTTAAATAATGAGGCAACAAATAACTTTCTTACTTGTGCAGATATCCCTTTTATTTCCCATGTCCCTCACTCGTTTTTTCTATATGTCCCTTTAGCTGTTCCTTCCATCGTCCCTCCCATCCCTGTGGAGACTTCGGGCTCAGGCTCAGGCTCAGCAGACTTCGACTCAGGGTCTTTGGTTGATGGTGCCTCTGGAGGTCACTCTGGAGACTTGTCTGGCTCTGGAGACCTCTCTGGTACTGGAGACCGGGTAATCTCTGGAGACTTGTCTGGCTCTGGAGACCTGTCTGGTTCTGGAGACCGGGTAATCTCTGGAGACTTGTCTGGCTCTGGAGACCTGTCTGGTTCTGGAGACCGGGTAATCTCTGGAGACTTGTCTGGCTCTGGAGACCTGTCTGGTTCTGGAGATCGGGTAATCTCTGGAGATATGTCTGGCTCTGGAGACTTGTTTGGTTCTGGAGGTCAGGTCGCCTCTGGAGATAAATCTGGCTCTGGAGACCTGGCCGGCAGTGCGATTACTGAGCTGCCCAGTGGAGAATCAGGTTTCAGCAGTACAGATGCTTCTGGATCAGCTCTCAGTGGAGAAGGATCTGGCGTCACTGTTGTTTTTTCAGGCATCGACAGCATTGTCTCTGGAGAGGGCTCAGTTTCAGGAGGACTCCAAGAAGCTGGAGAGGGAAGCACAGGGATCCTTATCTACCCTTTATCTGAAGCAGGCTCTGGAGTGCTCAGTGGTAGTGGGGACCTGTCCGGATCTGGCACTGGATCTGGTTTCAGCTCTGTGGAAAGTGGCTCTTCCATAGATAGCTCTGGGGAAAGTGGACAGTTCTCTGGCATATCATCCGGTTACACCACCAGCCAGGACTTTTCTGGCTTCAGTGGTTTCCCATCAGGATTCTCCTCTGGAAGTGCTAGTGGACAGTCAGGAGAGTCTTCGGGAAGTGGAGAAGCTCAGATCTTACTGATAGATGGTGAATTGATCGATGCCTCCACCCCGATTACCCACAAGGAGTATGAGCTTGGTGGAGGCCTACTGGCATTCAGTGGCTCTGGAGACACTTCAGGATCTGGGATTCTCAGTGGCGATCTCAGTGGCTCGGGCTCTGGGTTCTTCTCAGGTGTGACCTTTGTGGGGTCAGGGTTCACTGACCTTACAGTGTTATCCTCTGGAGAGCAAGAGGCCTCTGGGTTTTTACTCTACAGCTCTGGAGTGGGAAGTGGAGGACATTTGTCTGGATCTGGAAGCTCAAATTTCGTCTCTGGGTCTGGATCGGGAATGTCTGGATCAGGAATGTCTGGATCTGAGCCCTCAATGAGTGGAGAGGAAGGTAGTGTTACATTCTTGACTGGGGATTTCATGACAGTGGTGACTGAAGCCACTACACTGTCTATGGAGCTTGGACAGGGATCAGTGGAGTACAGTGGAGAAGGAAGCAGTAGCGGCAGTGGTTTCTACTCTGGTAGTGGAGACACCCGCTTGTCCGCAGCCAGCGGCATTTCTTCAGGAGCCTCCTCTGGAGATCTGCCTCAGGTGGTGCTGGCCTCTCCATCCAGTGAGTGGGAACTGAAAGAGAGCACCACACGTCCAGAGGAGGCCCTTAGTGGGGCTGAACTGTCACAGACCCCTGGTGACATCTTTGGAACTCCCAGCCCTGTGCTTGCCCCCGCAGGACTGGTGGCTCCTCCCATGGCAGCTACACCAGCCTCTGTGCAGACACCAGGCATTGTTGAAGGTAGGTCAACCTATTCCTTCATGTTAAATAATTTTTTTTTTGGCCATTGGTTGTAAAATAAAATGACCTTTTTGACACATTGTTGTCCGGTATTCTGTAAAATTGAGTGTGTGTGGGATATGGAAATCAGTGTTTGTTCAAAACTTAAAATATCCTTAAAATAGCTTACTGCTGGAGCTGAGATGGTGAATTGATAATCAAATAAAATTTTGATATTTACTTGTTTTCTAAGTATTCTGTGACAATAAACTGCATATCTTAGGGTTTTGGACTGCAGATTGTACAAAATCTTTTTTTAGTTTTTAAATAAAAGCCAAGGACCAGACAGAATCTTGGGCCATGTAGTAAAGCATTGCTCCCACCAATTGGCAACTAAAATTACTTAAATTTTTCTACAGTCCATTCCCTCATTATGAAATGTTTTGAAAAACTGATCAAATGTGAATTTATCACAACATAGTGTACATTACAGCCCTCTCAGTTTCAGGGTAGAGGTTTTAAACTTGCTTTACAAACATCTAGATGGACTCAAGTGCCATGCAAAGGTACTAGCCTATTTGTTGATTCTTCATCAGCTTTAACATGATTGACACATACATTTTAGCACAGAGGTTGACTTGTAAATTGGTCTCAGTGTTGAGCATTTTTTTGTTTGCATTCTGTGGAGAGTAGATCAACAACTATCTTTTTTAATAGCCACTTTTGCTCTTCTCAGGACTCTGGAATGTCCACACTTTTAATCATTTCATACACTAACAACTGTGTCAGTCAGCACCAATCAAATATTTGATAAAGTAAACAGTACCACTGCTGTGATTACACTTGAAAGGTAGATGCATCTTGCAGCTGTGTTCAAGTGTTAAAAAATACAGTACAAAAATACATAAACTTGTCTATTATACCATGGATTTTGATTCAAATTCGAGTGAGGATGCATTCAGGTACTGCACTGTGGCATCACATTGATGAGGTCAAAATTTTAAATTCAGAAAGGGCACAACTGCTACACCACCACCCAAGTTCTCTTTTGAAAGTAGTACTAGTTTGTTAATGGAGGGAATCATGTCTGAATCATTTTACCTGTTTTTCTAGGTGGTTTTAACCCATGTGAACCCAACCCCTGTGGTGCTGCTTCATGCACAGTAGAGGATGGGGTTGCTCTATGCCATGGTAAGTCCCAAAACAGTGGCAAGTTCCATTTTTCACTCCTTTCTTTCTCTTAAAACTGCTGAATTCAATATGATGTTTTGGTTTAACAGCCAGTAGCGTTTCTCTGTATGTCTTTGTTGTTGAGCAGTTTGCATGTTTTATATTGTTGGTCTGCATTCTGTTTATTAATCAGCTTGTCAATTATTTTTTTCAGATAAATATTTAACTGATTGTGATTATATTTACTGTTCATTGAATCATTATTACTAGACTTACCAAAAATCTTTTATCTCTCCCTGCTGTTCTGTCCTGGTGTGTTTTGCATCATATTTTTTGCTATGTTTTGTGTTCCTTTGATTTCCTTATGTTCATTTTGTCTGGGTCTGGCTATGGGTCTCTGTGTTTGCGTGGCAGATTGAATGTTAGGGTGCTTGTCAAATACGTATCAGCTCTGCTCTGAGGTTGTACAGCCTCTGTGTCACACATGTTATCACAACTGTCTTCAGTCTATATGTTGTTTTTGGTTTGCTGTGCCAGTACGCTGCCTCTGCTCTGCTGTATGCATGCTAAACACAGGGTAACATATGTGCTTTCTAGCATCATATGGGCGCTTTCATCCTGCTGGAATTTTAATACTGATCTTCTGCTGCAACTAACCACAAATTCAAAACAAACTTACTGCAGATATTACAATTATTAGTTGTTTAATAAACACAGATTTGGTATATATATTTCAGTATATATCATATATCATCATCATTTGGTAACCTGAGAGACCTCAAATAGTAAGATTTATCAAAAACAAAGGAACATAGATGATGATTCAGTGTGCAGTAAGTCTAATATGGATCAGAGGTTGCAGCAACAACAGTATTGTTCACTAACTTCTCAGTCCTGAGGTGTGATAGTCCTTCCATCACATCCTCACCTCCCTCACCTTGCTGGCCAACCTCCCATCCCCACCCCACGCTGAAACAGTAGTGTCACCCGCCCCCTTTTTTGCAGAGGTAGATGTGTGCCATTCCAACCCTTGTGCCAATGGAGCCACCTGTGTGGAGAGTGCAGACTCTTACAAATGCTTATGCCTGCCCAGCTACGGAGGGGAACGCTGTGAGATTGGTATGAGATCAGCTTCAGCTAATAAATACTAACAACAGCCTCTCAAAAACAACTGAAGAGAGAGAGAGAGAGATGCTAAACATCACCATCCGATAGCATCATTACTTGCTGTGGCTCTGTGAAAATACAAAGTCATGAGGAGTCCTGGTGGTCCAGCAGTCGAAGATGCACGACATGTAGCTGTGATGTCTCTGGTTTGCCATGGGACCCTGTTTCTTATGGGCAAAAAGGCCATAAAAGTAACTAAAGGGTCAGTTCACCCCAATCACAAAAAAAAACAAACATTTTTCTTACCATGACTAGCATCTAGTAATGCAGTAATTGTTCAGTTTTACTGCTCAAAACACTGAACAATTGACTGGCTGGTGTCTCTCTGAAGTTATCAAAGTAATCTGCCTCTAAAATTCGCTTTGTGTTCTGTCTGAACACACAGTAAGAGTACCAAAATAATCTTAACTCAAGGTCCAATTAATCAAGTCAAGTTACTAGCTCAGGGCTTTCAAACGCCTCTTGCGGTCTTCATCAGTGAATGGAACTGGTGCAAGCGTCATCACGTGACCTAAGTGCTGAACGTTGTAACACTTGTTTTTGTTCAGGGATAGTCTTTGGCATCAGATATGACTGGCCTTCTTGATCTTTCTCCCGATGTCAATGACTCCTGGTTGATGACCTTTGACACATTCGCAGTCGATGGTGTGACCACGGACAGCTCTGGTGTTCACAGACAGCTGATGTCTGTTTCCGATGTTCATTCAATCTCTTGTTCAGGATCCTTGTTTGTTTCACCGATACAGTGTTCCCTACAGATGGTGCATATGATATCATCACCACTCCAGTTTTCTTCAAGGGGGATCCTTTCTATAGGGTGTACCAGCACAGATCTTAGGGTGAGATGCTTCTGGTGGTCCCCATTGAGTTACAGTCAGGGCAAGACATTCCACATCCTTTCTTTGTACCCGCATTTATGTCATAAAATTACACCTGAGCCAATTCCATTTGCTGATGAAGACTGTGAGATGCAGTTAAAAATGCTGAAAAGCTAATTAGTGGACCTTGAGTTGAGATTTCATCACACATACTGATCCCAAGGTCAAGAAGGAGCGTTGACAGATATCTTAGACGTGGAAATCTCAAAGCGCAAATAAAGCCAAAGCTATCTGCACGGCTAAATATCACTAGGTGTAAGTGGGAAAATATGAAAACATGTTTTTGTGTAATTTGGGTGAACAGACCCTTTGAGCAAGATAATGAAAGAAGCCTTTGAATGTTACAGTAAAAGGGAAAAAATGGAAATTCACAATTACATTACTGTTGGGCAGGGTTCTCCCAGCTGAAGTGAAGCATTATGTATAATTTTCCATTCTGTATTGGGTCATTTGTTTTGTATGTCAGGATGGAAACACTGTCCACTGTCAAATTTGTACTGGATGCCAGACAGACTGAGGGCATTGCAGAGGGAAAATATGCTCCTCACTGACTCACAAGACGAGTACTGAATATGTAAACTGAAACACTACATGGGTTGTGAACAATATCAAGCACTTTATCAGCTGCTCAAACACTAATACCACACAGATAGCAGAAAGAATGATAAGAATACAGAACGGCTTCTCATCATCAGATGCTGTGCTTTAGTTTTCCAACCCATTTGTAGTTGTGGATGAGGAATGATATTTAATGAGTCTCAGAGCTCTAGAAATTGAACAAAAGGCGTATATTTATATTAAAGTGAATTCAGAATACCATACATTGAATGAATGTTGGCTCTTTGGTGTTGCGGCTGCAGATGAGCAGCAGTGTGAAGACGGTTGGACTAAGTTTCAGGGGAACTGCTACCTGCACTTCTCTGACAGAGAGATGTGGCTGGACGCAGAGCAGCGCTGCCGGGACCTGAACGCCCATCTGGTCAGCATCATCACCCCAGAGGAGCAACACTTTGTCAACTGTGAGTGCATAATGTAGTGCGAGTGTTTGTGTCCGTAGAGATGAAGACAGAGAGAGAATGAAAAACAAAACGTTTTTCTCCCACAGCAAACGCACAGGACTACCAGTGGATTGGGCTAAATGACAAGACAGTAGAGAATGACTTCCACTGGACAGATGGCACTCCACTGGTGAGTGAGGACATTACACTGGTGTGTTGCTCCTGTTATAGGTAGAGCATAGTATAGTATAGTATGGTGTAGTGCGGTGGTTCCCAACCATTTTGGTTTGTAACCCCTTAAAATGAAGTCTACTTGCGACCCCTTATCACAGTTGGCATACAGTGTGTATACAGGTGGTGGTCAGAGTGATTTTTCTCTCCCAGAGGGATTTATTTGGATACTCTTCAGGGCATAGATGAATAACTGAACAAGCATAGCAGGAACAGTGCCTCTGTATGAAGTTAATATTTCTTGTTGGAAAGTCTATCAAACAACTACAAAGAGACGCAAAATGACCACAAAGAGAAAGAAAACTACAAAAAGATGCCAAATAAGATGCAATACTACTATGAACAGACTCAAAACAACTACAAAGACATGCAAAACGACTGCAAAGAGTCTAAACGACTACAAAGAGACCAAAAAGAGTTGCAAAATGACCATAGAGACAAAAATGACTACAAAGAGACGGAAAATACCCATAAAGTGATGCAAAATGACTACAAAGTGGCACAAAAGTCTCAAAACAACCACAAAGACATGCAAAATGACTACAAAAGGTGCAAAAGGACTACAAAAGACATCTGAGTCATGTTTTGTTCTGGTTCACCTGCAAAATGTTACTGAAAGAGACATAAAACTACTACATAACTACAGGACAGTATCTATGTAGTCTGTAACAATAACAACACATCAGTCTGGTTGTCTTTCTCCTATGTAGGAGAGGTGGGGGGCCTTTTACATGTCTGTGCACAGGGGCCCATTGTCTCATAATCTGTCCTTGTTCAGGGACTTGAAGATGTAAAGTTATCCAGTAATTCTTTTAAACAATAAACATGATTTTTGTGGCAGAAGCATTATGTTTTTTTGCTTTCCTGTCCTGTTAATCAAATCATAACCCCTCAGATTTGTTTTGAGACCCCCTTTGGTGGTCCCGACCCCCAGGGAACCACTGGTGTACGGTATTGTAGCATAGCATGGCATATTGAGCTTAAGTCCTGACCCACTCGCCTCTGTTCTCAATGGGTTTTCACCATGGTGGATCATACAGCACGGAAAGTCTGCCTTGCTGCCAGTTTGTTCTAGTGACCAACCACAAAAGCATCAACAAAAAAATCCTCTGCATCTCAAAAACGAGACATTTGTAACAAACAAGAACAAGAACAAGTCTGTTTATACATGACGCCTCATCAGAGCTACAATATTAATCACCCATTAATCTAACCCAATACAGACTATGCTTTTGCAGTGCTAGTTCTATATTGGTTTGCATTTAACTTTGTAGTAGATATACAACGTTAGTTCAAGATGCATGAAAAGCTATTTTGTGATTTTGGAGGTCTGTGTGTGTATCTCTGCCAACTAAAGCAATGAAAATTGCTGTTTGCACTTGTGATAAGAGGTTGTGTGAGCAGGTGAAATGCAAATGCAATGTCATGCCAAAACAAGCACCAAAATAGCACTGCACCATCTGAGCTGCATAAACACAACCTCAGCTGCACCACTCCACCCACCTCAACGTAAGTGGGTATATTTAAAGGAAACAAAATTACCCAGCAGGTGCAATCACAAAAAATGACTTCATTACCAGGTGTTTGGATGGAAAACAACACTGTTTTAAAAATGTGGCTCCGTTGGTGGAAGCTGGTTGCTTCAGGTAACGGTGAGATGATATACGTCCAGTTTGAGTAATGGAATGATGAGTTTGAAGGCTTATCAGAAGCCAGAACGCTGAGGTTTATAAACCTATGAGACAGGATTTTTCAACTCTGGAAAGTGGCGGCAAAAGTTGAGCCAGGTGTAACTATTGTTGCTGGACAATATCTGTGCTAATATCAGTGCCTTAAGGATGGGGTATGCCTGAAAAGTTTATACCTGTTCAGAATATCCACACTCGAAGACGGGCGAAAAGCCTGCCATCACGGAGAGGGGAGAGATGTGACAATAGTTCAAGCAGGGATAGTGGCGCACACTTTTGGACAGTTTCACCCTAAAGGCATTCATAATGTTGCAGTACTTTGTACACATGAACAGTGACAGAAGTAGTTGTGTGAAGAATGAAAAACGAGATGTTCAAAAAGTTCTAATTCTGCTTACTTACAATGTACAGTGCAGATTGACAAATAGTAAAAGAGATTCAAATGAAAAGTTGCGGACCCTCTTACTTGTTCTCTGTGTCTTTGTGAGTTTACCTTGTAGTAAAGTATGTTTCTCCTTCCTCCTCTTCTTCAGCAATACGAGAACTGGAGGCCGAACCAGCCAGATAATTACTTCAACTCTGGAGAAGACTGTGTGGTGATGATCTGGCATGAGAAGGGCCAGTGGAATGACGTGCCCTGCAACTACCACCTGCCATTTACCTGCAAGAAAGGCCCAGGTATGTTGGTTCAGACCTAACATCTGCTTCTGCTCGAGTCTGAAACAAAGTCTTTAAAGCTGTGTTAATCGGTTTTGGGCCACTAGGGGTAAAAACAAAAAGACAAGGTAACCAACATACAGTCATTAATATTACTGCGTTGTAAAGTTGTTATGGCAAATGTGTTGGCAAACAATTGCCGACTTATACCTCCACAGATGCGTTTGTGTCCACCAGATGTAATGATAATTCTCCATAATTTCAGCAGAACTATGAAGGACCCCATTGAAAGAGAGCCATTAGATTTGATGTTCATATCAAAAATATTGATTAATGCAGGTTAGATTACTGCAGTACTCCCTACTGTATTATCAGTGCACTGGTAGTTTCACTAGCTTGTCATAGTTTGGTAATAGTTGCAACTATTTACTTAAAATACTCAATGCAAGAGACACATGTAAGTGGACACATGGTTTTATATGATGCCCTGTGGCCTCTGGTTCTGTGCTCAGTGTCCTGTGGCGCCCCGCCGGAGGTGGAGAATGCCCACATGTTTGGTAACCAGAGGGAGGAATACCCTGTCAACTCCATCATCCGGTATCAGTGCAACCCAGGGTTTACACAACGCCACCCTCCGGTGGTTCGCTGTAAAGCAGACGGACAGTGGGAGAAACCCCAAGTGGAATGTACTGACAGTGAGTGCACTCTGCATGGATACCCTGTTATTCATCTTGGAACTAGTTTGTAGAAAAACCTCACTGACAGGTAAGGACAAGTGTGTTATTTTTCAACAATAACTCACTCGTGTTGTGTTTTTCCCTCGCCGCAGTGAAAGCCAGAAAAAGAATACAGCGGAGGAGCAGCAGGAGTCCGGCAGCCAGCAGCAAGCTTCACTAAAAAGGAAAAAGAGGAATTAATTATTTAAAAAGAACATTTGCAACACACGAAAATCCATTTTCCATTTTAGTGAAGATGATTTGGAGGGTTGACTTGCTTAAAGGCCCACATGAAGGGTCCTACATCATGGTAATGTGATTTTTGTCTGTTCTACCCCCTCCCCCTCATAATATATTTTAATTACAGTATATATAATAATTTTATTGCTCTGAGTTTATTTTCATCATGTGTATTGTAATATAATTTTGTTTGGTGAAATCCTTGCTGGGAGACTTTGTTCCATATGAGTTTTACATTTATAGAAGGCAGCATCTGTCTGGTTCACTGTAGTCTGCTGTAGATCTGTACCACAGAGATGGATGTTGGTGTTACGTTAGGATTTGCTGTAAAACTGGTTTATGGTATAAGGTACCAAAAAGTCATATGTTTGTGTATCCATATGACATATCTGTCGGAAGAAAAACACAGCAGGGGGAGATACTCTTTCAGCAAAGTTAAAAGGTAAATACTGATGTTTTTAAAGTTCACATCAATCATCCGAGTTCCCCCATGGATCCTGGTTTCTGCACTCAGTAGAGTTGAAGGTATCATTTTTCCTCCTGCAGAAGAAGCCGTTTGCCGCCGTTCCTTCCTGTAATACAGCATGCAAAACTACTTCCACGGGGCGAGACAATCAATTACAGGAAACGTGGTAAAAACTTGATATTTTAAAAATGCTTGGAGGTGAATGTTGTCAAAGTGTAAGCACATCAGAGATATGTTTAGTTTAGGATATAAATACATGAAGATAAATACCCCATTATTAATGATTACATTTTTCCAGAGAGATCAAACACTCTCTGTAAAAGTACATTCTGGCTCTCTCCGGACGTATTTATGCCGAGTCATTTGAACATAGGTGTAGTGCTGCTGGAGTGCCCCGGAACGACGCTCCAGCACGTTTTTTCTCCAAGTGAGGAAATAGAATATTCGCAGTTTGCATAATTTGGTTGAAATTCATATAAGTATCACAATCAGAATGAGAAAAACTTTATTGATCCCTGAAGGGAAACTCTTTGTTACAAGTATTAAAGGATGCAATCATCACTAAAGCTATGTCATGCAAGAGAGCTAATAAAAACAAATGGAATGGTAAAAGTTGTCATATTGGCATTTAAGGTGTGTTGATTGATTCACGACGTCAACTCATGCAGAGTAACGTGCAAGAAAACATTGCACCTTAAACGTTGCCGGCAGCTGCCGGTAGCCTTTGAGCAGCACAGTTACAGCTAATGTTAATTAGTAAAAATGAAAAGGCAGCAAATCATCCTTTCACTCATCATTCACTCTTCTGACGGTTTCTTTATCTGTGATGCATTTGCAAAGAAACATTACAAAGCCAGCCTGTTAAACTTGGCCAGCATGTGCTACATCAACAACGCCTGCAGGAAATGAAAGCTTGCACACTGGTAGCTCAGTTTTCATAGCCTAGCCTATTAGATGAGCTTGACCTCTGCATGCACTGCAACTTTTCCTCAGAATGGATGTTTCCAATGCAGCTTAATTTGCTCGGCACAAGTAAGTAAATTAAATCTTTCAAAACACAAACTACTCCTGTTCATTCGCCTGTAAGCTATTGCCTAACTACAACCTACTACATCCACCTAATACACCTAATACTACTTAGCTAGATGTTTGGCTGACTGCCACATAATATTCTCAACATGATGAAACTATTCATAAAGTCGCTTAACATTTGATCGTGGTCAGTTATAGTTGACTAATGTATGTAAACTTGCCACCGTAGGAACAGTTACTTAACCTTAAATAGCACTACACATCTGCATCTAAATGACATCTGGATAGAAATTATCCACCTACAAAGGCATATGTGAAAGCACCTGAGGACTACCAAGTGTAATTGCACTGGTTAGACTGTTAAATTTGATCTGTGTACGGTGGCATGAATCATCCAGGGTGTAATGGTGTCAAAACGGTCACCTCACCAAGTTTATTTCTTTGGGGCGTGTTTAATATCTGGAACGGATGTTTCATTTCAAATTGGGTTTGGATATACATGTGAATGTTAAAAATCCAATCACATAAGGCATGTAGGCTTATAGCTAATTTAGGAAGAGGTAAACCTGGCGCAACTCTAAATTTGAACTGTCAAAAAGAATAGTTCAACATTTTGCTTTCTTGTTGAGAGTTACATGAGAAGAGCGATACCATTCTCATATCTGTTTGCTAAATATCACATTAGACATGTAATGTGTTTATTAGTGCTGGTAAGTGGATTTTTTTTACCTTTAGTCAAAGCCAGGTTAGCCGTTTCCCTGTTTATAGTCTTTCTGCTAAGCTAACTGCCCCCTGGCTTTAGCTTCATATTTAGCATACAGACATGAGCGTGGTATCCATCTTTTCTTCTAACTCTTGGCAAGAAAGTGGATAAGTGTATTTCCCAAAATGTCAAACAGTTCATGTGATATTCAGACTAAATTTATCCATGGAGAGAAAGCAAAGGAATCCATCAGACTGTAGTCTGCTATAGCATCCTGCGGTTTAAAGCAGAGACTTTTGGTCAAAGTGAATACACAACCTTTTATTTATTGATTTCACACAGTGGCAGAGTCTCTGCTGGACTGAGCCAGTGATAGTTGTACAAGAGAGATTCAGTAGTTATGAGACCACAGCAGCATCAGCAACACACGGCCAGGGTGAATAAACTTCTGCTAGCTCCATTTTTCATATTCCATCTGTAGAGGATGTGAAACTCCCACAGTTTGCCATGTTGGCTGGTTTGAGTCTTGTCCTGTGTTTTAGCTGTCATCATCTTCCACGAGGCTGTGCAGTGCATAGTGTTTCTGTGGAGTCAGTATAATGAACCTGTTATCTATTTCACGTATGTAACCTCAGAGGAAATAACCTCACTGTAAACATTACAGTGTGAACCTGTTGGGTTTTGTTTCCAACTTTGAGTGCTTTCATTTGTGCACTTGTTTTGTGTCGTTGTTGTTGTTGTTGTATTCGGGGGCTGTGCCTCCTTCATACATACTGTCACCTGCTGCATGATAAACCAAAAACTGAGAATTCAATTTCAAAGCTGTACATGTGTCTGCTGTAGCCCCATTTTATTCACTAATTTTAAGGATAAGTCTGTGAATATTCTCTATTTTTCTTATTGTCAACACATCCTATGAAAAGACCAAATCCAACCATGAATGTATCTACTAACAAGTATTGTGTGTGCATCTTCTTCCTCTGTGCCATAGAGCTCCATTATTGTCCAAAAACTATTCAAAAAACAGCAATGAGCCACACTGGGTGACATGTTTCTTCATTACCACGAACACACCGTGGATGGATCAAAAACTGGATACCAGAATCCAAAAATGGCGCCCTGACCCGTGAAAATTACCCCCCAAAGCAATTTTAGTAGCCAGAAAAGTTTTCCCGTTTCCTGGTTTGCTTTGGCGTTGTGTGGCCCCCTGCACATGCGTATTAGATTTTCTCCTGCTGGTCCCCCTGCGAGTAGACTTTACATTGGATTTGTTGTTGACAGTAAAAAAACACATAGATTAACACCAGTTTTATTATTTAAATGTTGTCATTTCAAATACAAATTCAATCCAACATGATTTGAGGACAAAGCAGCAGTGTTTAAATTCTGCTATGGAACACTGGTTCTTTGCATGAGGCAGATAAATGCAATGAACTGATAGATAAATAAAATATGATTTAACAGAAACACGTATTTGCCTCATCCCAACATAATGTCTTTCGACTTTGTCTTGTTTAATGTTTTATGAAACCAAAGTGGTGCAGAATGAATTCACATGCGCCCCATGTCTAAATGTTTGTACTCGCATCAATCAATGCCAAATAAAAACACTTTGGTTGTTACCTTCTGTAATGGATTCAGGTTTCTCTTATTACTGTATGGCTCTCATCTCTGTTTATACAGCACAACTAGCTACAAGTGTGAAACTTATATAATTAACAGGCTGCAGAGATCAGTCAGTCCTCCATCATTGCAGGAGGGTCACCGCCCAGATACTCCAGGTACAGACAACAAACACGTCTTTCACCTAACGTCTGCCTCTCAGTGAGCTCAGTGTTTCTGTGGCAGGAGCCGAGGTAAATAGGATACGGCACTGACTCATAGAAATAATTACGGTAAATTTGTATTTGTCCAACAGGGTGGGTTGTACATGGCATCAGCGTTCCCTTGTGACTGAATAGGGTCCATTTAAGGATCCTCTGCACCCCACCCTCCGCACACCGGTTCACCTCTCTACCCCGGGCCTCCGGATGAATCGTCTCTTACAGCACTTGTTAATTAGTAGAAACAGAAAATGTTTGTAACCCAAAACATATTGCTAAGCACTTCTTGCTGTACGTAAACTATGACAATTTCAGATTACAGCAAGTTAGAAACACTAACTTTATTGTCACACTCTGTCAGAGGCACCAGAGTTGATGTTTTGCTGTTTGAGGTCTGAACCTCAACATGGACCTTAAAACTAAAAACAATTTCAGAAAACTTTTACACAAATAACTGAATAAAATGATAGCACTGTCATTTAATAACATGTATAGGGGAAGGCTGCTGGATTTTTAAGAATCTAAAAATAATTAAGAATATATTGCCTATATGTAACAATTTTAAAGGAACAGAAAAAACATTTTGGGAAATACACTTATTCACTTTCTTGCTGAGAGTTAGATGAGAGGAATAAGAGAGGAATAATATGTAAGGGGGAAACAGAATCCACCTTTAAAACTCACAAATTAACACATTGTGTCTTGTTTGTTTAATCCATACAAAAACGGAAGTGTAACAACGACTAAGTTGCTGTTTTATGGGGAGTGATGTGTCCAATTATTCTCAGCTAACTATAAGCTAATAAGCATATTTCTCAAAACTATTCCTTTTATGCCTTTGTTGAGTTACACAAAAAGTGAATAGTGTGCTCCCCATGAAAAATCGACACATCCCTTTTGACATTAACAAAGCTGGTGCCTACTAAACAGACCAGTAGGGAGCTGTTGCTCTGACATTAGTGTAGCTACAGTTTATCAAATCAAGTTTATTTATAAAGCACAGAGTTGACTAAAGTGCTTTACAATAATTTAACATAGATAGAATAAAATCACATAACATGGTAGCCAGCATAAAAATACTATCCCATACACAAATAAATAGGTAAAGGAGAATTTTAAAACAGAGTAAAAGTGAGGCATAAAACCATTAAGGGCACTCAAACTGTTCCAAAGCTTTGGGGCGGCTACTGTAAACGCACGATCGCCCTTACCCCTTAGCTTCGTGGGCCAGCCAAGAGCAGCTGGCCTGAGGATCTGAGAGATCTGGGGTTGGAAAGGGGGCAGAGGAGCTCAGAGATGTACTGTATTAAAAAGTATAGACTGAGGGTTGTGTCGGATCGGGTTCAACTGAGCATGCAGCAGCTTTTAAAACGTTTGTTAAGGCAAAGTGTCTACGTGTATGATCACCCAAAAGTGTACTCATGAATTCTGTCACTTGTTTCGGTAAATCAAGCATACAACATTTCTATGAAAATAAAATATATATATATATATATATATAAAAGGGACATGAAGAATAACAAAGTATCCTTCATGCGACACTGCATAGAAGAGATGTGACAATATTGAACATGTTGCAAATTTAAAAAAATAAAAAATGTAAAAATGAACAAACCCCACACAGGAAATTAAGATTATCTACGAGCAAACTCTGGAGCGGTTTCTGTGTGGTGAGCCGGTCATGGCAACCATTTCCTTTGTTCATACTGCAGTAAAATACGTTTCCATCTCCTTTTTCCAGCCGTCAGTCATTTTCCATGACAGATTAAGTTTGGGGGCTTAAATTTCTTGTGCTGTGAAGTGGAGCAGAACTTGCTGTTCATCACTGGAACAAGCTTTGTTGATTTGCCCTGCAGTTCTGTGTAGTGCTGATGATGCACGATGACAAGTCACCAAAAGCGTCCAATGATTGGTCCATTTGACTTTCAAGTTTACAACTCTTGGTTTTGTTCGTAATTAGATCCTTAAATGGCTTAAACCTCTGGACCAATAGAACCAAACTCCAGGTGTGAACACAGTCTTCATCCAGTACCATCCCTACTGGATTTGTGTTCTCAGACAGTTAGCGATACCATTCAAGAGGATATAATTTCCAAAAAAAAAAAAAAAAAAAAAAAAAGACGCTTCAGAACTTCAGAAGTTTTCTTCAGTATCAAAATAATCCAGTGATAGTTGATAGTTGCAAACAGGAACTGCTAAAAGCTAATTTGTCATATTTTTAATGGTGCCATTATGCCAAAATGTAAACAAATATAGGCTATAAAAAAAACAGGGCTCAAAAAGCAGTGTTTTTAGTTTTTGATAAATGATGAGCACTTACTGTCTTCCCAAGAGGACTTTTGGATACTTGATCAAAATGAGAGCAGTCAAGGCTACTATACATCTGACAAATAAAGGGAAAATGGTCACAGAACAAGACAAGACAACTTACAGGTGACCCTATATTCATTGTCTTCCTTCCTCACCTTCACAGAATTGAAGATGGCTGGGTGTGATGAATCCTTGTCCTCTTCTTTGTTGATTTATCAGCTTATTCCTTCTTTGGTTTATTTAAAACAACCCTTGGATCTGACAGAAAAGTAGCAAAGAACTTTTTATTTTTCAAGGTTTTCAAAGAATTTAAACAGAGCATAGAAAATATATACAACAGATGTGTGTTGCATTTAAATCATGTCTTCTATAGAACCTCCTACAGTATTTAATCGATTTACTGCTAGACTAACTTCTGTATTCAAAAACAACACAAGTGGGATACTGTAGATGGGTGTTGCCTGGGCTAGGTGTTTTTACAGTATGGCAATTTGTCTGTACACAAGAGACTTGAGCCCCACATAAGCCATTGCTGCAGGTGCCAATTAACTGATTAACAATGAATTCAACTTGTGTCCTAACCCTCATATTCATAGAATGGCAGAGAGATTACTGCAGGTGAGACTGAATGAGGCTGGACGAGTTGAGAAACCCCAGACAACCCATCATTCAGACACAGGTGGCAGTTGTGGTGGCTCAAGCAGTTTTATAAGTAAAGATCTGCTTTTTTAATTAAGATTTCAAGCACAACTTTGAAATGCCCTAACTAAATAACAAAGTATTTAATAAATAAATCTAAATAGCATTAGTTTCTGCAGTAAAATATCTTAAATTTTCACAGAATTGAATCAGCACCTCAATGACAGTCTTAGCAGAAGCTGTAACGTTACATTTCAACATTACAGAACAGTAGTTGGTTGGGCCTCTATTTGGAAGTTGCATGAAAGAGCACTGCCCAAAAGACACATGCCCTGATGTAGGAGGGGAAAACGCTAGGTGAGAAAGAAATATGAGCCATCTTGAATGCTGTATGGCCTAACATTGACATTCGGTTTAGCTAGTATTGCTTATGAATAAAGACGTAAACTAGCTAGCTAAAGGTTGGGCAGGTTTGTAACAAGCCGTTGTTTAGCTAGCTCAATAACATTAAAACAATTAAAAATTATGAAATGAATATTTGACTTACGGCGGAGTATTATTACATACTTTGTGCACTTTTTTTGCCAGTTAAGAAGGTTTCTTCACTGCTATACCAAGTGCAAAACGACACTGCTGCATGTTTCTCAAATGTACCTGTCCTGTTACTGTAGTGTGATTGGCTGATATCAACCAATCACTACTACGGATGGTCTCCCTGGAGACGTGAAAGGTTGCTATGCGACCTCTTATTTTTTTACAAATAGGCCCATTAGTCCAATTTATATTTTAAACTAGATTAAGTCATTCCTCTTTTCATGAAAAATAATAGCATAATATCTAATAACTATTTTCATGGATAATAATTATTTTTTGCAAGATATAAAATAATTTTTTATAGTTGTTTAAACCCCTCTTTTTCTTGGTTTTGGTGGTCAGCCAAACGTTTGGTTCCTGATTTTTTTCTTGAATTTGGGCTATGCTAAACTGTGTTTCATATTTTGCTAGAGTAAACACAGGGGTTATATCTCCTTAGAACTCCCCAGAATTAGGGCTGACAGTGAAAATAAGCTTTGATAGTCACTAAAAACGAGATTGCTCTGAAATGAAATTAAAAAAAATAAATAAATAATGCGTTTTTTTTTTTTTTTTATTACACAGTGTGTAACGTTATAATCATGATAGTGCCTGGACATGAATGTTTATTTATTGATACATGGGTATATACTGAGTATATATTGAAAAGTACCCGCATTATTGTTATTTTATATTTCATTTGAACTTTGAAATTATATTTGTGGCATTCCACAAACTGCTCTGCCCTCATCTGACTGTTTGCGGAACCAGATACACCACAGCTCCTTTTCCGGTTGGACCATAAATTACGGGGACTTCCGTTGGTGCTTTTACTTGCTGGATAACGATGGCTTTCCCAGAGTTTACATCGGAATAATTGAAACTTAAATAATCAGCCCATAACACGAGCACATCCAAAGTATGTACACAGTTACTATGATTATTAAAACGATTGATAAAATCGTTTGTGAGTCACGATGTTTGCTAACCAAAGCCACTTAGCTAGCTAACCATTGCTAACGTAAAAGTTGGTTGCTGGAAGAAACATGGTTACCGTTACGTTAGCTTTGGCGCATTATAAAAAAGAAAGTGCATTTAGCTAACACTTAGCATCATTTTGTGATTAATAATCAAGAGGTACAACATCCACAGTTCAATAAATGGGGATGTCCTGCAATTTAAGTCTATCCAAACAGCTTACAGCTAACATAGTAGAGCGGCTGTCTTGATTGTTGTTGGCCAGAAATGTATTTGCCCTGCGTTAACTAGAAGTCACACGGACAGGAGACAGCTTCTTAAAGATGATATATTAATATAATTTAATACAGTAACAGGTGGAAAGAGTGCTAACCCTAGATACGTTGTTGTAATACAACCTAGCTAAATTAAACCGCATTACAAGTTAAAAGTAAAACAAGTTACAAGTAAAATTAAATAAACAATATCAACAATTAGATTTAACATCGAGGAGGCCAGCAGTGTGCATCCTAATATTGCATTTAATGTATTCAATATGCATGCACCCTAACTACTAACCCCTCTGCAGCTCTCCAAAGCTATTACCATTATTATACACGGTTTTTATTGTCTAATTTGAACATTTTTCATAGTGAAATTAACTCAGTTCTGAGAGTGTTTCTCGTTGATATAGCAGGCTCTTTCATACATACATTTATAATGAATGCACATGATAATTGAAGTGTTCTATACTTACGCTTAATGGGACAGTTCACCCTAAAATCTCTTACCTGTAGTGCTGTAATGCATTTGAAAAACTCAACAGCGACGTCTCCTTCCAGAAATCATGACCCGGTTACTCAAGGATGTATTTTTTTTTGGCACTTTGAGCATCACAAGCCGAGCACCATATAGTCCCATTATATTCAAAAGACATCTCTACGGCCGATATCTCCAAAACTCGGCAACTCACACCAAAACAATCTAGATGGATAAATAGCACTACAGGTAAGAGGGGGAAAATATATATTTTTGATTTTGGGGTGAACTGTCCCTTTAATTGCAGATCATTATTACTACCTCTACTTTTTGCACCTTTTAGCTGTGTGGGGAAGGAATGATGTGCTGATGTGTTTTGCCTTTAACTATAATTACACTGACTCATTACAGAACAATAGAAAACACCTGGTCAGTATCTGTACTCTGTAGGGTCTATAGGTCTTTATCGCAGCAGAAATGTTGACTTGTAATAGTAGGAAAAGCGCCGGTGTAATTAATAGCATTAACAATTCCACTGAAGTGTCTCAGTAAGCCAACTATGTCAGCCACCATGCACAATACCAGAGCCCTGGCGCTGGTAAACCTAAATGGAATGCAATCATCATTAACGTTACTAATTACAACTGTGCTTTTCCTGCTATGACAAGTCAAAATGTCTTGTGAAAAGGCCTATTCCTGCTGTTTAGATAACTGTATACCCTTCATGTTACCTGTCTTGACTGAAAAAAAAAGAAGCTCAGGGGCTTAGCTTTAGTGTCAACTTGATAGTGAAGAAAACAGTGAAATATTACTGTTTTATTGCTTTTGTACTGCCAACACTGTTCTTTTTTCTCTTACATTTTGTACATTAACTGCACTTGAGAACTTTTTATAAGTAATGTACCTTTTATACACTTGGTAATTTAAGGGCTCTACATAAGCAATTGAGACTGTAACAACAGAATACCTAACAGAATAAAATGGCAGACTAAAAAGAAAAACAATGTCTAGCAAATGAAATAGAATAGAGCATAGATTTGACATTGCAGATATAAAAACAGGTCAAAGTTTATTTAAAGGCAATGACATGATATAAAATAAAAAGTGTTTAGGTGAGTCTCACACCTTCTGGTAGTTTGTGGCAAATACTTTATGTGCAGCATAGTGGTTGAAAGTAACTACATCTTGTTTACTCGCTTTTTATTTTTCTGTCCAGGTTGATGGCCAGTCTAGCTCCTCCCGTCCCGTCTGCTCTCGTCTCATTTCTTTCCACGGTGCTTCCCCGCGGCTTCGCCGTGGGGCCTTCCCGGCTCTGCGAGGGCAGGCTGGGGCTGTGGTGGGTCGGCCGCTCGCTGGAGGCTGGATCCCTGTTGGGGAGGGAGGGAGACACAGAGTGGGCCTCGAAGTATCACACTGACCTGATGACTCACAGCCGAGATGGTGAATTCACGATGAACTCTGAGTCCAAAACAGGTCAGACCAACAGCACAGAGGCAGAAAAGGTAAATTGATTAGTAATCTTTGTTCATTTTGATTGTAAATTTGAACATTTCTTTCATTTAGAAATAAACTTGAAATTAAATTATTTGATTTGATTCTACTTAATATGGTATATTGAACTATTCAAAAAAGTGTGTTTGAATATAGTTTTGTACCTATCTTCTTAGTTTTGAAAGCTTATCTATTCAGTTCAGTTCAGATCTTTTTTGTCCCGCAAGATGAATTTCTTTTTGCAGCAAGGCAGCATAAAACACATAAAAAATCTAAAACATAAACACAGTAAAGACACAATAAGACAATTGAAGACAGTGCTGTAACTGTATATACAATACAATAGAAAGTGCATGTGATAAGACAAAGGAAAAACTGCACCAATAAGAACAGGGATAAGATAAAGTGCTAAGCTATGCGGGGAACCAAGAAGTAGCTTATGGTATATTGCACATGGGATAAATTAAATTTCTAACCTGTTGCACCTAATTTTTGGGCCAGATGGTGTGATGTCAAATTTCTTAAAGAGATGATGGTCCAGATTGGCTAAAATGGATTTAGCTTTCTGTGTGATTTACCGGCTAAATATTATGAAACACTAATGATTGTACTTGCCATCTTGACAATGTTGCCCAGTTTATTCCTGTTTCACACATTTAAATTCCCAAACCAACAAATCACTGAGAAAGTCAGGACTGATTCTAAGATGGATCTGTAAACAAGACTAAGGGCACAAATATGGTCCACCAAGTACGCAAACGCAGATACTTCAAGCTACGCAAGGTCGCGTCGATGCATTCTGGAGTGTGTCGCCTTAAAATCTTAACGCAACGCATAGCTCAAAACAACCACGCTAACCAGTTCGATGAAGCTCTAGCTGAACATGTCCTTATCATGGATGTATTAAGGAAAACTGTAGGCATCTGCATATTTATGACACTTCGTCACCTCTTCATTCAGACAAGAATGCAATTGAAAACGTAGATGCTGTGACCATGGAAATGCTCTGATTAGCTTTATATCACCCCCTTGAGGACGGACATTTTTTACCTCCAAGAGAGCGCACGTTGAGTATGTTCACCGGTGTGTTGCGCGTTTGTGCATGTTGGGCCAGTTGTTGCCATTTGCGTTTGCGTACTTGCACGGGCCATGTTTGTGCCCTAAGAGTCTGTACCAGTAGCGTGGCAACATGCTCACAAAGAAATTACTCAAGAACTAACAGCCATGCTAGCAGCTCTGTGAGACTGTACTTAGCCACACTGGCGCTTTGTGCTAAATGCTAACATACTCACAATGACAATGCTAACATGCTAATGTTAAGAAGGTATAATGTAAACCACGTTTACCATTTTAGTTTAGCGTGTTAGCATGCTAAACTATGCTAATAGTTAGTACTAAACACAAAGTCCTGAGTACTGAAGCTGATAGTAAAATCATTAGTTTTGCAAGTATTTAGTCATAAACCAAAGTATTGGACAAATAGAAACTTTGACCTGATGATGGTGTTAGATGAAAAGTCAGAGGATCACCAAAGTTATTACAATTCATCCTTAGGAGGACATGAATGTCTGAACCAAATTTCATGGCAATCCATCCAATAATTATCAAGACATTTCACTCAAAACCACAAATTTCAGCCTAAATTTAGTAGGATTCATCATCTGGGGACCATGAATGTCTGTACAAAATTTCTGGCAATCCCCTCAATAGTTGGGAGAGATATTTCAGTCTGGACCAAAGTGGTGGACCGATCCACTGACATTGCCATCCATAGAGCCATTCAGCTAGCATCACTAAAAACACCATCAACCTCCTGACAACATTAAACCATTTAAACTCCCAAGAAATTATAGTCTTTGTTGCCCATTCTTACATATATTGCTGCAGTGTTCATTTTAAAACTCAATTTAATTATTCACTTACTGTATTTATGTCTGAACACTTGTGTTTTTGCCTGTAAACTCATAACTCAAACACTGCTGTGTTTCTCCATGATGGAGCTTACACTCTGTGGCCCATTAAGCTCATGTTTTAGTGCTATCTTAGGTGCTGTCATCATGATTGCATATGATAATTGAGTTTTTCTCTGCATGCTTAACTTAACTGCATAATTACCTGTAATTGTGCACCTTTCAGGAATCTGAGAATGAACGATGTACCGGTAGTCAAATTTAGCCTGGACGGGAACCTACTAATTATCATATGTTTGGGCCTGAATCATGGCTGAACCTGAACAAGCATCAAGTTATCCATAATCAGTACTGCAGTACAAAAACACACAGCAGTGAGCGCTGTGCAACAAAGATGTTGTCCTTATGAAAATAAACATACAAATTCCAACTGTAAAATCTGTTTTATTACCATTTATCTAGTTTCGTGCTGGTGTTTGTCCCATTTAGATTCAAAATGTCTCAACAGAAGCCTTGACAAGAAAGAAGCCTTGCAATAATGATTCAGTTTCCTATTCAAAAGGCAGTAGTTAAGTATCAATATACCAGACATGAATCCACCCTGGCTGACTGATGCAAAGACATCTCAATGTTCAGCCTTGAGGTTCTTCATCACTTTACATTTACCAGCAGCAACTTCTTCTATTTGGTTGCAGACAGAAGGAGTGGAGTAAATGCAAGCCTCTCTGCTTAATTAAGAGCTGACCCTGTGGGAAGATAATGAATCAGTCCTTGTAATTTCCACCAAGCTTTCTACAGAAGAAAACATGAGGGGAAAGAGTCAGAGCAGCTTCACAGATAAAATGATGTACTAATGATAATTTGCAAGTGCACTGCAATCAGTACACATTCAAAGCTCAACCTACCTATCAGTTCATTTTTGTACTAAGTGGGACATGGACAGTAATCATCATTATTATGAACATTAATATAAAAGTGCATATTGTTTTCAGGTAGACATTCTCAATGTGGAAAATACTTTTAGTAGATAGATATTGAACATCTGGGGCCATATTCACAAAACATCCCAAGGCAAAAAGTAGTTCTTAAGTAATTCACAAAGCCTTTTAGTGCTAAAAGCAGACCCTAAGTCTGAGAAAAGTTAGAAGTGGTCCAGACTCAGTAAGTCAGTAAGACCTACTCACAGTCTGTAATGTGCTGCAGGTAATGTGTCTCATCGTGTCAGTGTTTTGTAAAAAAAACAATGATGAAGTTTTAAAACCATATTTGGATGGCAGCTAGTTAATCAGGATCCAATCAGCTCACCAACAAATCCAAACAGTTGTTGGGATTTACAATGGTTAAAGGGGCAGCAAATTGTGTAGGTGCAATCAGTTAATTATGGCTTTCAGAATTATCAAAGATAATCATAAATAATAGCTTTAATGAATAATGTCCTCGGGGGCACCAATCCCTTTAAACAAGAGAAATTATAGCCAATCAACTGATTGACTCTCATATAATATACTAAACTATCAGTTTGGAACTGATTAATAATTAAATTAATAACAATAACCAAAATTACCATTAATAGCTAGTAGTAGTAGTTGAAGGATTTGGAGTTCAACATAGAAGACGTTGGCAAATTATTCACTCTTGTGCATACCTGCCAACACTCTCGTTTTTCCCAGGTTCTCCCGTATTTCAAGGCCATCTCCCGGCACCCTCCCGTTTTGTTGTTTCTCCCGTGAAACTCCCGTAATTTGCATGGCCCTCAAATTTCTGAATAATCGTCATACACAGATCCAAGTTTTGGATGTCTTTCTGACATCACCCAAGTCGCCAGATAGTCTATGAAACACAATCCACACACTACATACAATTTCAACCTATCTGTCACCGCACAACCCGATCCAAAGGGCGTGTTCTCCTTACAGTTAGCTCGGCACTAACTTCCCTAGTTGCTTCGTAAAGTTAGCTGGCAGACTTTGTGTAGTAGCCGTGGGCGCTAACTAAGCTTTGTTGCAGAAATCTTACGCAGGCTCTTGCAGCGCTGTATTTAGATCAGAGGGAGAGTTCAGTTCTGCTGTGTGTCTTCTGGCTAGCAGGCCACACACTGAGAGGGAGACAGCCACAGCTGTCTGTTGCAGTGAAGAATTCCTGGAGAGAGAGCTTGCTTACTCTCGGTTAGCTGTGAGCTAACCAGAAATCGTAAGACAAAGGCAGGCCCTCGTGTTGCGTCATAATACTTTGTTCTTTCATCAGTGGATCTGTGTCAAGCAGACCACGGCGAGGTTCAGCGCAGAGAGAGGAGAAAAGAGAAAGAACAATAGCCGCTGATCCTTTTGACCTGATGACATCACAGGCCACAGGTCAGACTGACCAATGGTAGCTGGAGCCTTGGTGAGTTCACAGGTGTCTCTGGAGGATTGTGGGAAAATGAGTTCAATGGCTCATTTTCATAACGAAAAGTTCATATTTTACTTTGTTCCTCATGCTTCCCTCATCCTGTGTGTTGATAAATATTTTATTTCTCATTCACTGATCAGTCACCTGTCAAACAATCACTGTAGACATAGCAAGTAGGTTGATGAAACATGACGTCATCCATAGCGACCAGGTCAACCCCGCCCCTTCTCTTAGCTTAGGAGTTCTCTCAGCTCCTTACTAGAAGTTGCTCTCAGCAGCTTTGTGAACAGGTCTTCAGTGGAACTTAAAGCATTAAAATACATTTTGTAATGTAAACTCCTATGTTGTGTTTTGTAGGCGCTGTTGGAGATAGCAGCAAATAAAGAAGCTTTACTACAAAGCGCTGTCTGGATCAAGTAAGTTGACTTTTGTCAAGTCCCGGACTTAGTTCCTTCATTTTTTTTTTTTTTTACAGTCCACCAACATTTATCAGGATGGAGACAGGCCATCTTTGTCTAACCAAAGATAAATGGAAACTAAGAACTAACAAGCGTAAGAGTCTACAGCCATGCTAGCGGCTCTGTGAGGCTGTAATTAGCCACAGTTTCATGACATTTCATGGCAATCAGTTTAATAGTTGCTGAGATATTTCAGTCTGGACCAAAGTGGTGGACTATCCTAGACACCTAAAAAAATAACATCATAAAAGACAGAAGTTGTATGACATTATTCAAGGTGCAAACATCAATGGATTACATGATAAAACATAAAACAATGCATCCAGATATCCACATTATATCTGGCATGCAGTATTTAACCTTCACCTTGAAGGTAGTTTGACAGTTCATTATAATTATGGCACCAGCATACAGAAAACAATCTTTATCTATCTTGGTCTTGAAACTGTAAAGATTTAAGGATGCTTAAATGAATTAATTAATTAATCTTAGAAATGCTTGTCTCACCATTTGAAACTGACCTCATACCTTACTGAAGAGCATCCCTTCCCCTTAACAGTTCTTCCTTCTCTTCCTCCATATTTGAGGGTTTTACCATATTGAGCAGTGTTATGTTGTGTCAACACTATGGTTTGTGTGTCGTCTGCACTTTCTTCTACTGCTGGCTGTGTATAATATGTAGTGCCAACACTTTCTCCTGCTCCAGGCTGTGTACTGTACTGTGTCCTGTTTAAAAACTGGCCTCTCTCTCAGAGAGTGAAACTGCCACCAAGTCTCCTGTGATGAGCCACAGAGGACAGTAGTTGCTTTTATGGCAGCTCCCCAAACAAACAGTTATTTATCCTAATTATCATATAGCCCATACTTCCACATCACATTTAACTGCATTATATGAACTTTGTAGGTCTTTTATGTTCTACGTCTCTTTAATCTCCGACTGTGTTTCATACATATATTAGCATAGACACCCACAGGGATGACACTTGGCATCATCCTCATGAAACTGTTTTCCCTTCATGTCAGAGCCCATTCAATGCAAGAGATTAGATGCAAATAAGCATGTAGTGCAGTGCAACACATTTAGATTCAGTATAACATCTGTCTGTTTGCATCCATTTGTGTTTATTTCCGCCAGATTTGCCTGCCAGGTGCGAAGCCGAGTCCAGCAGAATGTGGCAGTGCAGTGTGCCTGTGGAGGTGTGTGTGTGGGCCGGTGTGTGGATGTGTGTCTACGTGTGTGTCGGGACATCCAGCCAGGAGCAGAGCTGCTGTTGTATGGAGACGCTGTGGGAAAAAGTCCGACAACAGACAAACCTGACGCACAGGACAACTCCGCTGGACATACAGGTAATGGCTGCAGACAGGCAGATAGATCAGTTGGTTAAGTTTGTAGTCACACTAAAGCCTAAGGCAGAATTAAATAATTCATTAATTATGGTGGGATTGGGTTCATTTTGCCAGCTTTGGGTTTGTTTGTTTTTTTAAAGATTATTTTTTCAGGCTTTTTTGCATTTATAAGACAAGGACAGCTGAAGAGAGACAGGAAAGGGGGGGGGGGGTGACATGCAGCAAGAACATGATGCGTGCGCTCTATCAGGTGAGCTACCAGGGTGCCTCATACAGTTTTATTAAAAGAAAAAACTAATCCAATATATAATTCATTTTCAAAAATCTCTTTAAGTTGCTCTAAAAAAAACACTAAATTGATTTTGGACTCTTCTTAAAATGAAATGAGAGCCCACATTTTCATTGGTTGTTGTATATCATCCATTAAAGTAACTTGCTTGTCTATTTAGCTGGTATTCAGGACGTGACTGCAGGCTTGATAGTTTATTTTCAAATGCGAATCGACATTAATAAGGTCTTCTTCACTCGATATTGTAACTAGCTACATCGAGTTACAACGGATGGAGAGTCACCGATCATTGGGTTCCTTAATTTTAATGTGGGCTCACAACTAAGGCTGTCCAATAATTCAGTGTTATCGTTTAACTTTATCTCATCTAACTATTATCACCCTTATAATTAAATGATAAAATTCTACTCAGGATGTAATGGTTCAGAGTTTTCTCATGTCACAATGAATACTGAAAAATTAAATATTACTAACATCTCTCAAAGCTTGCAATCTTAAATACTTGGTATTAATTATAGGATTTTGATCTTGATAAACCCTGAAGAAAATTGACTTAAAGCAGCATTAGACAGTTTTTGGCCACTAGTGGCAGAACTGCACAACAAGCTAAAATCACACACATTTGACATATTATGGCCCTGTAAAGTTGACATTTACACGTTCAGCACACACAGAGCAACATTATCATTCATTTCGAGTCATGTTTCTGGCCACATGATGAATGTAAGTCCAATATTCTCTCTCTTTTAGCTCTGTTTTGGTCTCTACCAACTCCTGAGGGAATATCTGGCTCTGTAACTGCTAAATTCTCCACTATGTTCACCAGCCAATAGCTAACTGTGTCTGTCTGTTGTTTGGTGCTGGGCAGGCACAGTGTGTTTATCTTTTGCTGATACATCTGTCTGCTTCTGCTGGAAATAAGGTTGATGAGAGTGAACCATACAGTAAACGTGCAAAAGCAAAACAATGGGCTGAAAGACGCTAAAAAGCTCAGTAGAGTGGAAGGTAAACTGCAGAGTCTGGTGATAATTCTCTGTGGGTTCGTCACTACGAGTGACCCCTTTTACATTATACATAATTATACATTTAATTCATTGTTAATATAAAAATATTCATTAATACAGCTTTAAAATGATGAACATGAGTTTATCGTTTCACCCCATTAGTTTGAATACTTTAATGAATATTATTTATATTGAGACAGTGTTGTAGTAATTAAATCAATGTTAATTAAATCCATCATTGTCCACCGTTTCTCACAGTCAGTATTTACTGATTTTATTATTGCATTAATGAAGTCAATAATGACAATGTATAAACCCTTCATTTAAGTATTACAGTAAAGTGATATATGGCCCTGATTAATGTCAGACTCTGGTTGGTGCTGCTTCATATTCATTCATTCTCTCCACCTGGAGGAGCTAGAGGGACATTTAACTCCAGTGGATTTCAGTGGACTCAACAACAACAACTGACCCCAGAAAACCTCATTTACCATCCAGTGTTATAATTACAGTGTCAGTTATAGTTAAATGAAATGTTCTGCATGTCAACACAAAGGTCTCAGTAGATGGATGAGCATCGACTTCACTGATCAGCTCAATGCTAAAAGCAGTTAGTTTCAGTTGAGAGCTTTGTGAGGAAAAACCTTTCTAGTCAACTGAAATCCTCTCAAAATGAGGATGAAAGCGGGAGAATCATTTCTGGCGAACACAAAGTGCATCAGTTAAATGAAAACACCACGCAAGAAAACAAAATCATTAAAGCATATTTGTTATGTAAGAATAATATGCTCTCCAGTTCTGCTAATCCTTTATTTTTTATGGCTCGTGGAACAGTTATGTGCTGTTATTGACGGGACATTAAGGAGGACCTTCATGCAGAAAATACCCAGCAGCAACAGACTGTGGCTGTACTGTGGATATCTTATTAAACTCTTGCTCTTGTAGAGTGCTGATTTAAAAAGATTGAGCCTATAAATCATGAATGCATCTCCAAAACAATTATGAATACTAAATGGAAGATAATAAGATAAGAGACAATTGATCCCTGCTGGGAAATTACATTGTTGTGGTAGCAAATATTCATTAGTTTCAAAGGGAAAAAAGAAAGCTGTAATATAGGCAAGAAATACAATAACAAGTAGATAAAATAAGCTTTAAAATTAATAAATAATAATAATAATAGAATAAAACAAAACCAATCCATGAAATAGAATATAAACAAGTAGAAATCACAGGGAACACACCGTAACCACATGTTATTATTTGTCCTAAATATTGTACACATATATGAATAAACAGTATAATAATGGATAAATATAAGTATTTATAAATCAGTCAGGGAAGGTAACTAAATGCATTTCCTTAAGTACTTAAGTACAATATTTGTTCCATTTTATGCTACTTTATACTTCATTCATTTTAAAGTAGTACTTTTTATTTAAAAGGTACAAGGTAATTTATTTATCATTACAACACAAGGTTGTATAATGAAATGAAATGCCATAGCAAGGGTTAACCATTTAACAGATGTTATTACTAGTTACTTTGCATTTTTACATTTTAAAATCTTTCGTGAGCATAGAAATATACTGTTTTACAGTACATTACTAGCCAGTTAGTATATAAAGTGTTTACAATAATAGCTAAAACTCTATGAGTAATGAGTGTTTTTACTTTTGATACTTTTACTTAGAAATAGTTTGACATTTTTGGAAATAAGCTTATTCGCTCTCGTGGATGAGTTGGATGAGCAGTTTGATACCGCTCTCTTGTCTGTATGGAAAAAATGAGGCTACCGCCAGTCAGGGAAGGTAACTAAATGCATTTCCTTATGTACTTAAGTACAATATTTGCAGCCAGTTTACACTTTGTTCTTATACAGACTAAACAAACAAGATGTAACGTGTTAATCAGTGAGCTTTAGCGGTGCTGGTAGGTGGATTTTGTTTCCTTTGGACAGAGCCTTAACTTAAAACTTAAAAATACTAGTTAGTTGAATGGCAACAAAGTGATAATACATAACTGTTTCATACTGATTACAGTCATTATGCTATGCTAAGCTAATTGTCTGTAGTTTCATGTTAGCATAGCATACAGACATGAGAGTGGTGTCGATCTGCTCATCTAACACTCGGCAGGAAAGCAAAGAAGCCTATATCCCAAAATGTCCAAATATTCATTCAAGTCAAATTTAGAATGCAGGACTTTTACTTTTAATGTTGTTGTTTTTTTACATTGTGGTATTGCTGCTTTTATTTGCTACTTTTATTTGAATAAGGATCTGAATACTTCCTCTACTATAACAACAGCATTGTACAGACTGCAACTAATGACTATTTTGAATATAATTTAATGTTTCGAGTATTGTTTGATTGACCATTTAATTGTTTAATCTTTAAAATGCCAAAAACTTTTAAAAATGCCCATCACAAATGATCAGAGCCCAAGGCGGTGTCCTCCAATTACTTGTTTTGTCCGACCAAGAGTCCAGAACCCAAAAATATTCAGTTTACAAAGATGTAAAACAGAAAAGTAGCAAATCCTCACATTAGAGAGGCTGGAACCAGAGAATGTGATTTCAATAATTAATCATTTATCAAAATTGTTGCAGATGCATTTTCTGCATTTTTCAACTAACCATTTCACACTGTAATCTTTTTTGTTGAACAGATAAAAAGGAGGAACACAAAAAAGACCCAGAGACCGTAGTTACCAACATATCAATCATTCATGAGGAGACAGAGGACAAACAGGCGAGAGCACAGGAGGAAGAGGAGGAACAACAGCACAGAAACCGGCGCAGATGCATCAAGAGAAGTCACCCAAACACACACGTGAGGAGAAGGAGAGTCGAGAAAATCCACACAGACAGAACAGCTAACACATCCAAAAATAGTATCACAACAGCAGATGGACACACAGACAGTACAGGCAGTGTCCCAGCTGCTGTGGACAGTCAGGTACACTGTAAATCTGCAGTCAGACAGACAGACTCCCGAGACTTCTCTGCACCTCCTCCTGTCCGCAGCAGCTCCCGCCTGGCTGCTAAACCACGACGCGTTCACTGTCTGACCAGCCGGGTGAAGCAACCCCCTGCCCCCCCCGACCCGCCCAAACAGACAGAGGGACAGAGCCCGAGCTCTACTGAGGGCGCCAAGTCTGTCACAGAAAAGGTGGTTTCCATGAAGAAGTCGCACCCGGGTCCTGGGGCTATTGCAGCAGCGTATGTATCCGGGGCGGCTCTTACGTGGCATCCGGAGATAAGAGAGAGGCGCTACAGGTGTTCCAGCTGTGGCAAAAAGTTCTTCCAGATCGGTCACTTAAAGAAACACCAGTTCAGTCACACAGACAAGAAACCCTTCAGCTGCCAAGACTGTGGGAAAAACTACACCTCTGCAGAAAGCTTCAGAGCCCATCAGGTAGGCGGTGTGATTGAATGATTGAGTAGATAATCTCAAAGAAAGAATATTTATTTCTGTCTTTCTTTCTTTCCTTTTTTACCTACCACTTTTCTGTCAAGAGTTCAAAAGGGTCCCTTAAATTGTAAAAATGTAAAAAGACAATGACACAAATGCAACACAAATATATTTAAATCGAGATAAGAAAAATAGGACTAACATATACAAATTCAGCCTATGAAAAAAGTCTGTAGTTTAATAAACTATACTGAACTATAATAGAAATTTAATTCAAGAGTAACCTAACACGAGGTTGAAAAGCAGAAGTTTTAAGTGTGACCACAGCCAGCATCACTGGTTGGGTGTGGTTAGAAGTGTGCTTCACCACACCCAACAGTGATGGAGTACACCTGTGACATCACTGCAGCAAGGTGAGAAGTTAAACCACTGGAGGTCAGCAACAAGATTTTCAGGGGGTGTTAAGTTACTCTTTAAAGGGACAGTTCACCCCCCAAAATCAAAAATACATATTGTTCCTCTTACCTGTAGCGCTGTTTATCCATCTAGATTGTTTTGTTGTGAGTTGGCGAGTTTTGGAGATATCGGCCGTAGAGATGTCTGCCTTTTTTGAATATAATGGGACTATATGGCGCTAGGCTCGTGGGCCTCAAAGTGCCAAAAAAAAACTCAACAGCAACGTCTCTTTCCAGAAATCATGACCCGGTTACTGAAGATAATCCGCAGGTTTGTTGTGAGCAGTTTCATGTAGGAACTATTTTATTTCTACCGATAGTTCCTACATGAAACTGCTCACAACAATATGTATTTTTGATTTTGGGGTGAACTGTCCCTTTAAGAAGTCAAAAGATGCTCTTCTGTTCATCGTGAAATTAACTTTTTAAACACAGTTTTTATTATTATTTAAGTTTTTAAACACAGGTGCATTTACAATTAGAACCCGATTTATTGTGGATATTTGACACTGATATCACTATTTGAGAGTTTGACAGTATATCGGCCACTGTTTCTTCTTCTTTTTTTACATAAACACATAAATGAGTAATAAAATCTTTATTTTTCAGCAATGGTGCAAAATATCGACTCCACAAAGCAGCCTTTCCTCTTAGATTCTGGTGACTGACGCCAAAAGCTGATGTTTACCGTTGAAGCATTTTCTGCTGTCAGAGTTGTTATCTTCTTTGCTCTGTTATCCACAGAGATAAAAAAAAAAAAACCCTCGATAACTAAATGGCCTCAGAAAAACAAGATACATCACCAGTGGCTTTTTTTAAACAGTGGATGTGTGGGCACGGGGAGTTTTTCCTTTACTGACTGCTCCCTTGATGGCCACGAGCTTAGTCATCATACAGAGAAGCAATTTACTCTTCCCATTGAATAGAAACAATAGCAGTAGTAATGATACATTTTATTTCAAGTAATAATGGTGTTGTTTCTAGATGAGTCACCGCGGAGAGCGTCCGTTCTCCTGTCCTCACTGCGAGAAGACCTACGGCCTGAAGCGGGATCTGAAGGAGCACATGGTCCTGCACACCGGAGAAAAACCTTACGTCTGCGAGCACTGTGGCAAGGCGTTCGCACGCCGCCCCTCCCTACGCATCCACCGCCTCCTTCACTGCAGCAGAATGATTTACACACAGCCTCCTAAGGTAGGTAGGCATTTTTTCTCTGCACGGATAAAGGTTCCCTGTAGAGTTTTAGACCTCTAGTAGCTCTCGGGAGATGTTTCGTGAGTGGATCCCCGTTTTGTTTATCTCGTGCACGCGCATGCGTGGACGCACATGTGATACACGGTCCTACCAATGGTTCGCATTATTCCACTGATCTACAGGTGGAGGTAACACGCCAAGAACGCAGCAATGCACCAGTAAAGGCAGGGAGGAAGAAGAGTGCGTGCTAGCAAACATGGATGTAAACAATGCTGGATTTCAAATACTTAAAAAATCTGCTTTGCAAATGTTGTGTGAGGAATGATACTCAACACATTTGTTAGAGCTCAAGAAAACACACACTGCATTGCACTGAATGTAAACATAGCTTTTGTTTGATTACGAGAAAAATCCACAGGGCCCCTTTAAGTGCTTGTTCATTCGTCTGCGGTGACATTTTCAAATTATTGCTGTTTTAATAAGGAGGAGTGGGCAGCTTAATTGATTAATTTTTCACTCATGTACAGTATTTCTCCTGAAATCGGAAATCGCCAAGGAGAAATAGTTTTAAATTGTTGCTGCTGCTGCTTCACCTTCCCCTCAGCTATTTCAGACTTTAAGACTTAAAAAAGTTGTGTTTTCTGCACCGTTCAGCCCAATTTTTTTCTCCCCGAACAGCGGTTTGAACTCAAAGTATTTAGAAAGAGGGAAAAGACATTTGCTGCATTTGATTTTGCTTTTCTCTCTCAGGTGCAGTGTACAGTCTGCCCCAAACTGCTGGCTAACAGCGGCTCTCTGAGGAACCACATGAAGCTCCACACGGGGGAAAAACCTCACATCTGTCAGCACTGTGGGAAGTGCTTCAGTCAGAAAGGTAATGCCAGAGGCCCGAGCCTGATCCTGGAGCTGCAACAGCTGTTTAACAGTCAGGTGTGCTCCGTTTGAAAATGCTGCTGTGGCCAGATGTTTTTCTGTCAGCAGACCTTGTTAAAGGCCAGCAGGTTGCACACACCTCCTGACTGATACCAGTAGACTAAGTAATATTGATGAGTAAATGATGAAACAACAAAGCTCAACATATGTCAAAATGTGGTCTTGATATATATAAAAAAAAAAATCTAATTAAATTGTTAGATTCTGAATGCACCTGCTCCACAAACCACTCGACCACTTTTTCGTGTTGAGAAATGTTAAATAAAATTCTTTATTCAGCAAAAATGAGCAGATGAGCAAAACAAAAATGGTGATAACCCAAAGCTGTTAAATGTTAGACATTGAAAGTAGGAAAAAGGTGTCCTCTCCCTCTGGCCTTCTTCAAGATCAACAATCATAGTAAGACACAGGCATTGGTATGTTATATAGGCCACATCCCAGCTACACATATGATTAGATAATCATGTTCCGCCATTAGGGGGAAAAAACCAATCAAGAGGCCTTCAGCGAATCAAAACTTTAAACAAACAGTGCTAGGAGCTACAGCCAATCAAATTACTTCAAACAAAAGGACAAGAACCACTATGTGTCATACCACATATAGAGATTTAAATTTTACATTAAATCTTTTGGTTAAGTATACAATAAATGTTAAAAATTAAAAACATTTTGAATCTAATAGATATACAGAGAAAGTTAAACATCAGCTCTAGATGAACATCATAAACAACTTTCTCTAAATATCCTATAAATACAGGTGCATTACAGAAAGCACTTCAAGTCATAATCTACTGTATATTTAATCCATGAGGGGACAAAGTTCTCAGACGGTGAATCCAATAATGTTCCCTCCTGGAAAGTAAAACCTCCATGTTACCTCCTCTTAGGGGGAGTGCGACCTTCTCGGTCCCAATATATCTCAGAGGGGAAAAAGGGTGATTGAATTCAACAAAATGTGCTGACAAAATGTTGACATTGAACAGCTGGTGATTATCCAACTAACTTCAGCCTGGTGTCTGACCTGCAGTGCAGCCGTGAGTTTTCCTCTCATATCACCACCTGACTGTGACTGTCTCGACTGTCTCAAACTCAAAAGGTTTTCTTTGCCCCGACATTGCCATGTGTCTCTTGTCTAAACAGTTGACTCTCGTTTTGTTTTTGCTTTACTGTCAAAAACATCACATTAGGTTTGAGTTATTCATACATATAGTTTCCTCTGCACTTATAATGTCATCTGTTGTGTTTAAAGCTCCTCTCCTGCGTAAGCTACAAACAGTCTCCTGTCTGTAACTTTTGAAGGACAAAGTAACACAGTCTTCCTTCTCAGCAATAAAACACATCCTTGCTCAGTTCATTGCTCAGTTCATTGTTTGTACCAGTTACAGCTTTACTTGGTATTGTATGATCAGTAGCTTATGGTGGCTAATGTTAGCAAACTTTAGATATTCCCCTGGAAGTGACATTACTGAGTCTGTTCGCTGAGTTTATGAGTCTTCTCTACTCGGGCTACAGTTACTGACAATGTATCATGTCACAGATAAACATTTCAAAAAGGTAAAGGAATAAACAAACCTCACAAAGAGACATGTTTGTTGTTTCCTGCTTGTGGTCTCATCACACTCTGTCTGGTCGCCTATTGATGATGTCTTCAAAGCAACTGACTCAAGAGAATCCTGGGAAATAAAAGGAAAATAAATCTGCCATTATGATGTTAATGCTACTTGAGGCTACAGTGGCAGCTGTTCAGCAAAAGTCACACGGTCTGGCATTAAAGGAATACGCCAACGTTTCAGAAACACCAGGTGTAACATGATTGATATCAATTTCTTCTCTGTGCGTGCAGAGAGAATCAAGGACATGTTTAGCTTAGCTAAGCACCAGTGTTGCCAACTTAGCGACTTTCTTACTAGATTTGGCAGCTTTTAAGAGCCTAACCTTTAGCAACTTTTTTTTTTAAAGAGCCTAGCCAATCATCAGCCAGAGAGCTGTGAATGTGCATGTATACGACCAATCACTAATACTCGTTGTTTGTGTGGGAAACTCCTTATGCTTTGTTTTTGTTCCACATGATTTAACTTTACTGATTAACTCGGCTCTTTTCTTTTCACAAAATTTCAGAGTTTACAACAGTTTGTTTATTCCGGTGTGTGAATTCTCTCTGTTAGAACTAGATAATGCATATAGATAAGATGAATAATAACTAATGACAAAGGTAGCGCCTTTTCAAGCAGACTTGAGCTATTTTCCATTGAAAATAGTTGGCAACGCTGCTCAGCACAAAGACTGAAAGCAGGAGAAACAGCTAGCCTCCACCAAAAGAGAAAAACACACCTTCAAACATCTCAAAAGATCTCTTTGTTTACACGTTGTATCTTGTCAGCTAATCCTTCGGAGATGCCGGACACCAGGACTAGCTGTTTTGGGCCATAAGTAGCTCCCATGCATAAGCTAACTGCTCATGAAGCAAACATCATCTGAATAAGACAGCTTTGGAGTTGTTAAAATGCAAGAGGCCACCTTTGACAGCGCTATGCTAGCTGTTTCCTCTTGCCCCCTAAGCTAATTACATCCCAGAGCTGCCTCTTTACCGAACACACAAAAATGAAATTTATATTGATCTTCTCATCTGACCTTCAGTAAGAAGTAAACATATTTTCCCAATGTCAAAGTCTTCCTTTAATTGTGAAAGACAGAACACATCATTGTGTTGTGATCATATTGATGAGATGACTTGATTATTTTCAACAAGAGACTATTACACAGTTGTTTTTGTAACACTGGGAGGATGTCTTCAGCTGTGATCAATTCCTGCAATTTATGTTTTCATTTGTCAAAGTGACAACATCAATTTTGTGAGAGAACGTAATCTTCACACATTATTGGACAAATTCATATTCACTTCCACAATCTCCCCCATCGACAAGTATAATCTCTGACTGTCTCTATCTCTGTCTTCCAGTCTAACTCTCTAACTGTCTGTCTGTGCTTCTCTCAGGGAACCTCGAGTGCCATCTGAGAATTCACAACGGAGACAAGCCGTATCCTTGCTCCGAGTGTGACCAGAGTTTCTCCCAGAAACCAGAACTCCGTCGGCACATGTTTTCCCACACCGGCGGAGGTTTCCTCTGTAGCTACTGTGGGAAATCGCTGAGGGACCCGCACAGCTTAAAGTCCCATGAGAGACTGCACACTGGAGAAAGGCCCCATCGCTGCCCTATCTGTGGAAAAGGTCAGAACATAATATCAAAATTTTAAAGTCAAATACAATTGTGGAAAAAAAAATCAAGGGAGGAAACAGGCCGGGGACAAGTCCTCTAATCTCTCCTAGATAACTAATTCTATGTGGAATTTTTCCTCCATTTTCTCCCCATTTGTGATGCCCAGTTCCCTCTGCACTGCAGTCCTTATCACTGGGACTGAAGCAGCTTAACGCAACGTCTTTTTTTATACTACGACAAGGACGAAACAAAGTCAGAAAGTTTTAAATTCCACACATAGTGGTTTTAAACCTGCATTCACTGATTTTTTTTTTGGCCACTTGTGTTTGTGCAGCAGAACCAGAGATATTGTCTTTTACTCCACGCATTCTTCTTCCTTGTCAAAACCTGGCGCCTACATTACCCACAGTGCAAGTCAACCGCCGACAGTTCGGTCGGAGATTCGGTTGTGTTATTCTAGTAGCAGCTAATGTAGCCTGCAGCAGAGATGCGCAGCGGGCTGCAGAGGTCTGGTGAGCTCACTTCTTTCTAACTCCACACCAACAGATTTGTTTCATTTTCAAACTTGTAGTCTTCAAGTGTCCTCAAGTGATGTCACTTGAGGACACTTGAAGACTGCAAGTTACTACATTTATCAGACTTCACACAGCTCCTTCGGGAGACACTGTCAGCACACATACATTTATACAATTTTTTTACACATATATGCAGTAGCACTCCCCAACACCTGGAAACACACTTTGAAGTGTAAAATCGGCAGAGTTCCCTTTAACATCAACGTCTGGCACACATTGTAGATTAACAATTTATTCAAAACGTCACTCAAAGATAGCTCATACCACATTTCATATTAAAAATAGAGAAAATCTTTAAAAATAGAGAAAATCAACACTTGTTAACCTCATATTGTTGAACAGACATTCAAAATAACATATTTAGCTATTTCATGTGTAAAATGTTAACATGTTTGACAATTATCATTAAAATAAGAGGATTATGCTGTTTACATAATACTCAGGAAGAAACTCAGGTAGACTCCTCCCTGAGGGCGGGGCCTAAGCAACACAGAGTAGCTTAAATTTCAGAGTTCTCAGACCATTTTCACAATTGAGAATGACTTCCGGATGGGAGCCGAAACGTCTTGATTCTGAAAACAGTGTCCAGATGACTGCGACTGAAACCTTTTCTACGATAGAACACTCCTGGACGAATGAGGGACTACACCGCCTTATTTTACATAATACTCTAATACTCTGTAATACTCTAATTGTGTTATTTTGTCAAAGAATAAGAAGAGCTTTTCAGAGTGAAGACTCAAACTGCAGCTGAAACAAAACAAATGAAAAAATGAGTCAATGAAAAAGCCAGTCAGAGGCGAGAAGCACACGCTGGCCAGCTTGTTGTCTCACTCAGTGGGCTGCAGATGTTCTGTCCTGCATACATGATTGAAAGCACAAACTGCTGATTACAAGGTTGTCCACATATACTTTTTATGAAGCGTTAGGAACTTTGTGTGCTGAGTTCAGTGGTTGCATTATTGATGAACTCGAACTTTTTTTAGACAGTTATAAGTGGCATTTTATCCCCCATGACTGGCTAACAGGCACAGGTGACCTGTTTTTCATTTTTTTTCTCCATTATTTTTGGGAAATGTGTTTACAGGAGTGAATTGGTATTTTTGGACAATCACTCACAGTTATAGGCAAGTTTCTTTATATTGCACAGTTCGTGCACTGAGGCTGTTTGAAAGTGCTTTACATACAATTTTACTTAAAGGACAAGTCTGGTGATGTTCTATGTTTTTCTTATTTTCAACAAATCCCATGAAAAGACCAAAACCAGCAGTGAACATATCCTACTAACAAGTGTTGTGTGTATATCACAGCCTGATGGATCTTCTTCCTCTGAGTCATAGAGCTCCATTGTTGTCCAGAAACTATTTAAAACACATCAGCGAGCCGCTCTGTTGCACTGGGTGACATGTTCCTTCGTCACCATGAACACACACACTGTAGTTTATTCTGACTCAGCCCCACACACACCGTCCTGCTGCCCCAAACACTCACTACAGCACCACATGTGGATTCATCCGCCGCTGAAAGTAGTCCCCCAATATTTCCTCCTGTTTGTCTGATAAAAACTACAGTGAGCGGTTGTTTGAGGAAATTACTGAGACTTTTTTTTTTTTTAAATGAAACTATATATTTGTGAGGTGTTTTTAAAGATTTACGTCTTCAGGAGGAACCAATGGGCTCGGAGCTGAGAGCCACAGACGGGGTTGGGAAGTCTGAGTATTAAGTATTAAGAGACAGACTAACACATTGTTGGTTTTGGTGTTTTCATGGGATTTGCTGACAATAAGAAAAATGTAGAACAACACCAGCCTTATCCTTTACATAAAAATAAAGAAAAACAAATGAGAGATGGTTTAAAAATCCTTACAACCTATAAGTTCTAACAACATGATAACCAGCTGTTTTGGTTCATAAATGTTGGCACTGTAATAAAGTGAAAATCAAATAGCAAACATGAGGTTAAGAAAACTGATGATGAAGCAAAGAGGTCTTTTATAGTCTTCTTTAACTTAATTGATGGCAGAAAATACAGAATACTGTTTTATCGACGGCTGTTTTTTTGCAGTTCAGATTTGATGGTGATTTTTTTCCTTCAGGCTACACCTTGGCCACCAAGCTGAGGAGACACATAAAGTCCTCTCACCTGATGGAGAAGCCGTACAGCTGCCACTGCGGCGCTTCATACACTGTGAGGCAAAGTCTGCTGAGGCACCAAGCTCAGCACAGGACTGAGGGAGGAGCTCAGCAGGAGGTGACGGAGTCGGAGGGAGGACACAGAGAGGAGGAGGCTGTGCAAGAGGCAGCGGCTTTAGGCTCCAGTCACCGAAAGCCAATCAGAGGCAGGCCCAAGAAGAACTCGCTCCCTCAAGGGGAAGGAGAGAAGGAGGAGGTTCAAGTGAAGCGGAAAAGGGGACGAGGAAAAGGGGAGGAAAAGGAGGCGAGGCAGGAAGGGAGGAAAGAGACATCGAAAGCAGAGAGGGGTGGAGATAGGGAGGCTTCAGGTGACATCCAACATGCCGTTGTCTACGTCCACGCAGACGACCTGTCCACTCCAAGCTCCGCCCCTCTGCTCCTCGCCTCGGAGACTTCGCTGCCTGCTGGGACGGAGCAGGAGCTGGTGGAGGTGGTGATATCCGAGGGCGCAGAGCAGTGCATTGTGGTCCACGGGCAGCAGACAGTAGGAGAGCTGCTGATCTTACAGGACGAGGGCAGCGGACTCTGCTCTGTGGCGCAGACAGTTGAGATAAACACAGTGTAGCCCAAAGTCCTGGTTCCTCAAACTGCCTGTGGTGGCTCCTACAGGACGGATGTTTCACTGAACCCAGAGTCCCAAAGTAAAGAGATCAGATCGTGTCATCTCTGTTAACTTTATGATGAAGTGTTTTTTTGTTGAACCCACCTTCCCTCCACCTACCTCGTCTACATTTTCTTCAGCTTATTATTATTTGCACACCCCAGATTGCCTTTGAACAACCTCTACAGAACAGATGTGAACTCATTAGATGTAATTAGCTGCTGGAGGCGAGAGTAATAACAGTAGCAACTGTGATGTTTCCCAGTCGACAAGTAGAGAAGAGCGAAAGAGTCCTACCCGTTACTGCTTAGATGCCAACATGTTTAGTTGCATTCAGGTCTACTTGCTGCTTCTGTAGAAACCGGTCTTTTTTTAGTTGTGGTTGTTGAACATCAGTGCACTGTTTGATTCTGAGTGGCTGACGCCCGAAGCTGACATTAACTGCTGATGCTTAAGATAAAACAAACACTTAAGCTGTCAGAGTCCATTGAAGTTGTTCTGGAAATATCTCAACATGACATGACGTCTTCTGCATTTAGCCACATTAGATATTCTCTGGAGTTAAACCAAATAAAACCTACTGTAGGTGTGCCTTTAATTAGATTACTTCTGTGTTGGGCTGTGAATCAAAATGTTTTTATGGTACTGACCAAGTATCCACAGCTCCTGCACACTGTCAACACTTTCACAGCTCTCGCAGCTATTGAATATATTCGCCGTACATGTTGACAGTGTGCAGGAGCTGAGTCTTTGTTTTGAACTATTGCTGTCTGTATACAGGTGTGCAGAAACATTTTTTCTGCACAACCGACAAAAAAAAAAAAGAGATGGACTGTCATTCAGAACCTCATATTAATACTTTATTCTGCATTCAAGAGTGAAACAAAACAGTAAAGCTGTGGGCCATAAAACTAATGCTCCGTAGAGCTGAGGGGGACTCCATAGTCGGGTGATAATTCTTTGTGGATTTGTCCCTACAAGCGACTACTTTTACATTGAACATAGAATTTGATCCACTGTTAATATGAAAACGTCAATTAGTGCAGCTTTAAAGGAGCAGTGTGGAGGATTTAGTGGCATCTAGCGGTGAAATTGCAGTTTGCAACCATTTGAATAACCATTTGGGCGAAAGGCCCAATCTAGATCCAGTGATAGGTTTGTCCGTTCTGCGCTACGCCTCTGTAGATATAAACGTCTTATTCTAAGGTAACGAAAACACAACGATTCTTATTTTCAGGCGATTAAACACTAATGAAAACATACTTATAAATATTATATTCCATTTCTGCCAATAGCTCCTCCTAAATGTTGCACACTGGACCGGAGCTTATTCGGCTAATACTGAACTGTTAAAAAACAAAACAAAAGCTGACTGTATAAAACTGCGTTACCCAATTAACCACATATCTAAAAATTTGGCTAATTCTTGTAGACTTTCAGGCAGCGACCAACCTGCCCCTCCTCCCTCTACCAGCAGGGAGTCCCTTCACATTTATGTGAATTGTGATCTGATTTCTTTTCTTTTTCTTTCACAGCAATCAAAAGGAACCAACAAGCAGTATTGATAAGAGTTGTACTGATAAAATGGTAATGATACCCATCCCTCTATGGCTCATTCAATTTCTGTTTTGTAAAATTGGCTTATTGAAAGGTTAGGCAGATTTCAGGGGGCGCTGATCGTGTAATTGTAACATCTCTGGTTCAAGTCCAGCCAAGGGACCTTTGTTGCATATAATCACTCATGTCTTATCCTTCATTTCCCATCGTCTCTCTGTTCTCTAATGAAGGCAGAAAAAATACCACCCCAGGTTGACTTAAAAAAACATGTCTTTTGAGCTTTTGCTGGTCTGTCAGAGTAGAATATGGTTTCTGTGCATTTCTTTTTTGACATGTAATTGTTAAACTTTGGTGGAAAATCACTGAAAAATGTACTGCTATCGTACTCCATTGGAGCTGCTGGAAATACACTATATGGCCATAAGTATATAGACAGACATCTCTGCATACTTTTGGGCTGTTTGGGCTAGACAGCTTGAAATCCTACTGCTACAGAATAGTGATATTTTAGACAATAGAAACTTTTCCCATATTTACAAACGTGTGCAACACCATTAATGTCATAGAGTAAAGTGTACACAGTTATCCCCATTCGCCCCTCTCTGTCTGACTGCAGGCTTCCCCCCCCCCCGAGTATGGCCTTTCGGGACAGCTATAAACACTTTTGCCTTCAGAAGGGGTCTGATGCATTTGTACAAAATAATTTGTTTCGAGCAAGCCCTGGCTTTTATGCCGATAGTTTTTATAATGAGATGTTCAATCACATGTCGGTGTAATTGTTTGGGTCTCCACATACTTCTGGCCATGTAATGAATCTCTGATCGAGTATACCACAGGAGTAAGAAATTCACATTCAAAAATGTGGCAAAAAAACTGCAATCCAATTGTTGTGGGGGGGGTTTTTCCAAGTAGTTTGTCGGTCTCCGGCCGGACGCAAACCCGAGGCATTGCAGTTTATGGTTGGTGCTTTAGAGCCTTAGACAACCAGGGTGAGGAAGCAGCCTCAGTGGACCAAACTCTGTTATAAATCTAATGTTGTTTACAGCTTCAGTGTCCCAAAGCACTCCCAGCTGTCCTCAGCTTCTGCCACTCACTGCCAACACTGTTAATGTTGCTGGGAGGTAGTCTACTGACCCACAAGGCACAGCCTCCCCTGTAAAACAGCTGTCTGGATCTTTTGTAGCATTTCTTATGACCTGAAAAAGTTTGTGAATAAAAATAAATTCCTACATAAAGATGACCTGTGCTTCCTCCTCTTTGTAGTTGACATTCTATTACTGAGCTTCTGTATTAGTTGATATTCAAAGACAGTGTTCCTCAAATGTTTTAATTAGCTTTATTCCCTTGGCAAGACACATTTTTTCCCATACTGGCTTTTGGACTTAAAAAAGGGATTTAAAACCTCTTTTGTAAGATATCACACATTCTTTAAGTTGATAGCCTTAGAGAAATTGCGTTGGCCCGTACTCAGGTTTCACTGCTTGTCCGTCTCTTTCTGTTTAACTCTGGCTGCCTGTTTATCTCCTTTCTATATTGTCTGCATGTCTCTCTCTCTCTTTCTCTGTTAACCTGTCTCCCTGCCTCGCTTTCTCTATTTCTCTCCATCAGAGCCGGAGATATGAATCACAGATCACCCCTCTCCTCACTCTCCAGGCTATTAAGTGGAAGAAAAAAAAAGAAAATGGAGAGTGTGGGGGCTTTTTCAGGCAGTTTCCGAGCTCCATTTTTAAGTAGTTGCTGCAGAGCTGTCAAACAGGATTCAGGCTGTTTTCCTAAACCGCTGCTGCAGCAGCAGCTCCGTGAAACTTCAGAGTGATTTAGCGCTGCAGTGGCTACGGGCTTCCCACTGTAATGCATCACCACAGTTTCTTCATTTCAAATATTTCTGACTTTAGCTTGACGCCTGCAGAGGTGCACAGTGCTGACATTGGCTGTTATTTATACTCTGGTTACTATCAGAGGACGAAGATGCTGTTTTTCATATATGTTTCTGTTTAATTATTTTTTTGATCCATCTGCCATCACTCAAAAATTTATATCCCTTTCATAAAATTTCCTTTCTTTTTATTCGACACGATACCCTCATGATTTGTATAATTCTGTTCATGTTATTTCATAATCCCATTTCACTCTGCACATAATATCATGTAATTCTAGTTTCTAGATATTACTCATGCATCATGCTGCGGTTGGTTCGGGAGTTTCTTCCTACAGTGAAAACCAAATCAGTGAACAGGAAAAAGAACTTAATATATTCATTTTCATTTTTGCCTTTTAGGTTTTAAGGCTGTCGAAGAGAAGAGCTCGTAGTCCGAGGACGGGTCACATCCTTACTGTGTGCACTGCAGGAGGGCGTCTCGCCCTGCCCACGCATACAAACACGTGTATTAAACCACCTGTTGAGTGACGTCTCGTCCTCCTTCGGTTCAGAGTTGCGTCAGGTGCTTGAACCCTGGTACACCTGCTGTCAGGCCTAGTTTTTTGTTTGTTTTGGAACCTTATTAGGATCTGATGATCATTTTTTGTAGATTGGGTATTACTGATAAATATACACTATATGGCCATAAGTATGTGGACACCCCTGTCTACATACTTTTGGTGTGGGGCTGATTTTCATGAAGGGAAGTCTTAATGCTGCAGCATTTACACTGTAAAACATCATACAGGAATTTAGTGGAATCCACTAATCTTTTGTCATTATCTTAAAGCTAAATAAGATTTATTAATTTCAAGTCAATTCAACTTAAACATTTTAGTTTTTATTTTCAGACCACTTATGATGGAAACTTGCTGTGTGTATTTAATATGTTAAGATAAGTCATGGTTGTTTCTTTTCATAATAATGAAAACAATGCAAACCACAATGAACCCCATACACTTATAATTTTACAAATTCACTGGGTGCACATGCAAGTTGTCTTTGTACTAACTCTGGCACAATGGCTCCAACAGCAGCCACAGCTGCAAGTTCTTCATGTCAAACCAAGAACCGACTCTTAAAACTGAGAAAATGTAAATGAAAAGCAAATCTTACTGTAACGGAACCAGTGTTTAAAACAAAAGTGTGCTTCCAACTTTGTGACAACAGCCTGGGGAAGTCCTCCTGACAGCGCCAGTGTGTATTTTAGTGGTTAATTGGACAGTTATTTTAAACTCATGCCAGTTTAAAGGACAATGAGTGGGTTTTTTTCTAAGACTAATATTAAATATTTTTAAGCTGTGTCTGCCATTTAGATAATTCTTAGTTGTTTGCCATTCTGGTCCCATATGTCAGGCTTTATTTGCTGTTGTACCTTCTGTAAAAGCTTTTGGTGCCATTCATTTCCCTCAGACAAATGCAGGAATACACTAATCCACCAACAAACAAGCTGCATTAATGAACCACAAACTAATTCATTTGTGGTTGTTTGATTGTGCTTAGGAACAGCCAAACCGAAAGCGTCTACTGGAAATAGTCTCTTTCGTTCTTTGGTAGTTTAATTATGATAATGTATGGCAATTATTACAGCGGAGACGGCAGTAAACTTTGGTCTGGGTTTCCATTCAAATGCTTTTTTTTTTTTTACATGACATGACAAAAAGAAAGAAAAAGAAAGATTTAATAAGATGCAGGACATAAATAATAGAAATATTCCTAGACAGACTGGAAATTAAAATTAGACTGGAAATACAATTTTCTTCTGCAGCTGCATATCATTTTAATACAGCAAACACAAATCCCACAAACAGTACTTCAAGGCTTCACTGAGGGCTTTTAAGCAGACTGTTCTCAGCTCAGTCCTCTGAGTTGGAGAGGCAGGAGAGATCAAGGAGGATAAGTCTCTTCTCTCTCCTCAAAGTAAGACTCATATGTGGCCTTGAGCTGGCACCGCTCAGTACGCAATACTGTTCCTCCTTCTACTACATGTGCAGTTTGCCCTAAAACATAATTTCCTAATTATTGTCCATATAATAAACGATATAACACACTTTCTTCTGTAAATAACTCCTCCACAACATGTCTGCAAATTACTGAGTCCAGCAAGCTGCTCATTTTACGGTGGACGCGGCAACCTAAAATGTACAGGTTTGTATTATAACACCTACTAAACACATCCCAACACAGGTGTGTCGGTACCATCAGGGAGCTGCTCGGTTCGACCACAGCCTCTGGCACCACCCACACACAAGCTAATGTTAGCTGGAGTAGATCTCCTGGTCAAACTGAATCCTAAATCCCCAAAATAATTAAACAGGGTATGTTCTCTAACAGGTATTTGCTGGTAAAGCTTCACTAATCAACATATTTTACATTAACAAAGATATGAAATGACTATGTGACTAATGGGAAAAGGGTCTGACATAGTCATGAGCTCGATTGTTTGCTAACATGTTTGCTGGTGACAATAAATCAGGGCGGTGTGTGTGTCAGCAGCCGTGAAAGCAACGTTAACACATTGCACAATTAACTGACAAGTCTGGTGATATTCAATATTTTGCTTATTGTCAACAAATCCCATGAAAAGACCAAAATCAACAACGAATGTATCTACAACCCAGGTCGTCAAATACCGCACAAGCTAACCTTTAGCGTCTGTACGCACAAGCTAGCCTCTAGCGTCTGTATGAGACGCACCTGGCTGCCACAAGGCCTTTCTGCCAGAAAGCCTTTCTAACACGCAGTTAACCATGAGCCTTTTTTTTTTTAAATTAAACTATATATTTGTGAGCTGCTTTTATAGATTTATGTTTTCACTAAAGGAACCAAATGACTTGGGACAGGCTAGGGAAGTCTGAAAGTATTGAGAGATGGACTAAAGGCCCAATCACACCGGTACTTAAAACCGTGAAAGCTTGGAGAGACCAAATAGTGTTAGCCGTTAACTTCCTAGGGGTTAGCTAACCCCGTGAGAACTCGCTATAACCAAGCCTCTAGAAACCATCTGTTTTGCGCAGATGGTCTCGTAGCAGACAGGCAGCAGCCGTAAACATGCTGAAGGCTAAAGGATAAACTAGGATGGTGGACTTTACCTGCAACATATCAGTCGGGTTTTATAAGGTTAAGCGTTTGACAACTCGAAAATTAGTTAGTTTAGGAGAAGTGGGCAGGTTGTGTCAAAATGTGATCTGACTGCTTATGATGTAACGCTACACCTGGGCTCTTACTCCTATTATTAGTAACAACAAGTATATTGCATACTGTTTGTTTCCATACGCAGTTTAGCATAAATGCTATAGTGTTTCTGAGAATTGTTTAGAGTGCTCAGTCACGTGACCATTTCTTTGTTCCCAGCGACTGAAACGATGATCTGCTTCACAGCTCTCAGGCTTGTTTGTTTGAAGACAATTGCAGGAACATTGATTTCATTAGGTCTTCGCCTGGGTCTTTTATCCTGTTAGTGAGCCCCTCATTATCATCTCAAAAACTCTAATGCAATTGGTGGTGACATGTGAATTTTCTGGCATTGTTCCCACCGACCTAAAGCCCTGAATGCTCTTTAGTTTGAATAAACAGCTCCAAACGTGCCTGCTGTGAACGTTCCCCGTGGAAGCTTGTTGATGTCTATCCAACTCAGCGGCGCCAGCGAGTGTCACTACAGTGGCAAGGTGTACTGTAGATCCACTAACCCCGAGCTGTTGTTAAGTATGCCTACAGGCTGTGGCATCATGGGATTACCTCCCCGCCTGGACTCATGTCACACGGGGGGTTTTGTGATGTCTGATTTAAGAGGTCGGCTCCGAAGCTGATATAAAATGCATGTGAGCGTCACGGTGTGCACTGTCGTGGGCTGCATTCGGATTCAGGAGCAATGTAACCACACTGCAGGCGGATTCTGCTTGATCTGCCTACATGTCATCGTTCAGTGCCAGGCAGCTAAATTAGGAGCATCAGTGACTGATTGAACAAAGGGTTTCTCACTCTCTCCACTCATCTGAGGATAAATGGGAATTGATTGATAACCGCTCAAAAGTTGATGCACATGTAGAGCTAACTATTCTGTCTCTTTTAACAGCTTTCTTTCATGTCCTCTCAATCTCATCCCCTCTTTAGTCTCCTCTCCTCCCATCCTTTCCCCTTTTCTCTCCTCTCTTTCTTTTTCGCTCTTCCCCTCTCATCTTATTTTTCCTTTCCATTCCTTTCGTCTTTTGTCTCCTTTCTTCTTTTCCTCTCGTCTCGCATTGTTTCCTCTCCTCTTTTCTGCTCTTTTTGTGATCTTCTCCTCTCACGTCTTCTTTTTCTTCTCCTCTCCTCTCGCCGTCCTCCTTGCTGTCTTATTTTTCCTTTCCCTCCTCTTTCCTCCCCCCCTCTCGTCCTATTTTTCCTTTCCTTTCCATTCCTTTCTTTTCTTTTATCTCCTCTCCTTTTCTCTTCTCCTCTCTTCTAAATCTTCTCCTCTCCTCTCTACCTTTGTTTCCTCTTTTCTCTTGTCTTCTTTCTCTCCTCTTTCTTCTCCTGTCCTACTCAGTCTCCCCTTTCTTTTCCTTTTTCATTCCTTTGCTTATCCTCACCTGTCTTCTTTTTCCTTTCCTGTCCTCTCTCCCCTTCTCTTCTCCTCTCCTCACCCATGTATACCTCCTCTCTTTCTCATCGTCTCCTCACTTGTTCTTTTCCTCACCTCCTCTCTATCCTTGTTTCCTCTCCTCTCCTTTCTTTCTTCATCTCTCTTCTCTTCTTTTTCTTTTCTTTCCTCTCCTCCTCATCACCCCTGTATATCTCCTCTCATTCTCTTTCCTTTGCTCTCCTCTCTTGTCTTCTTGTCTTTCCTCACCTCATCATTGTCTCTCCCCTCTTTCCCTTTCTCTTCCTCCCACTCGTTCTCGTAGTGCCCTCCTCTCCTGTCTAATACCCTCCTCTAATCTCTCACTTCATCCCCCTCTCCTCCCTTCTCTCTCTCTCTCTCTTTCCTTTCTAATTTCCTAACCTTTTCCATACTCCTCTTCTTCTCCTTCAAACATCTCTTCCTCTCTTTTCCATGCATCCCCTACTCCTTCCTTTAATCTCTCCTCTTTATTAGTCTCTCTCCCTCTCTCTCCTCCTTCCTCCTCCTCCTCCTCCTCCTCCTCCTCTCATCTCTATTCCAGCAGTAGAGAAATCACACAACAGCGGCGGCGGCAGCAGCAGTGTCACTCAGCACGGCAACGACTCGCATGAAAGTGAGGACCTCTGTTTTTCTTTTTCTTTCTCTTTGTTTCTGTGTTTGTGGGTTTTTTGCATCGCCTCCTCCTTTTCTCCCCTCTCTTCTTCCCATTCACTCTTTCTTTTCAGTCTTTTCTTCCCTCATTTCTTCCTTACTTTTCAGTCCCTTTTTCTGCCACAAGATCTTTTTCGGAGTGCAGCAGTATGAGGGCACCATGCATTCCAAATAGGTTTTCTGCCCTTGCTCCAACTAGAGCATGTAGCCATATGCTTTTCTATTTTTCTTTCTTTGTTTTGCATCTCCGTGGAAATAAGCAGGCCAGTCTTGTAGCTTTATTACAGTATGTCAACCTCTGGGCTCAGATGTGCTTATGAACGGATGTTTTAACAGGTATGACTTTAAAAAAAAATCCTAACTTAAATCATGCAAATCCTTCTTTCAGTGGCAGATGTGTTGCAGCGTGAACACTGACATGAAGCAGTATGTTTTTGGATACAGTATTTTGAAATATTGACCATAGCTGTAGCGCTGTGAGGATTTGAGACATGCATGTGTAATATTTTATTTTGAGAGAGAGCGAATTTGTTTTAAAAATCTGATATTTTGGTGAGGATATTGCTGGATGGTTTTCTTCTGTAACCAAAGAGACAGCTTTAGAATTTTTTTTGACAGATTCTTTCACAGGCTTTCTCTCATTCCTTTTGTCATTTTTGTACTTTGTGTTATTTTCTCACCGGCTGGCAAAAAGACACTCTGTCTGCGGTGACTGCACTGGAGGTAAAAAAAAAAAAAAATGGGGATCATAATGTCAGTCATTTAATCAGGATGGACTTATCGGATGTATTCACTCCTGTAATGGCCACGATGCCGGCCACTTTATCACCAAACTCTTCTTTGGAGAATGTCAACCAGACGTCCTCTTCCTCGCCGAGATCTCCTCCTCTACCTCCTCACTCACAGGTCACGTCAGTGTGCATCGTGCTGGTGGTCACGGTCATCATCCTGGGGACTGTGGTGGGCAACGTGCTGGTCGTGGTGGCGGTGTTCACCAGCCGAGCCCTGAGGGCGCCTCAAAACCTCTTCCTGGTGTCTCTGGCTTCAGCGGACATACTGGTGGCGACACTCGTCATCCCTTTCTCGTTGGCTAATGAGGTGAGGAAACTGTTTGTTCCGACTCTACTCTAAGACTCCTTTTGCAGCTGGTATTCACATCCAATCCGTATCTGGACAGCTTATCTGAACAAGAGAAAGTGCATGTTAATACAGGTGTAAATGCAGATAGAGCGCATTGCAATTAGTTGGCAGACCACATCTGGAGATGGAGGCTGGAGGCTCACATTGTGATCAGATCTCAGCCAGATGTAAATGGCGTCTGTACAGTTTGGCCACATTCTTAAGAAAAAAAAGTAAACCGCAATGGGACGCTCTTCTCTGGTGCAGTTAACAGCTTATATTGTATGAGATTTAGGCTGTGAACATCCTGACTTGTTGACTTTCTGAATAATTCTAGACAATCTAATTGTATTTTTTTCCTTCCTCATGTTGGTGAGCGTCTACTTGATGTATAGCTGGTGTTTCCTCTCTGATGTTCTCTTCTGCACCCTGCAATAACACTTTACTGATTTTCCCCTGCTTTTCATTCAGCCATTAATACTTGAAATCTACCTGGAGCTTCTTCTGTGTTGCTTAAGACATTAGGCACTTCTCATGTCTGTACAGTAACTGTTTCTTGTCTGCTTTAGATGGGCTGGGTTCATCTTGGTTGCTCTTCCTCTCGGTAGAATAACTTTTTATTGATGCACGTTTTTGTCTGGTCACTGGCCACTTTGGGCCATCCTGGTCCATCTGTCTGGTTTACTTATCATCTTACTTGTACTTGAACTGGTTATCATCATGTCCTATCTGTTTCACCTGTTTTTCAGCTAATGGACCGCTGGTTTTATAATTCTACCTAAATGAGGGGAGTCATTATATCAGTTGCTCTGACAAACTGAAGAAAAAGCTGAGACTGGAGAGAAAACAAAGACATTTCAATTTTTACCCAGGGAAGCACACTGCAGACCCAGTACAGCTACATTCTTCTACTGCTGGCCACTATACACCTCCATCAGTTGTGGCTAAACGAATAAATACTTGAAATTCAGTCAATAACTTACTCACTCAAACTAGGGCGGCAGCTAATAATTATTTTCATGAATGATTAGTCTACAGATGTCTTAGTTATGCTAGTGGCATGGCTGTAGGGATGGAAATGTCGGTCCACCACTTTGGTCCAGACTGAAATATCTCAACAATTCTTGCATGGATTGCAATGAAATTTTGGTCCACACAGGATTAATACTGCTGACTTTAGTGATCCACTGACCTTACCTCTAGCGCCACCACGAGGTGGATATTTGTGGTTTTAAGTGAAATGTCTCGACAACTATTGGATGGCTTGCTATGAAATTAGACATTCATGTTCCCCTCAGGATGAATCTTAATAACGTTGGTGATCCTCTGACTTTTCATCTAGTGCCATCATCACCAAATACCTGCAAAACTAATGACATTCCCATCAGCCTCAGCTGCACTTTGTATTTTGTGCTAAAAAAAAACTAATGTTAGCATGCTAACATGCTAAACCACGGTAAACATTATACCTGCTTAACATCAGCATGTTACTATGAGCATGTTAGCATGCTGACGTTAGCATTTAGCTTAAAGCACCGTTGTGCCTAGGTACAGCATCACAGAGCCGCTAGCATGGCTGTAGAATCTTAGTCTTGTTTTATTCCTGATTAATCATTTACTCTAGAAAATGTCAAAAACAGCAAAAGCATCCATCACAAGTTCCCAGAGCCCAAAGTGACATCTTCAGATTGCTTGTTTGGACTGATCAACAGTCGATAACCCCGAGATATTCAATTTACAATTAGAGCTGGACAGACGAATTGTCGGGGTAAATATACTGGCCAATATTAGCTTATTGCAGATATATTGGCATCGGCGCATATGTCAGCCGATGAGTAACAAGAAATGTCAAAAGATGTGTTTGAGGTCATTTAGAAAGAGTGTCTCCAGTGCATAGTTTGTCCACCAGAGCTCAGTACATTTTAAATTTAAGGATCCTTGTCAAATATGATGTTTATGTTATGTGTTTATGTAAAAAAGCAATTTCTGTCAATATGTTGGAGTCTATTTACAATGATATTAAAGAGAGAATTTAAGAAGGTGAAACCAGAGAATGCTTTGCTTTGTAAATTAATGAATTGATGATCAGAATTGTTGTTGATTAATGTTTTGTTAATTAATCAATTCATTGTTTCAGCTGTAATTAAAACTCCTATGGAGTTCTCAGGAAAACCAAACACAATAGTTCCAATAGTCCCCTCTGAGCCTTCCTCTGAACTTCAGCAGATCCTCATTTCACAGCTCCAAAACCATAAACTGAGAATGGAGCTCCCCAGAAAAGCTAATGCAGCATAATCCAAACGTTTTTTTGCAGCCAAGCAACTGCACTACAGCTGAGAGTCCAATGTTGACTTCTTTATCACTTGCCAGCGAGTCAAATACAGGTGATGAAAAGGTAAATGTTGAACTTTTCTCTTTAGACAGACTTAATTTTGACTGCAGAGCATGCGCTGTGGAGGATATTTTACAGTTTCTTCCAGCTTGAAAAGATTGTCGGCTTAAATAATTTTCCGAGAGGGCGGATATGAAACCAGTGGGGCAAACTCACTGAGAGGTTTTCCTACAAACTAAATAAAGTTACAGCCAACATGGCAGTAAAGAGATATTGACTGAATTCTTTTTTCAAGGTGAAATAATCCTTTAGGCGCCTCGCTCAAGGCTGAAGCTGATTGGAGACAAACACTTTTTCTTTTCCTCTGCAGTTAATTAATGGTGCTTAAAAGAATCATTAACATATCTTAATTGGTTTCTCCTCTTTCCAGGTCATGGGCTACTGGTACTTTGGTTCCACCTGGTGCTCCTTCTACCTGGCTCTGGACGTCCTCTTTTGCACTTCCTCCATCGTCCACCTCTGCGCCATCAGTCTCGACCGCTACTGGTCCGTCACTAAAGCCGTCAGCTACAACCGCAAACGGACGCCTAAACGGATTAAAGCAATGATCAGCATCGTGTGGCTCATATCTATCGTCATCTCCTCCCCGCCACTCCTCATGACACAGAAAGAGGAGGATTTGGAGACGGAGGAGGAGAGCAACACACGGAGGCAGGAGTGTCTTATCAACAACCAGACGTGGTACATCCTCTCTTCCTGCCTCGTGTCCTTCTTCGCCCCGGGGGTCATCATGATACTCGTTTATTGTAAGATCTACCGCGTTGCCAAACAGCGAGCCTCCACTGTGTTTGTGGCGAAGAACGTGGTGGAGCGGCAGCCATCGCAGTCTGAGACCTGCTTTGTGGGCACGGCCAGGACTTGCCAAAGAAAGGGAGCTGGCTGCGGTGAATCCCAGTATGAGCTGGACAGCCCGCGCCCCGCGAACCGGCACAGCTCTTCTAACATAGACAGCAACAGCAGCAGTCACAGGAGAGGAGAGCTGGATGATATCGACTTAGAGGAGAGGAGCTGCGAAGCTGACATAAAAAGATCCTCCTCGTTTTCCTCGGCTCTTCGCTTCCCCAGGAGAGCCGGCGGAAGTGTTAAAACAGAGGAGGGGAAGGACGCAGAGGGAACAACAAACAGGTTGAAGCCTCCTCCTTCCTGCGCCTCCATATCATGGGCATCATCCGACCACTGCTCTCACCACTTCCTCCTCCCCTCTCCAGTGCCTCTCCGCAACAGGCAGATGTCTATGTCCAAAAACAAAGTGGCACAAATGAGGGAGAAGCGCTTCACGTTTGTTCTGGCTGTGGTGATGGGGGTTTTTGTCCTCTGCTGGTTCCCATTTTTCTTCACTTACAGTCTCCACGCTGTCTGCAGAGAGAACTGCACGATCCCTGATACACTCTTCGACCTGTTTTTCTGGATCGGATACTGCAACAGCTGCCTGAACCCCATCATATACACTATCTTTAACCGAGACTTCAGGAGGGCCTTCAAGAAGATTTTATTCGAGACTCATAAACGAACATAAAATGTGAATGTATGTGTGTTTGTGCACTCTGCTCACACACAGAAACAGACACACAGTCAAACACAAATGTGTGTGCACACAGTTTTAATCCTGTTTTCCACTGTGCTGTCATACCGACATTAAAGGGCTTGTCATACAGCCTGAGTATTGATTTATTATTCAACTACTCACTGATTCATTAAATTATCACTTTCTATTCTAGTGTAAACGAGCCAGAGGAAGATGATGACACACCGATGCTGTGATGCAGGCGTTTCAGACACTTCTTCGTGTTGATGAAATTTCAGTTCAACGTTACAACTTTGGTTTTGCCTGAACTTCAATGTTAATTTGAGGAAAATGGCCGCCACGTAGTGTACTACATCCCCCACAGAGCTCCGAGATGGCTCTGCAATCCTCATATTGACAAAAAAGCTGAATTATAAGGAAGTGAGAAAACCCGACTGCACTTAGAAGAATATACAATGAGGTTCTAATGGATTTCTGTGCCTAAGAGTAATTAAACACCAGCAGCACTTGAAGTTACCAGACTGAAAGTTACCAGTCTTTCACGAAGCAGCAATGTTCTGTTGACACTGCACAACTCGGGGGCAAAGACATTAAAAATTCATGCGCAGCTAGCAGATGGGCTGAGCCGCGGTACACAGAAAGAGAGGACAAAAGAGAAAGAAAGGGAGAGGGAAGAAAAGAGACAGCCTAACTACACCCGAGCCTCTGAATAAATATAATTAACCTCAGGCTCACACAACAACAGATGATTATCCTCTGAAGCTCAGGCTGAAATAACTGGACGGGCCGCTGTGGGCTGAACGACTCAAAGCTCACGTCTCTACTGTCTTTAGAAGACAGTCGAATCTGAGCGGACCGAGTGCTGAACCCTGACCTGACCTGGAGGCATAAAACATTCTTGGTTTAATCAATCGCGTCATGCAGATTGTGGAAAAGGTCATCTGTTGCTTTTAATTTGGGAAGAGACTGAGGTGACAGTCAGGCGCTTTTATCTGTTCAAACACAAACCACAGATACGAGTGTCGGCGGTGGCGGAGGGAGCGACGAGTCCACGGCCACAGGCAACGTTACATCATTCTGGTTGCTATACAACACAGAGTTTGACAGCAACGCCAGTGTTGCGTAATTAACTAATTAATTAGGATAACGCTGTTGAAAACAATGAAGACCAAAAAAAAACCCACCTGAAAGTCCACTGCATGTATTATCTCTTACAGCAGTTTAAGAGCGAATAGTTTGTGCAAAATGAAGAGCAGCACATAACCATGCAAAGCAGCTTACTAAGATGCTACAGACGACATCGTAATGTAAATATCATAATAATAGAGGATAGTCCAACTTAAACCAATGCTCACATGCTCATGTGATGGCTGAGACCTCATATTAACTTTGACTGTCATCAAACTGAGAAGCACCTGATTCAGCTGCATTTTGTTTGGAGATGCGTGGAGAACCCTGTTTAAACGTTAGAGTCTATTTTTACACAGACAAGGACTCTGGATTTCACTTCCATTGGAAACATATCAGGAAGGGATCTTTTAATGGCCAACATGAAGAGGAGGAATGATTACAGCAAGCAGTGTACACACAGTGTGAGCATGTGGGTAATGTTTTAAGACAGACTTGAAAAACTGAAATGCCTCCAACCTGGTATTCTCTGATATTTTCTGCCATGTTTGGGATTTTTTTACCCGAGTGCTGGCAGGATTAACGAGTAGAGTTATAGAACTTCATGAATTCAGACAGGCACACAATGTACTTTTCCTCCATTCTTCTCTACACTTAAATTGTCGCCTTCTGTCAATGCCAGAATACTATTGGTCAAAGTTCAAATTAGATTAACTTTTGCTGCACAAACTGATGGAAAATCAACGTAGTCCACCTGTTATAGCTTGTACAGATGCTCTCTCCACTGGAAATAATGGCCTTCCTCTGCACAATGTCGAACATGCGCTTTTGGTGTGAAAGTTCGATCAGGATATATTTCTATTTTCTAGGCTTTGTAGTCAGAGCAGTCACATATTTAATGATTTATATAAACAGAAATGTAATGAAATAGTCTAAATGAGACAGAATTAAAGGTTTATTACAACTTGGGTCTTACCTTTGTAGGTTTAGCCATCATTTCTGTTGGGTTTGGCGACATTGTGCTCACCAAAGTAAGTGCTGAGATCTGGGAACACGGCGACATCGCTTCACTGGACTCCAACAGGGCAACATGAGCAGTCAGACCATCAGACAGGTTGTTAACTAACCAACACTATATCCATATTATCTAAACCACTTTATTTAGCAAAGGTAAGACCGTAATGTTTGTGACAAAACCCTCACTGCAGAGGAAAACGGTTCATGCACAACTACAGTAAGTACGGTTGGTCACGGTTGAAGCAGGAAGTTGGTCTGTAAACTGTGATGGATGTTTACAGTTTGGGTATTCAGTTCTCTACCATTCACTTTTTGTTTTTTCTTCCAAATAATGGCGCCTGTACACTGTGCAAGAACAGCAACCTTGCATGTCAGACCGTTCGAGATGGGTTTTCTAAAATCTTGGTCCCAGTCTGTGTCAAACTCTTCGATATCAGTATTGAGGCATTTCAAATGGTGTAATGACGACATACTGAATCACGGTGCTGCAACGTAAACAAACAAAAAAAACATCCAAGCAGAGACACGTCATCAACTCACATGATCCGTCTTTGGCGTTCTCATGTTTTGGAAATATAACAAAGCCATTGTTGAGGTACTTGTACTTTACTTGAATAGTTCCATTTTCTTCTACTATTTTTTCTACTTTTTCTACTTCTAGTCCACTACATTTTAGAGGCAAATATTGTACTTTTTAACTCTACATTTATTTGATCAATTTAGTTACTTAGCAGATTCAGATTAATAATACAAAATATAATCAACAAATAAATTATGATAAGTATTTATTGATTCCCCGGTGGGAATTCACAAGCTACCCAGCAGTATATAAAGTAGTTAAAATTAGCTCCACCTTTACCAGCTGCAACATTAAAGTGGTTTGCACATGAATGCATCAGTAATTATAATCTAATAATAAAGTATACATGATTCTGAAATGGGCCATTCTGCATAATGAGTACTTTTACTTTTGGTATATTATAGTAAATTTAGATGCTAACACTTTTGTACTTAAGTAAAATTTTGAATGCAGGACGTTTCCTTGTAACAGAGTATTTCTACACTGTGGTATTGCTATTTTTCCTTAAGTAAAAGATCTGAGTGCTTCTTCCACCACTGAGCAAAACAATAAACATGCTTGAGCCATAGCCGTCGCATCGCCATGCATCAAAAAAAACCTACAAAGAGGAGCTGTGAAGCCAGTTATGCAGTAGCAGTAACATTGTGGGTTTTGCTGAAGCTCTAAGGCTGTTGGTGGATGTGCACACCGCTGTTTCTGACTGATGACCAAAGATTTCACCTTGTGTCTCTCCCGAATGAAACAAAGTGTTCGTTTTTTTTGTCTTCTTTTTGGTTTTTTACTTGACGCCCTGTGTATTAGGTGCATTACTGCCACCTTCTGCTTCGGAGTGTGGTCCAGAGATTAAATACTACCCATTAATCCAGTTTGTCTGATAAAATCAAAGAAAATTCCACTGCTTGATCCACTTGACAGGTTCATCAATGTTTTTATATTAGCCTTTACTGAGATCTTCTTGCATACATTGCCTTTCTTGTTCATACCTATTACACTCCATGATTACATGCACAACAGACTCCTCAACCTGACAATGCTCACATAAACCAGTTGGATGCTTTCTGATTATCTTAAGTGTGCCATTTAAATTGGAATGAAGTTCTTCTGTTGAAAGTTTAGAGTTGTTTTGTGGGTTTTCTATTAGCTCATGCATGCTATTTACTGAGGATACTCTAACTTAGTTTATGGTTGTATATATCATAATGGAATCCACTCATTAACCTCATGTTTCTTGCCCCCATCTCGCTGCCTACTGAGATCTCAGCAATTAACTTGGAGAGTACAATGTTACCATTACTGACAGAAACAATGGCCAAAGCTATATGAGAATAAGAAGTTGGAATAACCTAGAAGTATCCTTTAACTAACTGTAACTAATTGAATGCTCTTTTAAAAACCAAATCAACATAAAATAGTTTTAGCAGGGAGAATGTAGACAGCTTTAGCATCATGTTCAACAGTTCTGTCTAGTTACACTACCTGCATTCACATCTGCAAGCCCAAAATAAATACATTTCCAGCTTTGAGCGCCTGGAGAAGCTCTGCCACGCACAGAGAATTAAAAAGCATCCATGTGATGTTTCCTAACCTTGAAACCGTCATTGTTGAGCTCTCGTTTTATTGCATGCTGGTTATTTTAAAATCTGTCAGTTGCTTGGCTCGTTGGTTTTGGAGGCACACGGGCGATGCTGAGGAACACAATGGCTCTCCTCCTGCCAGTTGGAACGATGAGGAGATCCTGGACTCAACACATCCTCAACACATTTCACTACCGGCTGTCACTGACTGTGTGGGAATCAATGAGCAGCTACAAGCCAAAATGAGAATGTTAATTTACTGTTCATATAAAAAATTGAGTAGTAGGACTGAAATATAGGCAGGACATTTACATGCATAGTTACATGTTCAATGGTTGTATATGGTTCTGTAGATTTGTTTAAATAAGCACATTTCACATCAAATGGCTATAAAATCTCACTTCTTTAATCTGTAGGCTTCACATGCAATGTGCAGCGAATAAAATAGATTATCAAGTTGAACTGATCCTCCATTTTCCTTTAGTTTAGTACTATCTATCTGCAGTCTTTCAGTAACAATAAAATAACTGAAGAAGAATCTATAAAGCCTCAAAGGCCCTAGTGGCCATATGAGGCTGTAGTTCTCATTACACACCAGGAAATAAAATTGATGGATGGATGAAAAAGAAAGAGAACTAGTCCAGAGGAAAGGCCATGTCTTTACCTAAATCAAAAGGGTTTCACCTCTACAGACTCAGACTTGTCAGGTTTATGATGCCCAAGTCAGTCTAAACTTCAGGCCCGCCTCTTCATGGTCGGACTTGGCTCCACTTTCATCAAAGTTTCCTCACCTCCTCAGGTGTAGCATACTTCGGTACAGCTAAATGCTAACTTCAGCATGCTAACAAGCTCTCGATGACTATGCTAATATGCCGATGTTTAGCAGGTAACTAACATGCTAAGATGGTGAACATGGAAAACATTATTCACCATCTTAGTTTAGCATGTTAGCATGCTAACACTTAACTACACAAAGTACAGCTGAGGCTGACGGGAATATGATTCGTTTTCCAGGTATTTGGTCACAAACCAAAGTATTGGACGCATTGTTATCTTAACCTGCTGGTGGCTACATGAAAAGTCAGGGGATCAACAAAGTTATTACAATATATCCTGTAGGAGCCACAAATGTCTGAACCAAATTTTGTGCCAGTCCATCCAGTAGAAGTGGAGCGTATAGCATGTAACATTTAGCATGTTAACATGTTCACAGTTAGCATATCAATATACCAGCATTTAGATTGTTAGCATGCCAACCTGTTAGCATGTTAAAATGCTTACTCTTAGCATGAAACATTTTGAGCATGTTAACGTTTTGTAGGTTGCACGTAGGAGTCGGTGGTGCACATTTAACCGTGTTTACGTTGTTTACAATTATATAACTGTTGAACTTTATTCTGCTTATTTTGATTAAATTGTTTACATGGGTTTCTTATGAAAATTATTCCATTCATATTCCCGTTTACATGCTGAGGAGCAGAGTCCAACGAATGACTTGTTATAATGTCAGATTTGACCTGAAGCTCTCTTCACAACAACGCAGACACAGGTCGGTTCTTTGAAACAGGTTTATTGCTTGGACACGTATTGTATCTCTGACGCATCCACGCCTTAGTCACGCCCGTGAGAACTATATTTGTGAATGAACATTGTAGCTACAAAATACATCAGCGAATTATATGGTAGGTCTACATAGCATGAAACAAATGAAAATACAAAATGATGCCTAGCTCGAACATGAAACAAAAGGCATTCTACAAGTGGGACAAAATGCCTCCTTGGTCGCTTGTCGTGAAAAGAGATTCTTGAGTCCTTGAAAGTATTTCGTCTTTTGACTTTTGAATGCAATACAGCAGAGCCTCATGAGAGACATCCACTCCGTTATATTGTACACAGTCCTTCAACTAATTCGAGGAGGTTTGTTCTGGGACAGAAACATGAAAATACAAACAATGGACTAATGCACTGGTGGCTACAACCTCTTCAGTTGCCTGTGTTCATTTTTTACCTGTTATACATCAGTATACTCCTGTACTGTGTGCAATAAATCCGTTTAATCACATCAGATTCAAATTTAAACTTTGCATCAAATAGTTTATTTATTTATTGCATAAAATTGTGGAATCGAGATGAATTGTGCAACAGCACTTACATGACCTGATGATGCCATCACGTTGCCTCTGTGGTTCTGTTCTGAGCTCTTCTTTTTACCGACGACCCAATTATACAGCAGGGAATTTACTGTCAAGCAGTTTAATCGCTGAAAGCATTTTATAAATGCCACATAAACTTCAGCCGTTGTATTGTTTATATGTATTCATGAACACTCCATCTGTGATCAACCTTCATTTTAGTTGCTAATAACATCTAGACATTTAGTTAATTATCTATTGAATAAAACTTTTCACCATGGTATGGAGCCCTGGAGTGGCCAAAAAGAGAAAAAAAAATGTGTTCCCACATTTTGATTAATTCGTGTGCACGAGATAAGTGTTTATACAGAGAGCCAGCCCAACAGACGAGCCTTGTTTATCAGTGATGAGTAATGGGACACGTTAATTCTGAATTAAGGACTGAGTTAACAGTTTGAGTAAAGCATAGAGGAGCAGCGGCAGTGCCGGGCAGGAGGGTCTGAGACAGCCGAAGAGGTCGGTGCGTTGACCGGGGAAACTACAGCTCACAATCCGCAGTATCAGCGACGGCGCTTTTACAAACCAACCGCAAGAAACATAATACACATAATGACAATACAGATAAAACAGCTTCTATATACTTGACCCAAACTGTGAACTCACAGCCCTTCAGAATTCACATTTCCCATTACTCAACACTCTGATAAACGAGGCTAGTTTGTGGTGCTGGCTCTCTGTATATATATATATATATATATATATATATATATATATATATATATATCTTGCCCATCTCCTGCCTATCGGGGCAGTGACCCCCAAACTGGAGGAGTGGCTACAGCAGATCCCTGGAAGAACACCAGACAGGTCCAGAAGAGTGCAGTACTAGGAACAGCAAAGATACTGCGCAGAACCCTCAAGCTCCCAGGCCTCTGGTAGAGGACCCAAGCTCGAAGGATGAGACCACCCGCGGAGGGTGAAGGACAAAGTTATATATATATATATATATATATATATATATTTACACACACTTATCTCACTCATGCATACGAATTAATCAAAACATGGGAACGAAATGTTTTTTTTTCTCTCTATGGGCCACTCCAGGGCTCCATATTATTGGATGTTTGTTTTCTGAAAAGGGAGATGAAGAAGTCGTCGGAGCCTGCAGATAGACAAAGTATGCCGCTTTGAGTGCATACAAATAAGTAACCAAAGTGAGGAAGAAAATGGATGTTGTGCTCCACAGAGCAAAGGCAAAGAAAACATCAACTCCCAGTAGTCCGTCTGTTTCACAAAGAGCAGTTGTCTCTGTCCCTGTGCATCTCTGGTGAAAAAATATAAGCGACAGGGAGAATGTTTGCCAGAGAGAGATAATGGGTTGAAATAGTGAACTTAAAAACACAATGTAAATGCAGTGACCAGGGGAGAGCAGGGAGCACAGAGAATATTAATTGCTGTTTTGCATGTGGATAGAAAGCCTTTGTGATTCCTGCACAATAGACAGACAAGTGGCAAATATTTGAACAGAGAGAAAAGCACAACGTGTCCCCAAAACTGCTGAATGAGAAAAGATTAAACAAACACTTTGTTTTATAAAGCTGTGATGAAGTAACGAGTACAGCCCGGAGATTCAAAGGACAGTTTGTGCTTTCTTTGCCATGTTGTTCCTAATGGAGAAATCCGACATGTTATTACTGTACAGTCACACGACATTTTAAACCTGCGTTAATCATTTATGTTTTGTTTTAAATGTTTTATTTTTGTTTTTCCAGTTTCAGTTGATTTAACCAGTTCACACTCACTTTGCATGAAAACACACATTTATTTCAGAGTAGTCACCTATAGACCCAATATAAATATTGTATATATATATATCCTTCAAATTACTTTGAGTCCTACTTGAAACCTTAATTTGCCCATTTATTGTGTCTTATCCAAAATGCCTCCACACATTACTTCTCAGATGGTTCGGTGTCATGAGTTCATTATGACTTGCTCGTTTCCTCCATTTTGCGTTAGAGACAATAACAATAGCTGACCGGTCGGACAACATGAATAGATCAGAGCGACACTTTTACAAGGCACAACCTGTTGAACTTATGTAATCAGAGTTTTGTATTTGGTCAGATAACTACAGATCAAAAAAGTGACAGCCCTACTCAGCTATCTCTTTTATTAACAAACAAACCTGTTTTTATTTGTTACTGGTGATATGACAAGTCTCTTACTTTGGTAGATCGGGTGTGTGGTAGGAAAAGATTGGAGGGTCAGTACTGATGTCACAGACGGGGGGCTCGTCTGACTTATTAGACACTGATGCAACACACCTGGGAACTGAGGAACTACACCCAGTCGCCCTTTTTACTCATAAATAAAACCTGAACTGCCCACATTAAGAGAAGAGCGGGTTGGACTCCTGCAACCGTGGGTGAGTCGGACCTGTTTCCCCCCAAACCAGAGAACCAGAATGCACTCACAGGTATGAACAGGAACGTCCTCACATCAAACTTAAAAGTAAGGCCATGTTTTCACATTTCCTGCAGTAGCCTATCTTCAGCACTGACAAAACCACACAACCAGAGATAGAAACATGAGCAGACTGACGTCGAGACATCTCAGCATGCACACCACTTCAACCTCATTATTTTGATAACGATGATTGAGGGTTTTGTTACTGAGTCAATAAGAATGTGACTGCGTTTTGTTTCAACTAAAACTTTAATTATTTGTCACCGTTCCAGATGCAGAATAAAACTTTCTAAACATTTTGTGATAAAAAAATTACTAATTCAGAGGATTGCAGTAGCCTCACATGTGCTCCATACCGTATCTAATGTTTGAGAATAATTATTGTAGATGTGATAAAAAAAGGATACTAAAAGAAAGTATCCACCCAGCCACAGCCTGTTCACCCCGCTGCCGTCTGGCAAGTGATACAGAAGCATCCGCTGTCGTACCACCAGACTACAGCGCAGCGTCTTCCCTCAGGCTGTGACACTGCTAAATTCATCCTCAGCACTCCGCCATGTACAATAGTTTTCATTTCTATGACTTTACATTTGTTCACTGATCTACTGTATATCTTTTTTTTTTTTTGAGTAGCATAAAGGGAACTACAAAACAAAATCTCGTTATACAACCCTGTGTTGTAAAATTATCAATAAATCTATCTTGTATCTTGTATAATGCTCATGAAGATATTTGTTTCTCTCTCGCAGTTTTAAAGTATTTCTAAATTAGAGTCCAACTAAGAAACGTTTTATGACATGCAATGCCAGGAAGTTTTATGTGCTGTACCGCAGGTCATATTTCACAAATTGTACTGTCTACAACCAATATATTCTTGCCTTAAAATCCCAATATAGATTCAACTAATGTCAGTACTAACAATGTAGAAATCTATTAACTATTAGGATTTAGTTGTGTTTGTTTGTTTGGTTTGGCACTTCAGCCAAAGCCACTAATCCTGTGCATGTCCCTCGTTGCTAGAAATCTTAATTCCACTAAGAATCAGAACCGAACTTTATAGCTTGTTGCAGCTTTCAGCTCATCGTTTGGTGTGTTATAACACCGGTCAGATCCCAGCAGCTCTCATTAGCCCTTCATATAGAGACCATTCGTTTCTGTTTCCACTGATGTTTGTCAGTCTTTCTGAGAAGCTGAAACATGTTCCTGCGGTTTCTGACCTCATGCTGAGCAAAATGGCTATCCACTGTAATGAATGCTAAAATATGAACAGCTCATAGATAAAAGTAGGTTTATTTTGTTAGCATTCAGGCTTTGACAACACTGTGCCCAAGATTAAAGTTGTGTACCGATTCAATACGACATACTACCAGTAATGAGCGTGCTGTTGATTGTACAATATTGTCCAACAATGCTGTCACGGACTAACAGGCAGCGGACACCAAGATGGATGGGAAATGTCTTTATTAAGATGACAGCCAGAAGTGGTGAGTGTGGAGATAGGTAGAGTGGATCTGGGGAAGTTACCGGAGGGAAGCCACAGGAGACCGGAGAGACCAAGGAGGAATGGAGAGACAACGGGGAACTCGAGAGACAACGGGGAACTCGAGAGACAACGGGGAACTCGAGAGACAACGGGGAACTCGAGAGACAACGGGGAACGGTCTGGTGCATGGCGTCCTATCCCCAAACAAGGCTGGACACTGAGTGTGGAGAGTGGAGTGAATTTATCCTGGGTGTGATTGGGGCTGATTAAGGGCAGGAGTGTAATTAGGAGCAGGTGTGGGTGATTATGGGCTGGTGAGGACATGACAGGCTGTGACAAATGCAAACCACAAAGGAAATTAAGGAGCTAACATTACTCACGCCTGCAGAGCATTAAATAAATTGTGGATGGACAGCTCTATGAAGATAAACCAGGCTGCAAAAAATTAGAAATCTTTGGATGTACGTACAGGTATCACTGGATTACTCGATACTGAAGAAAACTTAAAAACACAATGATTCTCAGGCAGGTTCTGGAGTTATAAGGAGCGTAATTTTTTCTGATTTTTAAGCGGATATATGAACGTTAACTCACAATGGACACTGGAGGTAAAGATATCCTCGGGAAGTGTAAGTCGCACTGAATCTAAAAATATGCGTATGACGTCTGTGTGTTGTGAGACTGAGACTGAGGTGTGCAGAAATGGGTCACTAAGAGCTTTAATTGCCTCCATTAGCTGTGTGTCATAGCCATTGACTATATATATAGTCATAGCCACTACTCTTAAGTGGGCCAAACTACAATAACTAACTTCCTGTTGTTTTTAGAACACTATGCACACATTATTTAAACCTCTGGTGTAGGACAAAACAAGAATAACATCCATCCCGACAAGAAATCAGCTGACATGGATGGATGGATGGATGGCATTTCAGTCAAAGTGGAGCATGTAGCAGCTAAAGAGCCAGGTATTTTTCTCAGGAGTTGTTGGAGACTAAACCATGTGAATATTGGAGTTAAATTCATCAGGTGGTGAGAAATACTACAATGGTATATGATAACTCTGTCTGCTTAATGTGTAAGAAGGCAACAGTTGTGTTAAGTTGCCCATAAAATGATATCATGAAGTCTACTTAATTTCGAATTTTACAGATTTCCACTAAAACACACATTTAAAAGGAACAGATCAGTTTAAAGTGCTTTTCATGCTGTTTGAATGATTCCTGTACTTGTTATTTTGGATTGGTTCTCATACAATTCTCAATATAATTATGAGTACTGTGTAACTTTGAATACTTTTAGTTTGTTAAGAAAGCAAGTCAAAGGCCATCAATCAACTGTTGTTTGACCTTTCTGGTATTAAGTGTACAAGACATCTGTTCGAGGCAGGAACCTCAATTTCATATAATTTTTCAGATGAATACACTGCTGCTGCTGACATTTGTGTGATTTCCTCTGACAGTTAAGCTCAGCAGTCACAGAAGTCATTACAGCCTGCTGAGCACGACAGCTCGGAGCAACCCGCATTGAAAGTTGAGTATCACCTGTGGGACGCAAGGAATGAAAAGACTCCGTGTCTCCGTTTGTCGGTTCCTGGCTCAGTCAGGAAAGACTTGACCCGTTCACACAAATATAGTTGGAAGAACTTTTGACGACAGTATGTTTGGGTTAAACCTCACGGTTCATTTTTCTATAGTCAGGCTCTGCACCTTAGACCTGAGCCGTCAGTGAAAACCTCCCAAAAAATAACTACGTCCCAACTACACATACAGTACCACCCACATCAGCTACAGCGACCTTGTGTCTCAAAAACACACTCAGTTATAATATCCACATTTAAAAAAATGGTGGAACAGGTATTCAGATCTTTTACTTTAGTAAACCATACCAGTGTAAATACAAGTTAAAGTCATGCAATCAAATTTAAGTACATAAGTATTAGCATCAAATATACTTGTATCAAAAGTAAAAGTACTCTTTCTGCAGAAGGGGCCAATAATATTCTATTTATTATATTATTTATGCATTAATATGTAAGCATCCCTTTAATGTTACAGCTGGTACAAGTTGGGCTCATTTTAGCTACGTTATATTCTGCTGGGTAACCTAGTCCATGATGATGCATCATCATTTATTTGTTGATTATATTTTGTATTAATAATCTGAATTGGCAAAGTAACTAGAAACTAAAGTTAACAAATAAATGCAGAGGAGTAAAAAGTACAATACTTGCCTTCAAAGTGAGAAGACGTATAAAGTAGCATAAAATGAAAATACTCAAAATACCTCAAAATTCTACTTAAGTACGGTACTTGAGTAGATGTACTTTGTTACTTTCTACCAGTTTACCGTAAGGATAAAGTCTCTCATTATGAGGTCGCTTATACGCAGACCAGCCAATGGGTGATTCGTGTGCTCCCCGGGTACATTTACATTTATTTTGTGTCATAATTTCTATGTATTCATTTGGATCTCTCTCTGTGATCTTTTAAATGCCAAACCCGACAGTGTGCATGACTGCGTGTGATAAAAACGCAAACGTTTATTCAGATCCTTTACTTAAATAAATAAAAGTAGCAATACCAAATATACTAAATATACTCTTGCATTCTACATTTTATTTAAGTAAAAGTATGTAGGTATTATCATCAAAATTTACTTTCAGTGAAAAAGTAAAGTACTCACAGTGCAGACTGTCAGAGTTATATAGTGGATTAATATTACTACAATATACTGAATGAGGAGCATTTTAATGTTGTAGCTGGTCGGGATTATTGCTATTTTTTATTAGTTCACTTTACTGTATAACAATTCATTTTATTTCATATGCTCATTATAGGTGTTTAAAATCTTAATCTGCAAACTAACTAGTAACTACAGCTGCCATGTACGGTAAATGAAGCGGAGAAAAACGTACAATATTTCTCTCTTACAGTAGATGTAAGAGAAGTAGAAAGTTACATAGTCAAGTAAAGTGCAAGTACCTCAGAAATACCTCAGAAAAGTACAGTACTTAGTTACTTTCCGCCACTGCCTGCCAGTGAACCAAAGCACTCATCACCCGCCAGTGTCAGCTCACAGGTGAATGTGAAGTCAAGGTCCAATTTCTGGCTTTTTCTGGTGCTTCATCCCGCATCTTCAGCTGATGTGGTTTGCTCAGTTGCCGTCTTGTGACTTCAGTGTGGAAAAAGCTGATAAGTGGACACACAGATGGCTAATTGTGTTCGTTGGAACCCACAACAAAGTGGAAGTACCAATACCGGGAACTGAATCCTGGATCTCTGCAGTGGAGGGCATTGACTTTACCCCACCACCTGTGCACCCCATATGTCACAGCTTACATCCGTCTCATCCATCTATCCAAGCATCTTGGCAAAGTGGCCCAGTCCCCCTTCCCGTAATCCCGGCTGCATCCTCCAGCTCTTCCTGGGGTTCCCTCCAGTATTTTCTGGTGCTCTTCCCAGTTAGACATGCCTGGAATACCGCAATACCGGGAGGCTTCCAAAATCACTTAGCTTTAGCTTGCTCCTTTCAACATGAAAGCACAGCAGTTCTACTCTGAGCTCCTTCCAGATATCTGAGCTCCTCGCTCTCTCCCTAAGGGCGAGCACAGAATCCCTCCAAAGTAAGCTCAACTGGGCTGTTTGGCCGCGGCGGGTCTGGTAAATTTTAGAATGGAACTGACTGCCCAGACTGGGGCGCACACAGAAAGGGGGGCATGTTTGGAAAACAAGTACATTTACATTTAAAGCCCTGCTTCTAGGCAACAATAAGCTGCACATTATTAAAGTTAACTCGTGTATTCAGAGTAGAAAAATGCCAAATACGTAACCATTTATTGGTCAGACGCAATGACAGAAGAAGTCTGCCACGTAAAACTGCAACTTTATAAGAAAACAGGTTATAACGTGTTAATCAGTGAGCTGGTAGACTGTTTTTCTTTACATTTGGACAGAGTCAGGCTCGTCCTTTCCCCCTGCTTCCAGTTTTTGTGCTAAGCTAAGCTAACCTTGTCCTGGCAGCTACTTCATATTTAACAAGCATTAAATATTAAATGTCACCAATCTGTTCATGTAAAACAATGTGACAATGTGAAATGAGTCGCTTGTAATGATAAACGTACAGAGAATTATCAGAGCTTTGTAGTTTCAGCTTATTGTTTGCCTGTCCGGCCCACAACTTGACTGTTTTGGCTCTTTTTCACCGCTCTCATAGTGTTGTTTTCAGAGAAAAAGCTCTAAAAAACCCCACTGTACACTTTCTGCTCAGCAGCAAACAGCAGACAGACACAGTCAGAGACTAGATGGTGAACGTAGTGGAGCGTTTAGCAGCTAAAGAGCCAGATATTTCCCTCAGGAGCTGCTGGAAAAGAAAACAGAGTTAAAAGAGAGTCAATATTGGACTTCGAGTCATCAGGTGGACACAAACACGATTCCTAATGACTGAAAATGTTGCTCCGTAACTGCTGGATGCGTAAATAAGCATCTGGTTGCTAACAAAATAGTCATATCAACTTAATAGGTGATGATATCTCTGTTTCCACTGCCTCCGAGTGGCCAACAAATCAGTTACTGACCACAGTTAAGGGTTGGAACGTAGATTGAAGTTGAGCGTCGCCTTCTCAGGCTCAGCACAGTTGCTCTGCCGGACTGAACACTTTAAAGTGGAATTAGACAACTTTTTTGCTTAAACTTATCATTATGAAGTAAATATTGATTGCACAGCGTAATGGCTATAGAACGATGACACGGTCCACGTTTCCATTGGTTCCCTATAAGCCTCGCTTTCACTGTGCTGTTCTGTCTGCCACCGGGCAAAAATCAAGGCTTGATTTATGGCACAAACCTCTTTCTGTTGTCTTATTGCTATTTGATAAATGTGGAATATTGTTATTGTTACACTGTTATATCTGCGTACGCTACGTCGGTCTTTTGATTTCTAGAGGGCTTTTCTCCCAGTTAGCTACGGTAGCTAACCCAGTTCGCACGTACTAAAGAATTTCTATCTGCTTTCATGTTTCCATTACAGACTAAATGAATGAACAAACTCATGCTTTTTCTCTTAACGTTAACGTTACTCCCCCCTCCACCCCGACGCCAACCCCTGCCATAGTTAGTAGTTTCTTTGAAGCAATCACGTTACTCAAACTATGTTATTCCAATGCAGTGCACATCAGTACAATAGCTTTTGCCTTTTCCCAAATTAAATTTCAATTTACCTCTTCAGTGAACATGCTTCTTTCGAGTTGTCTGTTTCCACTTTAATTTGTTCACATTTCCTACAGAATTCAGTCCTCTGTGGGTATTTGAGGCAAATCATTTGTAAAACTTTGGCTGGATTATTACTCTTTCAGGCAAACTTAGGGGCTGGCCATGTCCTGTCAAGTTCTGCCGGCTCTCTGGCGGTCCAGTGACATGCCATTAATTTGAACATGACTTTTTCTTTGTTTTGTGAATTTTTCAATCACACCTCGGAAATGTTGTCCCAGCGAGTGACAAGTGGTCACGGTCCTGTCTATCCTTCCTCCCGTTGTGAACGTGTGTGAGTATATTTAAACTACATGCAAAATCTAATATTCAGCATTACAGTGGAATCAAACAGGCAGCATGTACTTGCCTTGTGAAAATAGTTTTTGTTTCCTTTTAAAGCCCTAAAGATTAGACTTTACAAATCTAAAATTACACAATGTGCGACTTTTTGGCCGTGCTGTCTGCAGCAACTCTCTGCTCGGTGAAAACACCCTCTCCCTTCGCTGCTGACAGTTCTGTGGTTATTATAGAGATGCACAGAACCTTTTGTTCTAGTTTGATGGTGCTTCAGCCTTCAGTTTTATCAGTCAGCTCAATGTGAAATGCATTTACGTAACATAATTACATAATATTTTGTGTTAACATATGTAACTTTAATAGACACCGAAGGACCAGACTGGTTTTGCATGTTTTATCTGTTCTGTATCTACCACATACTGACCCTTTTCTAAAGCACACCCAAGGGTTTTTTGTTTTTCTACCTTCCAGGAAGGAAGAAAATCATTTCAGTAAACTTAACTGATCACACGGAGTATTCTGAAAACTCGTATTGCTGTTACTCCAGCATCTGAGATCGCGAAGTAAAAAATCTCCAATGTTAAAGCTTTCTTGAATGAAGTTTTGGAGTTGTTTTGAAAATAGTCTGACGTAGAATTCGACCCCCATAAAAGCTAAATTTGGAGTATTGTATGGCAATACGTTTAACGAGATTCTTTTCTCATTATTAAAAGATATTTTTCATGTTATAATGCCATATTTTTCTCTTTATCACTTTATCTTGGAATATCACGAGCATTTCCCAGTATTGTGCCAGTATTACGGGATTTTGCAGGAAAATGAATCCTTCTAAACGGAATAGCTGCGATCAATGCAGTCGCTCTGGTCAGCTGTGGTCAACTGACAATGGTACAAATACATCTTTTGAATAGACTGTGTGAACTTCTTGCCTATCTAGCTCGCTTGGTAAGTGACAGGTAGCACACAGGCTAGCTAGCTAGCTCGGAGAGCTTTTTTTACTTTCAGTAACTCTTTCTGAATGAAATGATGTACAGTCCTGAGAACAAAGTGTCAGGGGGAAATAAACGGCACAGTACAGAGAAAATAGCAAGAAGCTCCGGGTGCTGTTGTGACGAGGGTTGATACGGGATAGTCCCGTATTTTCGTGCACACCCGACTCTACTGCGTACACTGCGTTTTCACAGGCTTGGAATGACATGAGAAATAATAAAATCAAAACAGGCTACCCCATCCTTTATGAGAGGTTTTGGACTGAAGGTTAAAATGACATTTATTTTATAATCACTCTGGAACAGGTTGATCTTAATTTAATTGCCTACAGCCAGGAGAGTTGTTCTGATGAGTTTGACAGTAAAAGAAAGGAATTTATTTTCACAAATAAATGTATTGTTCAGTCAACCACCATAGTCGTCTCTGTGGCCTCCCAAACGTTTTGCCCATGTCTATGATCTGATGTTTTAATCCTTAATTTAACTGATGCACCTGTGCTTTACTCTTATTGACTCTATTTCCTTTACATTCTTGTTGAGAGTCACAGAGGACTTGATGCATCATCCACTTCACCGCCTCCAGACGAGCAAGTCAGTGATCTTGGCGTTGTACAATATCTTGGCTGCACCAAAGTAAAGTGATTTTTCGGCAATTATTTCACGACTTTTATTACATATTTATTTGTCCCTAAACTTAAAGCTTGATCACGACAGTTCAAAATGGCTGAAAGTGAGTCCAGTATAGTTTTTACTCGATGCATTTGACAGAAAACCTGATTTATGGAACGCGCCGTGCCTCCAGTCCTTCTGTAATTCTCTCTCCACTGAACAGGAGACAGAAGCAGATCCCGAGTGGTTTCCGGCTTGTTAGACAACCTTGAGTTGACAAAGGTTAGAAATTGAGTTTGTGTCAGATGTGTGGAGAGTCTTGAGTCTGACTGTCAGTAAAAAAAAAAAAACGAGATTAAAAAGAAAGGAGACATGCACACACTCACACAAAGAGAGAGGATATCTAATACCAAACAGAAATGACAGAGACAATCTGTGGCATTTCTGCCTGCTTTTGTTCTTTTAGCTCTTCTTCTCCGTCTTATTTTTTCTTTGACTTTCTTTCCCCCGTTGATCCTTTGTGCTCTCTGTCGTCTTCATGCCTTTCTTTTGTTGTTTCACGTATTTCCTTCTTTCTTTCCTTCAATATAGAAAAGAGAAACTGGCTACTGAAAAACCGAGGAAGTAAAACTGAAGCGAAATGACGCACATTCTCCCTCTATAATCACCTATTATTCGTTTGGAGTATGAATAGGAGACGGCTGTTTATTTCCCAGTTTCCCCCATGCAAATTTAACACAATACATTCAATAATTTGACTTTGTCCCAAGGACACGGAGCATTTTCTCATATTGTTAGATGGTGACAGGTGGCGGTTCCTGCCTAAATTGAGGAGACAAGTAAGACGCCAACCAATTTGCAATTCATATAACCCAGATTATCAAAGAAATCATCGTCCCAGTTTTCCTGGCGGAGCCTTTATATGAACTGAAGTGACGCTGAGACTTTGAGAGCTGAAAGAGGAAACGCTCGGAAATGCAGTTAGCGGATGAGGTGGGAGACTTCAAGCACTTCACCTCATCATCACCTCGTGGTTATGAAAACCTTAAAACAACATATTGATGTTGTTTAGTGGCAACAGAAAAGCCCATTTGCAAAGATTTGGCAAATAATCACTAAAGTATAACTTTCCTCGGTCTCAGTTAATGGCAGGTTCTCCCACAGGAGGCAGCCGCAAGCTTTCATCCAGCCCGAGCTGCTTCATACAGTAACTCAGCTTAGAAGAACAAAAACTCAACATAATACAGCAAAATGATCCTTTCGGGATGGATCTGGATTTAGATGAAATGAAAATGAGAGAAGAGAACTTGTTTTTGTAATGTGGATCTACCGATTCTGCTACTAGAAGACAGCACATGGCTCACACACCACGGCTGTACATCCTCAAAATGTGTTATTTTAACACCAAGAAATGTTTATTACAACAACAACAATAATAATAATAGTGTCAAAGCTGTGCAGTAAGAGTCCGATGTATGTAGTGCAAATTTGTAAAAAAATCTGTAAAGTCTGACATGAGAGGTTGTTCAAGTTAGCAACAGCAAAAATTGTAGCTTTTGTGTGATTTTGGAGATGTTTATGCGTGGATGCTCCTCCACCTACTAAAGTAACGGAAGTCAGAAGTTTGAAGCTGAAGTTGGACGTCATCAAACACAGTGAGGAGTTACTTCGGGCGCCCCTGGTTCACTTTCTCATAGACAACGTTAAGTCACTGTCAGTTGGCACCTTAAGGCATAAAACTCCAACTCAGCACAAAAGATGAACAACTGTGTGAGAAAATACCTGTTTCTTTGAGTCAAAAGTACAGGAATAAAAATGTAAGAAGAAGTTAACAAGAGCATTTTTGTAAGAAACATCCAATCACCAAATTCAGTACTGTGCGCATTCGTTTTGAGGCTCTTAACCAAACAGAAGAGACTGTGGTGTGTTTAGTGATGGTGTTGTAAATGCAGGCACTCGGCAGCGTGGAGAGATGGCCGAGGTTTTTTTGAGGTGGTGAGTTTGTGCTTAGCTGTGATTGGTGCATTGAGGGAAAAGGGGAGGTGCTTAGGATTGGAGTCCTGTCTCGGTCTCCCTGTCTTGAGATGTTTTTTTCCTACAGCATGAAGAATATCGAATCGGGTTTCGTCAGTTTGTTCTTGGCCTTAACTCGGACCTGAAACTGCTCACACTTGAACTTCGGACTCAACTCAAGTGGAACGCAGCAGTTCACCAAAATACCAAACAGGTGAAGGGGCGGGAAAAAAACGTACGCAAGGAAAATACGACTTCAGCTTCCGTACAAAGATAAAGCCAACTGAGTCTCATCTTTAGTCATTTGTTACACATACATTTTGTTTAAGAATGAGAAATGTTTTATCTGTAGTGAAATATATCATTTCAAAGGAAAACATTAGTTTGCAATGACAGTATTGATGACGTTAGGTTTGCATTGATGTCACATCATCTTCATCAGTGTCATTTCATAATGAGATGTTAATTATTTTCTATAATTAAAAGCCATTTTTGTCACTTTTTCTCAATGAAATCATTTCCCTAAATGTGGTAATATTTCTGTGGGAGTTATGAATTTGTGTAAATGTGTTTTGTGGTCTTATAATAACAGTCATTTAAAGAGAAATTGTCTGTCTCTCTCACACTCTCAGCAGCAGTAATGATGAGCTGAAAATGAGTCCTTTCCCTACAACAGGAGGAAAGTGTGACCTGTGGGAGAAAAATGTCCGGCGTCCTTCTCCTTGTGTTGGGGTTCAGTTTGCTCTGGGAACTGAAGAAGAAATTCTCACCACTTTTATACATTTTAATTAAAAAAAAAAAAACAAACATAGAATTTAATAATTGACAAGGTAACTCATTTGACTGGAGACGTTTTGCAGTGAAGCTGCATCAAACACAAAGGGGAGAAGGGAAACAGATGTTTTGATGAGATGATGATGAGATGCATGAACCTCATCTCTTCCTGCTCACTTTTATCTCTTTGTCCCCCCCCCAGTATCTGTCTTTCACATCATCTAACCTTCCCATTCATAATGCTTCATCTTTCCGTCCCCTTCCGTTGGCCTGTTTTTTCCCATCTTTTCTCATTTGCACCTCTATTGCTTGTTTTTGTTTTCCTGCCAGCCCAACTCTCGGCTGCCGTCTTTGTTTCTGTCCTTGGCTCAGTTACGCAGACAAATTAGTTTCTGAAATCGAATCTGGCTGCTTCCTAAAGTGGTCACAGCTTTAACAATGTATACGTGCCCTTCGATGGGAGAGTTTATATCTCCACCCGGCGTGAGCCAGGAGGGGATTGTGTGTGTGTGTGTGTGTGTGTGTGTTATGACTGTATGCTCAAGGACCTCTCGTGGTTGCAGGATTCACAATTTTTGAAAAACTTGTTTTATTGACTGCTCGGTTTTATAACGCCAGTGACTGATGACTCCTTAACCGGCCGGTAGGTAAGTACGTTATTTACAGTCAGTCAGTTAAAACAAGTCAGCGTTGACTTTTGGTTTCACACAGGACACGAACAGGGGCCTCCTGGGGGAAAGTCTGTTTGGCCCCCCCTCCCTGACCTCGTCCCTACGTGTACTGTGTCGCTCTTTATTCTACCTCACCTGACATTTTTTTCTCTATATGACGTTTGTGCGTAAAATGACGCCGCCGTCGGTAGAGACTAAAAGGCACGAAAGGCAAAAAAGGCGCTGTGATAACACGTGAAATGACTTAGGACTTTTGGCGGTGCGAGGCCTGGCGGAGATCTGCACTCTTCAGGTTGTTTTTGTTTTCTTTAGTACAAAATCAAACTGCAGAGCTGCTGGCTGGGTGAGATGTATTGTGTGTCTCTCTAAAGGACAGTTTGAAATATGATTTGAGACCGGGACGCCCTCAAGAAATTTGAATTTGAATCTGAATTGGATTTCAAAACCTCGTGAATAGGATGTAAATATGATTTGCAACAATCTGTTTCCATGTCTTTATTTACTAGGACTGCGCCTAACGATTAATTAAAAATGTCTCAATAATATTTCAATATTTTATTCGATCATTTTCTCTTAAAAACAAACAAATGTAACAAGAAACAAGAGAAGTATGCAACAAACCATATATTTGTCTATTGAAAATATAATAATATTTGAAATAATGAATTAATATATGTTTCTAGTACGTTATTTCTTATGTTATTTTAATTCTGCTTAATCCTCCACCTTATTTTAGTGTTTTCTCACAAACTACTTTAATCTGCTCACCTTGCTTTTCCCTTCAGTTCTCTTTTCCACACACACGCACACTTCTGGTCTCTGCACACACACACACACACACCGGCTCGCCCCGCCTCTTCCTGTTTCTCTCTCCCCGTGTGTGTCAGCTCTGTTGACTTTCTTCGTGAGCACTGTTTTAAAAAGTCGCCCAAAAAAACACAACTCTCGCGATTCTGTTTTCACAGCAGCAGCCGAGCCGCGTGTGGAGGAGGCTTGTTGTTATTGACGTCGCCTATCGAATCGATCAAACCCAGCGTGGCACCGAACGACATCGCCGCTCTGTGTGTGTGTGTTTCTCTGCAGAGCATGTGCGACTGTCAGTAGACCGCACGGGAGGGGCAGAGCGAGGGGAGATTGTGGGCGAGGTGTTAAAGCTTTGACCGGGTGCAGCCACACTTCATTGCGACTCGTCGACGCATGATATGCAAATTGACGTATTTCTGTAATCGATTACGTCGATGAATCGTCCCAGCCCTAATTGATACATCATAAAAACAACCTTATTGAAGTATGTAAATACTCCCAAATGATAAATGGTTCAATGCATAAATATATTATATAGAAGTGATGAGAAGAGCTTCTTGGACAGTTGGGAAGCAATGAAAAGTTGTGTGCTGACAGTTCGACAGGTGGAGTCTGTGTGTGTTTCTGAAACCAGTAAAAAGACTTTTTTGCACGTGTGAAAATGGGCAGAGCTCAGAGCTCTCTGCTCTCAGTTTTAGCGACATTTCTCACATTTTCCACCTTTTCACACACAACTTTGTTTACGTTGGACATAAAGAACAAATGCAAAAAGCTGACTGCAGACGTTGTGTATTTATCCATATTTTGATAAAAATATGACAGTTAGGAACATAGTGAGCACCTGGGCACAGCGTGGAGAAGTGGATTACACAGCACATTGAGAAGTTTCCATAGACATTTTGATACTGTGAAACTGGGTCAGTCTTTGACTCGATGTACCTTTCATGCTCGTATGGGTTGAGTATTTGATACTCAAAACATGAGAGTATTCCTTTAAACAAAAACTGGGACAAATATGAGCTGACACCCCCACTAAAACATGAAAGTGGCACAGCTGCAAGTTAACACACATCAGAAACAGAAAGAAAAACAGCGATTAATGCCAATATTTTAAAAACTTTAGCTTTCTCCAATATCTGTGCGTGGCAACTACAGTATGGTTTAACCTGCGACAACCAACTCAACTCCTGATAAATATATATCTGGCTCTTTAGTTGCGAAATGCTCCAATGTTTCTACAGCTTTTTCTCTGAAAACAGCTGCCTACTGCGGCTGAAAACGACGTTGTGAGAGTGAACCAAAACATGGATGGATTTGGCACAGTTAGGCAACTATTATAAAACACTGGGTTGGGGAAAGATGGTGGACACGATTAATAAAAAGGTGATGGTTAATTGCAGGACGGGATGTGGACTCCAGTATTCTCCATGTAAGTTAGACAAGCCGTGCACCAATCCACCGCCCCGACCTCCAAACCATTACCTTCCACCTTCCAGGGCAGGTTCATCATGAGGTGAGGACTCCCCTAATGTGGACTTTAGACCTCGGGATACTGGGCTGTTTGTCAAATCAGCTGTTTGTGACATCAGCACCTGGGCTACTAACCTTTCTACTAGCAGCTTCACTGCTAAACAAACTGAACTGCACAGTATTGTGCTTGCACGTTGAGGCAGAATAGCTACTGTTTTGATGTCAAGTAATAAACTTTTCACTGATTGATGAATGGACCCATCAACGGGCAGACAGCAGCAGAGGTACACAAAGTGCCTTTCAATTTACAGGCCTCTTTTTCCACAACAAAGCGTGGAGGATCGCAGGCTTTCAATTTCTGCAGTCTCTTATCTGTCACACAGTTTGTGCACTGAAGCGGCAGAGTTTTCAGAATCAATTTTCTCACATTTCACCAACAAATCAGTAGAAAAGCTTCAGTCAAATGATGCCAGTTTTAAAAATACGGATGGTACAATCTGCACCCTCACTGTCCTGCTTCTCGTGTCTATTTGGGGCAATTTTTGGAAATGAGTGACAGCAAACACCCACTTTCATTATCTTTTTTTTCCCTGGCATCTGCAACTGCACCACCTACAGCGCTTTCTCCTCTTGGATGTTGCATTAACGCTAAAATCAAAATAATGTAAAACATAATGCGGTACAGTCAGGGCCCAGCTGTTACTGGACCATGTCTTGCACAGTAACTTCAAACAGCTGCTTCAGAAGCAACAAAATGGAAAGGAAAGCAGCTCTGTCAAAGAGAAAGGAGATCAGAGCGACAAGTGAATGCAGTATGATGTTTTAATAAAGTGAAAGCAACACAAAATTAATTTATTCCTTTGCAACGAGTGGATTTGCTTGTGGATGGCGAAAGCAAATCTTTCACATGAAGTGAACTTTGACACCCGGGTATGCACCATTGACCAATAGCAAACCATCTTGACAGTGCTGAACTTGGAGAGCCAGAGCGAAACAAAAACAAGGGAAGCTATCCTATCATCTATTAGCTTAGCATCCACTTTTATTCCACCCTCCTCTGCCGTAGTATAAACTGCTCCACAAAGGAGACACGGTTTGCAGGCAGTTATGAGAGGAGGCGATGCTACAATATGTCTCTTGAAAATCGCAATTCTTGTGTTTATATACTTTTGTTGTTGTTTTTATTTCACACTTGCTCCGGCGATGTAAACGTCTGTTTCCCATGCCAAGAACGCCCTGCTGAATTGAATTGAATTGAATAAACTGCGTGAACTGATTGTAGCATTAGCATCTAGCCAGCGTGGTAAGTGACAGTTAGCACGCTAGCTAGGCGGCTGTGGCTCAAGAGGTAGAGCCTGTCATCCAATGGCTGCAGGGCTGGTGGTTCTTCCTGTCCACATGCTGAAGTGTCCTTGGGCAAGATGCTGAACCCCACATTGCTCCCGATGGTCAGGCCAGCACCCTGAGAGGGAAACTGTAAAGCGCTTTGTATAAAAGTGCTTCATAAATGCAGCCATTTTCTACGCAGTTCAGTCCTCTCTGTCCTGATGTTATTACTGATGTGACCGAACTCGCCTTCTGTGGAGTTGTGACGTTTAACCCACGATGGCCTGTGAGCTCACAGGAAATTGTGTCCATTAAAGGCCGCTTAAACTAGAAATACTGCATAATCAATGATATTAGATCTTTTTTAATTACTGTCATTATCTAAAAATATGGGGTGAAACACACGACATGCCGTTGAGAGAGGCTCTGTTCTGTGGCTGGATTTTTAGTTATTAGGTTAGTTACAAATATCAGTGGGATTTTTTCATTTAAATTGAAAAATAATACAAGAATAAAATACCCAACAATAATATAAGATAAAACAATAATGATAATAAAACAGATAAGACATGTTGGAAATAAAACAGTGTGTTAGCATTAAAACAAGATAAGTTTTGAGAAGTGATTTAAAAGATGTCACTGATTCTGCAGCCTCAGAATTATTGATTGATTGATTGATTATACCAGAGATAAAGCTAGCAACAACTGTTTCGCTCAGACACATGGATGATATTCGTCGTCTATGATTTTATGGTTATGGTTTTATAAATTGTGTTTCAGCTGCAACAAGCGGATATTGTAGTAAAAAGAGATGAAAAACGTTGTCACTGACCACTGATCCGTACAGTATAAACATTTTGTGACTTTACAGATACGTTCAAAAAACATTTCCTCATTAAGTTGCTAAAAACTGAATTGGGGAGGCATTTTGTTTCAAATTAGTTTTATACAGACATCATTTCTGGGTAATTATTTCACTCGGCACAAAGCTTGGGCTGTGACCTATGAGGAGGAGAAAGCTCAGCCTGTCTGGCTTTATATGAAAATACTGTTAGATGCAGCTTTTACCCTGACACAATCGCACCATGTGCAAGCACTGTGTCATTTGAGCAGTCCATTATTTATAATACCTTTCCTATAATACGTATCCAGCAGAGAGTTGTTTGGATAATTAGGAAATCAGCAGAAACATTTTGCCAGGATCAACACACAAAACACTCTCCTGCATCAATATAAAACCATTTTCAGTTACCAACAGAAGCAAGATCTAACTGGTTTGACAATGATTAAATGATTTCATTTTAGGGATTTTACTGCTATTGATGTATTTTTATGTAAAGCACTGTGTAATTGTTATTTTGAAAGCTGAAATAGAAAAGATTAAGATTATATTATCATACAGTAGATGGTTTTTGTGATAAAGGAAATGATTCAGAACATTTTCTATATTTTTGTGAGTTCTGAGTCAGAAATTTTTTCTCTCTCTCGTGATAAATTTCTGGTGATGTGGCAGATGGATGGATCCAGGAGAAGCTCTGGCTCCTGGCCATCCTAGACCTCCACCTCCTCATCTGTCAGAGGTGGGGGGGGGCTTCTTTAGCTAACTCTCACCCTGCTCTGGAAAATGGGGGAGGATGGCCCAAAGCGAGACATAAAAGAAAGATGATGGAAAAGCAGCTCAATGGGATTAAAGAGCAGACAGGGAGGAGGAAGGAGATACAGAGTGTCCATGCTCTCGTATACGTAAATAGTTTGGAAAAGCTGAAACACTCGATGCTAAATGCACACCGAGGCAGCGGAGCCTCACTGTCAGCACTAGACTCTGTTACCATGGAAACACATCCTCAAAACATCCTCACACACGTTGCATTTAGAGTATGCAAGGGTTAGCGCAGACGTTGAGTAGCCACTGGCTGAGAGCGGACTTGAAAATACGAGGAGATATTATTATTATAAATGTAAGGAACATTTATATCTATCTATCTATCTATCTATCTATCTATCTATCTATCTATCTATCTATCTATCTATCTATCTATCTATCTATCTATCTATCTATCTATCTATCTATCTATCTATCTATCTATCTCTATGCATATCTCTTAATCTCTCCCTTCATCTCTTTATCTTATCTCTCTATATAAACATATCTCTTAATCTCTCTCTCTAGCTCCCTCTCTTTATCTTATCTCTCTCCATATATATATATATATATATATATATATATATATATATATATATGCATATCTCTTTATCTCTCTCCTTATTTCTCTCTTTATCTCCCTCTCTTTCTCTCTTATCTATCCTTATCTTCTCTATCTAGAGCAGTAATTCTAGTCTAACTGCTGCCCATTTATTAATACACGTTGAGTAAAACCTTCAGGAAGCTCACAACTTAACATTCACAAATGTATTCTGTCCTTAAGTTATTTTTAATTAAGGCACAGTGTTGCCCTTTTCAGTAAAGCTTAGCAAAATCCATTTCCACCCATCATTATAACTGATATAATGAGAGAAATCCTGGCAGTGCTGAGTCATTAATGCTGAGGGCAGAAAGCAGAAGGCTCCTTCTCTCACAGCTAATACATCGTGTTGAGGAGGTGAAGTGGCAGATTTTCACAGTTGTTAACTTTTTCCACCAACCTGCTCGCTCTCTGAAGGGAGGTGGGATTAAATTAAACACCCTTCTGATTGACTGTTTCCCTCAGTTTTTCTGGGGCTGAAAATTCGACTTATTTTATTCTTGTGCTGTAGCAGTGAACACAGTTTATCAAAGTATCTTTGGACAAAAGCCAAAGCTGGATTATCAACATTAATATATATCACTATATGTATAATATAAATTGCAATGATAGTAGGGGCATAAGGGGACGCCTGTATTGATAGATAGATAGAAAGATATCTTCCTTAACTGGTCTTGTCATTAATAACACATAATATTTTAGTTAGTACCTTCACATGCACACTCTAGTGTCCCGGTTGCGATCATATTCTGGATATGATCATAATAAATGTATACGTCTTGAACTCCTCAATATCCCAGACAGTCTACTTCTGTACTGACGAGCAGTTATTATCAGACTTTCACTTGTGTCCTGAACACATTTATGAGTCAATACTTTATCTATTTTAGGTCTATTTTGGATTTTTTCCCCCCACAATATTATTGTCATGATTTTGGGTTTTTGTCCTGTTATTTCCTGTTTTATTTTGTAATATTCTCCCTCCCTCTTGTGCCTGGGAGTTTTGCTTCCTGTCTTTGATTTGCTTTTATTGTTTATCACCTGTGTCTCGTTGGCTCCCCTACCTGAGTGTATTCAGTCTGTGCTCTTCCTTTGTCCTGTGCCAGATCGTCGTATCTCCGTTAAGCGCCCTCGTTTCTTGGATCTGTGCGGTCTGGCGTCTTTGTTTCCCTTGCACCTTGTCTGTCTGTGGCCTCCTCACCATTGGACTTGTTTCTGTTTTGGACTGCTTACCTGTTGAGAGTTGCTTTTTGCCCACCAGTTCAGTTTAAGCCTTTTTTTTTGTTGTTGTTAACAAAATTACTGGTCGGCACCAGCTCTACCTGCTAGTCTGCGTCTGTTTCCCAGCTTGACTAACCATAACGCTTATAGAGCTTACAGTGCACACTTGACCTGCATTAACATTATTAAAGTGATTTAGATATGTTGGACAGCTCTGCATAAAACAAAACTAACATGTCTCAGTTAAGTGTGTTTCTAATATTTTGTGTAGTGTCCTAATGTATTTTACATAATGCCAATAGAGGATGGCAGTGTGGCTCTGTTGTGGCAAGAGGGTGTGGGCAGATTTATCTCTTTAACCTTAACATGATCAAAATACAACAGTTTTTAAGGTGCAGTTCACCTGCAAAACAAGTTTTTGAAACCCAAAGCAGCATCAGCTCCCAGCAGTGCCCCCCAGTCTGCCTGTGGACGCCGCTCAGCAGGCGGGAGGTTCAGTGTGAGCAGTGGCTTTAACAATGAAATGCAGCAATGGATGTCAGTGTGATGGGTTTCTCTAATTCATTGCCAGAAATGTCCTCCTTTTCAGTGCCTCCTGCTGGCTCATCTATTTAAAAAAAATAAATACATAAAAAAAAGGGCCCTGCATGGACAACAAGCCATTGTTAACAGATGCTGCTCTCATGGGGCCAATCTGTATTCATTTACATAAATTTAGGTTAACGTCAGAGCAGTGTTTACTAACCCATCATAGGAAACACTTTCATTATTCTGTCTTAAATAATTGGAAGAGACGAGAACAACGCTTTTGTTGTGTAATTTCAGGCCTGGTGGAGAGACGACATGTCATTTTACAGCTCAGACTGTAGATCAGCTTCTGTTGCAGCACTGTCTGCAGCTGACCTTGTTATGATGGACTGATGCTGAAGAGCAATATTTTACTTTGATTATAGCACTTTTAAACTTTTCTGCTTGTCCTTGTTTGTTCTTGCTCTTGATGTTTTCAGCGCTTTGCAGACCGCTGCCACTTTCACCTGTCATCTTACTGTTGTTGTTATTAACTTGTCATTCTTTCTTCCCCCCTTTTCCCCCACGTGGCTATAAAATCATCTTTTTCCTGCTGTCAGGACATTGTTGTAAATAACAATCATTCTTACATGAATTAAGTGTAAATGCTCTGAAGGACAAATTGCATACAAGAGCCAGAGACATCAGCGAAATGTGCACTATGTACTGAAATAATGCATATTTGAAACGCATACATCAGGAGAACAAAACAAACAGCATGATAAATGCTTGAACTAAACTCAAACAACAGAAAGGTGCTGCTAGAAAACAAACATGGGAGTAATTAGAAACCAAAAAGACTGAGGATCCTGTCATGGCTGAGAATAAACAGACTGAGAGCAAAAGCTGTGCAACATGAGCTCAGATTGAACATAAAAACAAATTGTTGCCTCAGCAGCACACATCTGACTGCTGGACTGTTTGTGTAGTCTGCGTTCATTTGTCACAAACAGCCTACCACCTGCAGTCCCCACCTGTACGCACCGACGCTGTGGGGAGTGAGTGACTCCTCTGAAAACTTGCTGTTTTGCACCGTTTTTCTCTTCTTTCTTTCTACACTTTTGAACTAGAGTCCTTCTGCTCCAGGATAAGGACCCAGCCAAAACTCAAATTCATCCCCGCGTCTTTGTGGAAAATGTGGTGATAGAGGCTTGTTGACTCTAGGGACCGCAGTGCTAGTTGGTTAACTATTGTAGCTGATAAGCTAGCAGCTTACAGGTCAGGGACATGCTAGAGCTAGTCAGTCACAATAACTTTCTGAGCTTCTTTCTATTTTCTCTGTATTTACTTACAGTATTTATTGCTGATCACCCCCGCCAGGCATTTTGTTATCAGGAGGGAGGAAAAACCTCTCAGAGCTAGCTAGCTTGCTAACTGTCAGTTGGCATGCTCGTTAGTTTGTCCCGTTAGCAATTCAGCTATGTCCAAGGGATGTATTCTGTCTGTCTCTCTTTAAAAACCAGCAGAGGAAGGTCAAATAAAACTGGATGATATGGATTTACCTGAGCTTACCTAAATGACACACACTGCGGTACTTTGCAGTTGACCTACAGATGCTTGATTTGACCAGCCAGGGGCAAAAGACCACATCACAGGAAAGGTGTAAAAGCTTCCTTTATTATTTCATGTAAATATCTCAAATCAAAGGGAAAACATCTGGGCTGGTGATACTCTAATTTCTATCTGTCAAGAAAGGAGGGGGAAACAGTTTAATGTGTTTCGATTGTCTCTGTAAGATCAAGACATCTATCTATAACTTGAGACTACAGTTCTCAAAGATCTCTTGTATGGTCGCACACATTGTATCAGGACTTATCAAGAGAGTGTGTCTATACTGTAACAAAATAAGATAATCCTAAGGTCCACTTACTGGCTTTTGGAGCTTTCAACTACAGTGTGTGGATGCTTTTCCTGTTATTATACATTCAATTTCAGCTCCAGCACTTCCAACAAGCCTTCACTTGGTGACCAGTAATCTTTATATATTAGACTTAAAGGTCCAGTTTATAACATTTAGGGGGAGCTACTGGCATAAATGGAATATAATATTCACAAGTATGTTTTCATTAGTGTATAATCACCTGAAAATAAGAATCGTTGTTTTCATTACCTTAGAATAAACTGTTTTTATCTACAGATGGAGCGGGTCCGCTTCCACGGAGGTCGCCATGTTGCTCCGCCATGTTTCTACAGTAGCCCAGAAGGGACAAACCAAACATTGGCTCTAGAGAGGGCCGTTCGTGTTTTTCGCGAATTTCGCAGCCACCGTAGTTTCTCCAACACTCTTAGAAGGGGAGGGTGAGGCGAGCGCTATTCAAATGGTTGCAAACTGAAATTTCAATGCCACTAAATCCAAGTTTGTCTGAGCTTTACAACACAAGGCACCCTTTCAGACCCTCGATCCAACCCTCTTTGGGACGTCCTTGGACATTGTGCTATTGGTTGAGCCTTTATGGGAAAACTCTAGTATGCTGTCAAATACATCCATCACCTCCATCTTCTTACTAAGAGTAAATAAGGATAAAACCCTACATTACTGAGCAGTCACCGACAGCCTGGTCTCTCCTCACCTTTGCTCTATTTCCGAAAATAATCTGACAGAATGATTTTACTCATATTAGTATAGACAAATTATTCATACACAGTCTGGTGGGGAGATGTCAGAGGTTGACAGCTGAAAAGTTGCATCAGGTAAGTGCTCTGAAAATGAAAATGTTGGAGACATGATTATTACCATCAGTGTCAAAGAGCTCAGAAATGAGGTGTGTTGTTTGGTGTCCTCGTGACTCCTAATTCAGCTGTCAGCAGAGTAATGAAGACTGTTGGCGTCCCACAGATCAGCATTTCACACAGAAAGATTAATTTAGGAAATGATGATGTTGCCTTGACAGCCGAAACGATGGATATTAAAAATAACAGGAAATGTGCTGTAGGGTGTGTCCATCGTGGTTTAACAAACCACAGAAGTACAAACTCGGCAAACTACCTGGTGTTGTGGATGCTTCATATACCATGATATAGCTCTGACAGCCCCCATTTTCAGGAGCCATTGTCTCATTACAGCTGAAGGAAAAATCTCCTGTATTTCTTATCCTTTGGAAGTTTCATATAATTGTATATTATGATGAGGGGAAAATTGGTTGGGCCATCCAATTGACAAGTTTGCTAAACCCCTCCCCTGAACAGTGATTGTCCAATCAAGATTTAGAGACCGTAGCAGGCACGGCAGGTATGTCGGTGTCTCAACATAACAAAGCGGTTTGCGTAGCGCTAGGTAGAGTGATAAGAGTTTGGCCTGTGGTGTCGTCTTTTTTTTTTTACCTTTTGTAGTGGCAATTTCTGCGGAACAAAGAAACACTCAAAGCAACCACTTGTCTTTCTGTAGGTTAACTTCAAGCGCCTGCAGACGGACTCACAGCAGCAAAAACACGCATCAGTGTAATCTGCTCAGAATGAGTCCAGAGGGAAAGGAGCATCAGTTATTTATCCAGTCTTCAGGGTCGGGCTCCTCAGCCCGGGGAGAAGAGAGTCCCTGAAGTCTGGACATAACAGTCAATAGCATGTTTTGTAGTTCCATCTCATCATTATCAGTGTACTGTTCTCATCACGCAGTCCAAACAATCATGCACAGATCAAGTATTGACGTGAAACAATTATGTATAGCATCCGTATGTTATTATATCAGAGAATCCGTTTGTTCTTGCCATTACACTTTCAAGAACCAAGAACACGAAGCGTTTAAACTGTTCGTCTGCCCACGTAAGCTGCTACTGTTAGCACTCGTGGCAGTTTTATTCTAGCCAGCAAAATTGATGGTCGTCGGTTAAAAATGGGAAGCTGCTTTTGTCTTCATCTGTCTGACATTAAGGACAAATGAATGACCACAATTGAATACAACACGTTGTCTCCCATTTTAAACTACAGTACGCTGTAGGCCTGTCGTCCAGGTTTACTTTCCACTTCTTGCTTTAATATCTTTGCTCGATGTCGCCTCAAATGTAAAGGGGATTGGGGATTTTTTTCCCCTTTCGCTCTCATTTTGAATCTGACGGTGATATTTCATGTCAAATAAAAGAAGCGTACTCATTTCAGATCAGAGCAACCTTTTCTAACTTATTATTTATTACCTTTTCTGTTATTACTCGGTTTGATAAATTCTCGACAGGTGGCAAGAACGGGCTGCATCACGTAGTTAAAGTGGCCATTAGGATCATCAAGTGTTAAAATGGCTGATCTGACTCACATTTTCATCAAGAGAGCAATTTCATTTCAGAGTGTCCTCTCCATCCTCTCTATGGAGAGTTTGAGTGTCAAAGGCCACATCCAGCAGGGCGGGTCAGCTGATGAGCAGTCTTCCCTTTTAAAATTGGTGGGTGATGATGGTGATGTTGTTTTAACCTTTGATGATTGGGTTGGTTGATAGATCCAGGATTTGTTATGCAGTCAATTGATGTTTTATGTGAGCTTGTATGTTTGTTTTGTTTTACTGCAATTGTTTTCATAGTTTTATTGGTTTTATTTATATTTATCATCAACCGGTAAACCCATTTTGTACTTTACACTTATTTAAATTTTATACTAATACCCACTTGATACTTAATTTATTTTCTGACCTGTATTATAGTGTATTATATTTTTTGCTTATTACTTCTGTTCCTGTGTGCACTGACGTGACAGTGAGCTGCTGTAACAAAAGAGTTTCCCCTCGGGGATCAATAAAGTATTTCTGATTCTGATATATGATTAATGTATCTTCGATTGGTAATTACACATCTGAGTTTACAAAAATGACGTGGAGTTCTCCAAGGCTGTACAAAGATAAAACAGAAATAACTGTCTTTGGACCCAAAGAAGAACGATTAAAAGTCAGTGCTCAGTTTCACTCTTTAACGTTAAAGGCCACAAGCCAGGCCAGAGATCTTGGTGTAGTCCTGGACTCAGACCTACATTGTGAATTCCGTGCGGTCATTTCCAAAGGATAAGTCTTACTTCAAACAGACATTTGATAGACTATTTTCGTGCACACATGGCTATGTTGTATTTTGGAACGAACATGCCCCTGTGTACCTGAGAAAACGGTAGCCGACGATGTTGATTTGATTTATTCTTTATTTGGATCCTCATTAGCTTCCACAAAGTGGTCACTGGTCTTCCTGGGCTCCACAAAAATACAAAAACAATCAAAAAAGGCAACACTTTAAAATCACACAGTATCAATAAGGCAAGAAACTGCAATATAAGTCAAATATAAATAAGTGAAGTAGCACAAACACACGGCACCAAAAAAGGTTGTAAAACAGCAATAATAAAAAAACATCTATGTGAGATTTATCAATTTTTTGTTTTAGTGACTTTTTGAAAGCAAATCTGTTTTTGATCTGTCTGATGGTGGAGAGCAAATTCCAGCTCTATAAAGAACAGTCATACTGACGTGTTATAGACCCATGAGAAAAACCAGTACATACCAGTTTTTCACAAAAGAAATGTGGTGTATTATTCCAGATGCAGTCTGCATGAATAACAGAAGACTAGATTTTAATTATGTGACTTGGTTGCAACTTGGTGTTGTGCAATTTCAGGGACTGTAGGAAAAACCAAGGACCTAATCAGATTAAGAACGGCAAACGAAAAAATGTACAACAAAAAAAGAAATGCGGCCAAAGAAGCGTGGGAGTGGGTTTTTATCTGTTCAATTAATCATTTTTCCTTTCACAAGCTTACTGTGCCATGAATGTAATGAGTGTGTCATGTCACTGCCCATACACCTGGGCTGTGTTGTGAATAAGATTATCTTTTAGATTTAAAAGCGAGGGCATCCCAAAGCTTGCCGGTGTATTTCCCCTCCCCCCTTAATGAAGAGACCCTCCACAGCAGCGAGTGTGACGGAGTGGGACGCTGTAGGGGCCGGATTGGAATTGGGCCTACTTCTGTATTTGGTTGTGTTGTGTGTGTTTGCAGCATGTTTTCGAAATGCTGCGCATGTGTTGTCAAATTGATGAAGATGTTTTCTTAAGCTGCAGTGCATTTGCCCTTGTTGGCCATCGTATTTCTGTCTTACGCAAAGCACTTTGAATTCCCTTGTTGTTGAAAGGTGCTGTACAAATATACTTGCCTTGCCTATCTTGTGTTCAGGTCTATCTTTGTGTGCTTTAGCTTGGACCCATAAAGTTAAATTTGAAGTTGAATAACTTTGTTTCCAATGTAGAAAAGGTTTCAGTCGTAGTCATCTGGACACTGTTTTCAGAATCAAGACGTTTCGGCTCCCATCCGGAAGTCATTCTCAATTGTGAAAAATGGACCGGGAACTGTAACACAGAGTAGCTTAAATTTCTGAGTTCTCAGACCATTTTCACAATTGAGAATGACTTCCGGATGGGAGCCGAAACGTCTTGATTCTGAAAACAGTGTCCAGACGACTACGACTGAAACCTTTTCTACGATGGAACACTCCTGGACGAATGAGCGACTACACCGTCTTTGTTTCCAACGTTGTCCAAAGACATTCTATGTGATGAAAAGCTTCGAAAATTTGGAACTCAGTGTTTGAAAGCTTGAAATCTAATTTTAAAAAAAAAAGGGACGTTGAATAAAATAACCAGCTGGCTTCGTTAACGAGCGCCTGCCACAGGCTCGGGGGCGGCCAGGCGGCCCCGAGAACCGTACATCCTCGCGTGTCCTGTGCGCATCAGTCATTGTCTGTCAATCCCACCTAACCCGATAAACACGCCGTGTGATCGGACCGTACTTCAGCAGAGAGCAAACAATAGGTTAAGAGCCTCCAGGATCCCGGCTTTATTCATTTTTTCAGACCGTCTGTGTCAGAGTGTCGGAGTTTCAGAGCAGGAACGCTGCCAGAAATCACGTGACTCGCAAGCTCGCAACTGTGTGGGCAGACCTCTGAAGAGTCGGTGTCGTAAACCGTCTGCAACACGAGTGGAAAAAGTTTCAAAATACTGATTTGCCCTTTCGAAACTCAAGTTTCAAAACTTTTTTCCCCAACATATGCGCACCAGTTTTCAGATCACCATTTACAAAGTTTCAGACCTGGAAAACAAACTAATACACCGGGAGAAGAAAATGAGTAAAAAGAGTGCTGCGGTTGTTGACAGATATTTGAAATTTTTTTCAGCCAATCAAAACATAATGCAAGCCTTGAAAACTTAGTTTAAATCTTGCAAAACCTTTTTTATTAGATTTCAAGCTTTCAAACACTGAGTTTCAACCTTTCTAGGCTGTTTTTTAAGTTTTGAACTATGACATGATATTAATCATGAAGGAAATTACTCACTGAAGTGGTCGTAAACAAGATGGATTTAGAGAAAATTGGCCTCATAAGTAAATAACAACACTTCAACACAAAATAAGCTCTGAATTCCACTGACTCGCATAAATCGATGATATAGACTTGTTTTCTCCTTTAACAACTCTGAGCAGAACGTTCATATTCTCAGCACATATAAAAGGGAAATCATTTTGAGGGCAAAGCAGATCACCAGCTGCTCAGCTGCCCGGCCTTGACCAGAATAATCATCATTGACTCCAACGCTACAAAGCACTGCTTCATTAAATTAGAGTGGGAGTCAGATCAGATCATTAAGTCTTTTTCTTTTAAAACCAATTCCCTGGAACATTGATTGGCTACGCAAGCATGTGGTGACCGTGTGTGCAGAGACGATGCTGATGAGCTATTCAGCTGTGAGGCTAAATTTGACCCAGACAGGCCCATCACACCTGACCTGCAGGTAATCCACCCACCACCCCGCTCTTCACTCTGTGGACACATGTACAAACAAACATTTTGTTTTCTTCTATATCGGTTTGTTTTTCTCCGGTATGGTATTTGAAATAAAGTTGCCATTTTACAGACAATAAAAAATAGAGCAATTTTGCGATCACTTCTTTCCAAATTCTCAGTCACAGCCTGGAAGTTTGCGTTAACTTGATATCAGAATGCGTTGAGTCGGTATGACCAGTAAAAACAAGGGAATTATCAGCCTGTGATTCATACTTGTGCAAAGCCAGAGTACACAGTACAGTGTACATGGACGTTCACTGCGTGTCAACTGGTTTTGTTACTTTGATTAACCGCACATTTGTTTGGGAAGTTGCACCAGTAAAGAAATATAATATTGAGAAATATAAATAAAAATACTGAGGCCCTGTTTTATAGAGGGACCATGTTCAAAAATGTGGTTTTAAGGCGTTTATTGTGGTGTATATTTCAATGTAAAGCTGTGTTTAATCAAATTACTACAAACTAATTGACATACAGAAAACTTTTATTTCAGCATTTTATTTATTTTATACTTTGTACAAGAGTAAACATGAATGTTGCCATTTGATGTATTGTCCCACTCACCACATCAATATAGGAGACATTTCCCCCTTCAGCTCTCGAACAGGTTCATACGACCAAGACGAGAGTTATTCTTCATTTCCACCAAACAATGTTTATCTGATATCTTTATGGTTTGAACCGTCCAGACTTTGCACTGCCGCCCCAGAAGGCAGAAGCATCTTCCTGGACTTCACACTGTCTTCACCTCTTTGCATCTTCCAAGTAAAAGTTCTTCAATTTATTTCTGCTTCTTGCCCTTTATCGACAATCTCCTGACTTTTACTTTGAAGGAGCCTAAGGCAACGTGAAGTCCAGTAACACGCTTCCTCATTCTCTGGTGGCTGTGCACAGTTTTGGTGAATCCAAACACCTTGGTGAATTTGAGAAGCATAAGAAGTACTGTAGTACAATATGAAATGCTTTAGGTGTGTATAAATGCAGTACTAAATGCAGGCCAGATAGAAAGACAGTGGGACAACATACAGGCACTGCTGCAGCAACTCTAACACCAGAGGCTGTGACAGTTTCTGTTTAGGCACACAGTCTGTCATTGTCAGCCCAGTATACTGAAGGTAGAACAAACTAAAATAAAGCCACCAAATCCATTTTGAGAGAAATTACACCGACTTCTCAAAACATGACAGTCGGCCAACACACTGTAACATGAGTTGATAAACTGTCATATGTTTTTTTTTCTTAGTTCCATATTACAAATTATGAGACGTCCCGGCTTGGTGACCTGTAACCTCCCACCCAATGCATGCTGGGAGAGGCTGTAGCAACCCTGACCCTGAAAATAGAAGCAGGTATAGAAAATGGATGGGTGGAGATTTCATTTGATTATGAGTCACCAGTAATGTTCTCTGTCTGCAAAGAAAACAACAAACACACACACAAACAAATATCTGTTCAGTAACATCTTTCAGTGCATCACTAACACATGCCCCAGCCTCCTCTGAAAAACATACAGCTTAATATTACTAACACACAAACCAAAACAATGAAAGGACACTGGTAATAAATATCTGCAACCTTAATTTATTTTAATATATTTTTTTAATAAGACTGGCATCATAATGCTACAGTGTCAGGGCTTCATATTTCACCATGCATCAAGCCAGCTGGCCCAGATTTAATGGAATTTCCAATTTAAGGCTATTTTTCAGGGAAGTAATGGATGCCGTCTGAGAAATCACAACCTCATTAGTAAGACGCATTACACAGCTGAGAGCCGCGGCTGCCAAGGTGAGCTAAAGAGGCTTACAGGCCGCTGAGCTCTGCATTACCTGCTCGCTCTGGGACTAAAATGACACTCATATCCACCTGAAACCCAGGTGATGGGTTGAGCCTCAGCTGGTAATGCTTTATTTACACCATACTGGCTATGTTGTGCCGCGCACCTTTATTTAACTCCACATACTCAAGTTGAAGTTTTTCGCCAGTGAAATCCATCCGTCCTAGTGCAGATTCAACCGCAGCAGTCTGCAGCAGAAAAACACACACAGTCCCGATGTGTCTGTCTCCTCTGGAAAAGGAAAACGAGACTCGGTGAGCGAGATTCAGACTGGTTTCTCAAGCTTTTTTTTAGTAGAGAACAATGTTAAACAGCAAACAATCAGCTCAAAAAGGGAGAAAAATGCTTTTCAACATCATGACAGAAGCATGCAGAGGAGGCACAAGGACAGTATTCAGCAGAAATTCCTTGTGTGGATCAGTGGTGGAGAGTAACTAAGTACATTTACTCAAGTACTGTACTTAAGTATAGTTCTGAGATACTTTATTTGAGTATTTCCATATTCTGCTACTTCTACTCCACTACAATTCAGGTGGTTCTTTGATTATGTCAACAACTTGAGGAAACTGCACAGGCAGCTGAATCTGTGCGAAGTGTGATACAGGTAGAATTTGACTAGTGAACTGAGTTCAATGCCATTCATCCCCAGACATCATCTGACGAATAGCTCCTGTGTGGTCGCGTTACGTTCAACAGTGGCCATCCATCCAATGGTAGACTGATAAAATACTTTTCTTTCAATTCAGTTTGTGTAAAGGGTTGAAATTCATGATAAAATGAGGTGCATACTGTGTATTTTTAATTTTCATTGCAAGATTATCTTAGCGGAGGCCGGTAACATTTACATTTAAATATCAAGTGACCCTGTGTTTACTTTCTTCACCAAGACAGATGAAAATGAAAAGACTCCGTCAATCAAAGCTCAGCTTTGGGAAGGGAAGAGATCCGGGACAAGACGAGGAGACTGAGAGAGAGAGGAAGAGCAGGTACTGCCCACTGTGCCCAGGATAGGATTACCATTATGTCCCCGTGCTGTTCAACACAAACAAAAATTGACCTGATCCAATTCAATCAATGTAATAACCACAGAGATCGTAGAAAAGGTTTCAGTCGTAGTCATCTGAACACTGTTTTCAGAATCAAGACGTTTTGGCTCCCATCCGGAAGTCATTCTCAATTGTGAAAATGGTCTGAGAACTCAGAAATTTAAGCTACTCTGTGTTGTAGCTGTTAGGCCCTGCCCTCAGGGAGGAGTCTTCCTGAGTGTCTGCTGTTTACCCTGCCTAGTTTCACCTGAAACTGACCTTTTGTTTCCATGATGGCCCAGTAATCAGTAATCAGGCCTATTGTAATGACCCAGATTACTGGGCCATCATGGAAACAAAAGAAGGTCAGTTTCAGGTGAAACTAGGCAGGGTAAACAGCAGACACTCAGGAAGACTCCTTCCTGAGGGCGGGGCCTACGCAACACAGAGTAGCTTAAATTCTTAAAAACAGAGTTCTCAGACCATTTTCACAATTGAGAATGACTTCCGGATGGGAGCCGAAACGTCTTGATTCTGAAAACAGTGTCCAGATGACTACGACTGAAACCTTTTCTACGATGGAACGCTCCTGGACGAATGAGGGACTACACCGTCTTAACCACAGAGATATACACTCACTGGCCACTTTATTAGGTACGCCTTGCTAGTACTGGGTTGGATCCCCTTTTGCCTTCAGAACTGCCTTAATTCTTCGTGGCAGAGTTTCAACAACATTCCTCAGAGATTTTGGTCCATATTGACATGACAGCATCACGCAGCGGCTGCAGATCTGTCGGCTGCACATCCATGATGCAACTCTCCCCTTCCACCACATCCCAAAGGCGCTCTGTTGGATTGAGATCTGGTGACTGTGGAGGCCATTTGAGTGCAGTGAACACATTTTCATGTTCAAGAAACCAGTTTGAGATGATTTGAGCTTTGTGACGTGGTGCGTTATCTTGCTGGAAGTAGCCATTAGAAGATGGGTACACTGTGGTCATAAAGGATTGGACACGGTCAGCAACAATACTCAGTAGGCTGTGGCGTTTAAGCGATGCTCAATTGCTACTAAGGGGCCCAAAGTGTGCCAAGAAAATATCCCACACACCATTACACCACCACCGTTGATACGACCGGATGGATCCATGCTTTCATGCTGTTTGATGCAGCAGAAATCGAGACTCATCAAACCTGGCAACCTTCTTCCAATCTTCTTTAGTCCAATTTTGGTGAGCCCCTGCCAGTTGTAGCCTCAGTTTCCTGTTCTCAGCTGACAGGAGTTCTGCTGCTGTGGCCCATCTGCTTCGAGGTTCAACGTGTTGTGAGTTTAGAGATGCTCTTCTGCATACCTCGGTTGTGGTAGTGGAGTGGTTTCTTTCCCAAATTTAAGGTAACACAAACGTACGTCATCCCCTGGGCACCATGAATATTTATACCACAGTTCATAGCCGTCTGGCAAGTGGATGTGGATGGATGGATGTCCATGTTTTAGTTTGGACCAGAGTGTTGGATGAATCCCACCTGGATGGGAATCTGGTAAATTAGTTTCTTCTTGGACCTGAAACGTTTTGATAGTTTTCATCTGATTGTATTTCAAAGCACTACAGAGCCACACACACACACACACACACACACACACACACACACACACACAGACACCAGTCCATTTCAGAGGAGCTGACTGGTTTGGACTGGAAAAGAATTTCATCTGAACAAGGATTCCTGTTCACTTGGTCGCCATGGAAACAAGATGTGGATTTTGGAGTGTCTACCTATCCGTCTGCAGCTGTGTGTATCTGCATGCATGTGTGGCTCTGTCTCTGTGTGTGTGTGTGTGTGTGTGTGTTACTGTCTTTCTTTGTGCCTGCCAGTCACTTTTCAGTGGATCACCTCTTTGCATTTTGATGAATCTGTGCGTTTATCCACACGTCTGTCTGTGAAGCGGTTCAGTCTGTCTTGCTGACTGTTGCTGACTTGCTCGCCTGTCTGCTTCTCCTCCAGCTTTTTTTATTGCACTTTATTCAACACACTTGTGGAGATGAGACTGGACACTTAAGAGGAGATGCAGGTGGAAATTTAGCGTAAAGAAACCCCTCATGTTGAATACCTAGAATTTGTTTTATTTATACACTCCTCGCTCTTCCCCAGCTGGCACTCATTCAGTCCTCTTCACGCCTGTTTCTAAGCTGAATTACAAGCTGTAATGTGTGAAAGGAAGTCTCACTCTGATATACAGTATCATGCAAGATTAAACATATGAAAATCATTTGATATTTACATTCTGTTGCCAAGTAACTATGCAGCCCGTTGTGTATAGTATGTGCGTGTGTGTCTCAACTTTATGAAGTCAATTATCATGGCCCCAGACTCGGCGTGTTGGCATGAAGACCAATTAGCGCTAATTTTTCACACTCAGCTGTCATATCTCTGCAGTCGTAGGAAAATACCACATAATTTATGAAAGTCACATTGTGCCTGTGGTTCCGAGCTGTCATATTCAATTAGTGTTTTTTAAGAAAAACATCTTTATCTCAAAGAAAAATCTGAGAACAAAGTCTTATCCATGATGTCGTCAACTACGGGCTGAGACTTGTGAATTCTGGATGAAAGAGGAAACTGACTTTGCTGATTTATCTCTTTCTCCATGATGTCATCGAGGGTAAGGACCGGTTTGACTGGTGCTCTTTTAATTACATCATCTTTTTGTGTCCTCTTCTTCTACAATGGTATAATGGCACCTGACTGCCACCTACTGCTTATCGCGATGAACCAACTCCTAATAGTCACGTAACGGTAGTGGATGAAAACATAAATTCATATTTTCATAAATTCGTATTTTCTTTTGCCTGAGAATTCGGTTAAAATTTGCGCTACATTTGGATGGAAACCTGGCTACTGTCTAGTTCACGCCTATGTAAAACATATTATTGTATAGATTGTACAGAATACATTGAATGCAGATAAATAGATGTTTTTATTGCCACACTGCAGCAAAACTATCACTGAATTCAACCAATTGATGGCTTTCTCACAGCAGTATTATTGATTTTACAATTCAAATAACTCAAATAAGAGATTGACGCAGGAATGAAAGTACCTCGATCCCCAAATGTATAAGAGAAATGTCTGGATATTTTTTGGAGGGACTAGATTAGTTTAATCTGCTTTTTACCAAGATTTCCATTATTGATCATTCTCATGGAGTTTTAATATATTATTAATATTAATGTGCATTGATCATTCCTTAAGGATTGATGCATCTAATTTATCCATACTGCCATGTTTTAAAATGAACTGATTGTTCATTGTGCATGAGGCATCTCACCACCAGGCAGAAGTTACGCAGCTCCTCCTGAAAGAGGCGGCTTCATCATCTGTGTGCTAATCGATGTGTCCTGCGGAATATTTCTGATGACTTTGACAAACCTTTGAGCATTACTGGTCGGCCTGAGGGGGCATTAAAGCTTCAGTTCAGACTAAGTGACCGCAACAGACACCACAAACAGACATTATCATTCGGCGGACAGTGTTTACTGATCTGATCTGTGACAGAGAATACAGTCTTTCTACTTCGGTACTTTCAGTCTTTGCCACTTCAGTCAGTCTTGAGCTGCATAACAATATAGTTACTATAGCTATAGTGTCTCCTCTGTTTCTTTCAGTCTTATGATATGATTGTTTACTCACATTGAGAGTCTGCAGACTGCAGAGGTGTGCAGTGTAAACAGTGCAGGCTGCTAATCAGTGAGAGAGTATATGGCACTTCATCAAATCGTCAAAGCATTGTATTTCATGACTTAGATGCATTTGCTGCAGTTGTTACACACCTTTTGAACATGATTGTCTGTTTATTTCATGATTGTACTACATTGCCTTTCCAAGTTGTTCTTTTTCTGTAAAATCGCTTTTAAAACTGTTTTTTAAAGACTTCTTATTGCAGGATGCCTCTAATGTACTGTGCTTATTCTCATATTCTATTCCTCAGTGCTTCTGTAGCCACGCAGCGTTGCTGTAGGAATGGAAATGTCGTCTGTTGGTCCACCACTTTGGTCCAGACTGAAATATATCAACAACTGTTGGATGAATGAATGAAATATGATTCAGACAAGTTTGGTGATCTTTTACTTTTGTCATCTAACGCCATGATCAGGTCAAAATTTTAATTTGTCCAATACTTTGGTTTAATTCCTGCAAAACTAATGACATTCCCATCAGCCTCAGCTGTACTTTGTGTTTAGTGCTAATTAGCAAATGTTAGCATGCTAACATGCTAAACTAAGATGGTGAACATGCTGAACATCATGGTGATGTTTAGCATGCATTTAGCTCAAAGCACTGCTGTGCAGCCTCACAGAGCGGCTAGCATGGCTGTAGACTTGTTTTGCCATAGAACTATTCTGACTGCGCTTCCTTCTCTTTTCATGATATAAAACAACTCTTGGCTTTGTTTGAAATACACCACTTCGAAAAATCAGGAAATCATGCAGATCACTTTTAGAAGGGAATCTAAATCGTGAACTAATCTCTTTGGGCATTTTGGTGAAGTGTGACGTTTTCAAGTCTTTACGTGCAGGTTTCTTGATTAAAAACAGTGAAACATAGCATGCATCCACAGGCTGGTTTCATTACAAGTAACAAGTAAGTAAATTAACTTTTCAACAGTGAATGAGCCCTGAATAGAAGCGCCCATGCAAGTCCCTTCAAAGACGCTGATTTTTGAAGGAGCCCTCTTACATGCACCGAGGTGGTTGTGGAATATTTGATGAAAGGAAATGAGCCATGTAGTGTCACTGTTGGGCTACATTCAGACAGGAGGTAAAAGAAAACTTTAACATCTGAATGAACAGATTGCATCTTTTCATCAAATCTCTGCCACAAAGAGTTAAAAATCATCAAATTTTACTTGGAGATTTGAAAGACGGGGGCCCCATGCTGTCAGTCGATATACTTAGTTCAGGTTGTTAAATGTCTTTTTGTGAAAGTAACCGAAAAGTACAATGAGTCACAATTTAAGTATTTTTAGAGCAGAGGGACGAGCCGAGAGAGAGGAGAGAAAAAGCATTAGATACAAAATGAGAGAAAACACAAGAGCAAGAAAGAGAGAGCACTTTCATATAATGACAAATCCACCTCCTTCACAAACCAATGAATTTAAAATGAACGTGGACACAGTCGGTTGGTCTGATATAAAGGACCAAATGTTTCTGTTAAGTGTGGGTCAGAATCCAAAATGGGTGTCACTTGCTTTGCCGCTGAGTCGCCTCTTCGTGAAGTGAGAGTGTAATTCACCGCACAGCAAGCCAACTCAAGCTGTATTTGGCCTGCAGTTCAGACAGGTACTAGTCAACCGGGTATCCAGAGAGAGAACTAAAGCAAGTGCAGAGATGAAGATTTCTGACCTCCTGTAATGGATTTTTAATTAGATGCTGTTTGGCAGGCTAATTATCCCGCAGCCTAGGCTCTGTTTCCTTTAATAGAACTCAGTGTATTAGGTGGCAGTTTATATGTATGACTCGTTTTCCTAATGGTGGTTTCTGCTAAAGAGCTGACAAGGACTTGGAGGCGTTTTTAGGCAATTTAATTTCCTGAGAAACACTGCGAGAAGGAGAGAAGCTGCAAATGACGGCACATTGGAGGAAAATGTTGAGCTGATTAAACGTTTTAGTGTTTAACAGTCGATAGAGACCTACCCGAGAGTGGAAATATGTTAGACAAAGGAGGGTGTCTGTCTTTAAGTGTCATGTGTTGTGGTGAGGTTTTGTGCATAAAAGGAGAAGTTGTGAGCCCTTGATTTATGATTCATCAGATTTGACAAGATAACAGAATTTAACTACAAAGCATTTGGCAATTTTAAGCCTGAGTGCATAAGTGAGAGCCCAAAAAATATTGCTTTGAACTATTTCTGGTGCAGGTGGTCTTTTTATAGCCACTTAAAAAGAGAGAAGTCGCACAAAATCTGCAGTCTCTTTTCTGTTTTCCATAAAAGGATCAATACTAAATCCAATTTTAGAACATGAATGATCTTCTGCTCTCATGTTTGTGCTTGAGGCCCGATCAATGGCTCCACACGTTGGACCATCTGTTATTGTTTCCCTAATTCCACACAAGATGCTTCAGCACCTGCTTCCAGGCAAATCCCAACATCATGGAGGGGTTACTGTAATGCTGATTGCATCGTGTGCATCCAACAGTCAAGCTACAAAGCTTTGCGGGAGTTTTAAGTTTGCCTTCCAGTGTTACAGGTCATCGTGAATAATGTATGAATGGAGTTCTTCATCTAGTGTAGTGTATCTAAAGTTTAAGTTAATCAGCATTCGGACAGATTGATGCAATTATTGCAGCGTGTGTGCAAAGAAAGAGAAATGCAGCAACACAAGAAATATAGAATATAAAATACAAACATTTCACCAGTATTTTTTTTTTTTTTAAAGGGACTGTGCAACATGTTGGAAAATATGCTCTTTTGTCATTTTACAAAGATCCGACATGTGATAGTTGAAAATATAAGTCCAAAACCATGGGTGTTAATCTGCTGCTATATCAGCCTCCACTCTTTTGGCTTCAGGGATTTGCTCCCATTCAGCCACACGAGCATTAAGGCATCAGTGTGCTTCAGACAAAGTGCTTGTTGGATCGCCAAATAGCGTCTGAAACCCTGTCCGACAATTTGTTGTAACTTTACAAAACCGACAATCCGACATTCTCACCCGCTTCACACAGTGATTGACCGGGTGTGCAGAGGTGAGAAGGTAAGCAGGATTTTATCAAGTATATTTTTGGGGGGCATTTTTTATGGCTTTATTACAGACAGTAGAGAGAGACACAACAACGGAGACGTTGTGATTCATGGTTGCCGTCTTAATCCCTAAACTGCAGCAGTGCCCTGAAAGCAGGATTTAAACTTCTCTCTCAAGGTCGCTTTTTTAATTCCACTATACTTACAAATTCCATGAATGCCTTTGGGGAGAAACTATCCAAAAGTTATTCCTATTCAAAGGATTATTGCATCTCAGCCCTCTCTATGACAACAGGCTTTGCACCCCACCTTCAAGTGTGACCATTCAGAGCAACTCTTTTGCCTGCAGACGTGTTCGTACAAACTAATTCATTTGAATCATACTGAACCCTTTGGTGAGGTCGGCCACCGACGCCGGGTGATCAGGTCTGGCTCACAGTCTGCGTTCCAGTTCATCCCAAAGGTGCTGGATGGGATTGAGGTCGGGGCTCTGTGCAGGCCAGTCATGTTCTTCCACATCGAACTGAGAAAGCCTTTATGGAGCAGCTTTGTGCAGGGGGGAATTGTTATGTTGAAACAGGAAAAGGACAAACTATTAACACACAGGTGGAAGCACATTATTGCCTAAAATACACATTTATGGTGTAGCATTAAGACCATTAAAAACCACCAGCCCCAGACCAAAGGCGATAAACTGTAGCCAGACCAGTTCAGTCCTGCTCTGGTTAACAACGTTCATAATTAGTCGTAATATGTTTTTTTCTAATCTCTGCAAAAGAGTCAAAGTGTTACAAAATGAAACAATCAATTCTGGTGTGAGGTGAAAGTTTTGTTAATTATGCTGTTAAATTGATCATTCTCTGTTTTCTGCCTGAGTCTGAATGTTTTTTATCAGATCAGGAGATGTAGAGGAGAAGTAATTCACTGTTGCAATCAGTATTTTAAACCTGCTATTACTGTAAAAATGAGTGAAATCCATGTTGGTTAGTTTCAGCTTGTGACCCATGTTCCTCTTTGTTGTTGCAGTTTGTCTTTGTTTGCAAAGTGTTCTCATGATTTCCCATCAGCACTTAAAGTGGGGTTGTTTTTTCTTTTTCGGGTGCTGCTCTCGCAGTTTGGGCTCATGTGATTTGCCCTGTTTGCAGCTCTGTCGACTCATGCTGCTTTAGAAACTCACATCAAAATGCTTATTGTTTGAACTGCTGACAGATGCCAGTCAGCCTCATACTGTATGACACAGCTGTGGTGCAACTTTGTAATGATGATTAAGATCATTTAAGGTTTTTCCTTTTCCTTTATGTGCATACATAACTTTGTCTGCCTCTTGTAGATAAATAATGTCACACAATAGACGATATATTTAAACCAATTTTGCTTTTATGATAATTTTGGACTGTAATTCTAAATTTTCCTTTCTCTTCCATCCAAGTAATAGAGGATTTTGGTGTCTGATAAACAGTGATAAGGCCAAATGTGGGATTAACAATGAACAAGACTAAGAGTCTACAGTCATGCTAGCTGCTCTGTGAAGCTGTATACAGCGATGCTTGGAGCTAAATGCTAATGTCAGCATGCTAACATGCTTGCTGACAATGCTAATATGTGGATGTTTAGCAGGTTTAGTGCTAATCATGTTCACCGTCTTAGTGTAACATGTTGCTAGTACTAAACACAAAGTACATCATTTTTAAACTCCCATTCAAATTTACCTGCACGGCCACGTGTGGGTCCTTACATTTTAGCTTGGTTTTGTCCATATCCATAAAATTCACCAACACTCATTTTTCCACTTCTTTAGTTGTCTTCTACAGGGTTCGGTCCTATCTGTCCTGCTGTTATTACAAACATGTCTGAACTATCCGCAGCTCCTCGACTTGCCCGTGAATAAACAACAATATTAGATTGCTTTGTTTTTAAATTTCCATCCTTATCTAAACATATGGAGTGAACAACACAACATTTCTAGTGAGGTTTTCTTACTTTTACAACAGAACCTGTTCAGGTTTCACTTTGGCTCTCTATTGGACAAATTCAAATTCTGAAAAGTCAGCAAATTTAAAACAGGCTGTTTCTCTGAGCTCATGAAGACTTTTTAGAGATACGTGGTTCTCACAGGACAGCGGCGCTACAAACACTTGATGATCTTATAGACCATGATGCATTGCTGTAGATTAAACTACCCAACAGTACATAAAGTAATAAAATTAGCTCAACCTTAGTAGTTTCTCCTACACGCTTGGAAGGGGAGGGTGAGGCGAGCGGTATTCAAATGGTTGCAAACTACAATTTCACCACTAGATGCCACTAAATCCTCCACACTGGACCTTTAAGTACATTTTGCTGATAATACTTACATACTTTTTACAAGGTTTTGAATGCAGGACTTTTACTTGTAGTGGAGTATTTTCACAGTGTGGTATTAGTACTTATACTTAAGTAAAGGATATGAATACTTCCTCCACCACTGCTTAAAACAAAGAAAGTCAGGGGATCACCAATTGGACTTCATTATCTGGGCGCCATGAATGTCTGTAATGTCTTACTACGGAGCAACACAGTTATTGTTTATGATTCAATTATACTTTTACATTCCTAGCTGTTATCAATCCTGCAAAATGTCTGCCATCATCACTGGCTGATGCAGACACAGCTGAATGGAATAAAAAAAAAAAAAAACATTGCTGGAGGGTTTCTGAAAACATTTTAGAGGCAGTGGTTTATGGCGCTGAATTAGCCAAAACACAGGATGTGATACTACGTGTCACTGCATGATCCCACAGATGTGGCTCTAATCCAGCTGTGTTTAGTGTCATCTCTCGCTCCTAAACATGACTCGGTATCAATTTCCACAACAGCAGGCTAATAAAACATGTGACACTGCTGACATGAAATCAGCACCACCACTGCACTAACACGTGATGCATACTGTAAATCCTGACTGAGTCACACGTTACATTTCCACATTTTTAATACGCATTAGTCATACTCAGTAGTAAGAGTAACCATTATGGTAATAGCAGGAATATCCTGCAGTCCTGTGCATGTTGAGCTCCCACATGAGGCATTTAAAGCTAGTTAGAAATGGAAGCTCTCTATTTTGTTATAAGTGACGATGCAATCTGATTTTCACAACAAACATGAAAACAAAATGACAGAAAACCTTCAGCTTTTGCAAGAGATGTTTCTCCTAAATTAGATAATGAGATAAAATGAAGAAAAATCAAACATTTAAATCTGCAATATGGCCCCTTTGGGATACTGGAACCCATAAATAAATGAATATGTTTATTGTCTGTATCTGGTAATGTTAAAATTCCCCTAACCTGAAACTGGTTTTTCAGTTCTGTTTGGGACATTTTATTGCATTTATCATTTTCATTTCGGGTATGATACACTCTTTTGCCTTTTTGACAAGAGTTATTCGAGGAAATCATTACCACTCTCATGTCTGTGCATTAAGTATGGAGGAGGAGCTGATTAGCCTAAGCTGGCTCTGTCCAAAGTTAGGCCAAAAATGATCATTTTTACATTTCTGTTTGAGTATGGACTTAATCAGAGAGCTTTAGCGGTGTTAGTAGGCATATTTTTTGGCTGGACCGCAGCAAAGCGGGGCCAACCCTATAAATGCAAACGTCTGTCCCCGAGTAAGCGAGTGAGTGTTGGAGTTTCCCAATTGCTCTTTCACAATGAACAGGTGCAAACAGTCCTCAATTACGTCCTCAGGGGGCTTTTACAGTGAGGCACAGACAGTCCTCAAATTGCAGATGAACATTTAATACCCAGGAATTCACATTATAGACACTCAGTAACTATCTGTGTAACAACCCGGCCACAATTGAGCACACTGAGTCCCGCCATATACTAGGTTTCGACCTAGTCTTGTTAACTTTGGACAGAGCCAGCTAATATCCTCCCAGCTCCTGCCCCACACCTAACACACAGACATGAGAGTGGTATCAAGTGGTATCATCCAACTCCCCGCAAGAATGCAAATATTTCCCAAAATGTCAAACTATTCCTTTAAGGTGATACCGATGAGCACAGCAGTTAGGAATTAGATTTGATTATTTTAGATTCAACTTTTATTGTACAAGTACTGAGACTGCGAAATGCAGTTTAGCATCTAACCAGAAGTGCAAAAGGCAGAACAGTACAGAGTAATGTTCATATGTATAGAGGCAATAAATAGAATAAACAGTAAGGGGTAGATATGAATACGATATATACAGTATGAACAGTATTAACAGTACAAACATGGTCAATGAAACAAACACATGTGAAAAAGGCACGTTCAGTATTGACTTTTGTCTTTTAAGGAGTAGATTGGTTGTGTTTGCCTTCTGCTTTTTTAAGGCGCGTGGAGCTTTGCAGGCAACTTTAAGCCAGTGCGAAGCTGGTCAAGATGACTTTCAACTGCTGACGAACTGATAAGGAGCAGGGCGGCGCTCAACATTTCCTGCCTCGAGAAGACAAACGGAAGAGCTTTAAATAATTCATGAACAGATAGAGGTGATGCTTGGTCCCCATTTGTTTGCTTAAGTCGTCCAGGATACAAGAGTTTTTAATGTTTTCTGATCATAGACTGTAGGCTATAAAGTGTATATTTACTGTATACACAGTCTCTGTTTCTGATATGTTTATTGACTCTGAACTGTTTAGAAGCACAAATGCAATTTTGGCCATTATATATATGAACATACCTGCCATTTATACGGACAACACATTACAGATTGGGCTTTTAATATGCTGTAAGTTTCCAAAGTTTGAAGCAATATGAGAACAGAGCTCACCATCTTCAGCTGCTCCACTGCCATTATTTCCAAAATTCATGTACTGCAGATTTCACAAAACAGGTCAGGAGACAGTGGAAGTGACACACTCTTTTTATTGGTTTAAGATCTTGCATTTTGAATCATATTTGGTCTGTGTTGCATTTCCATTTATTTTTTTTTTATTTCATTTAATAAAATCTACTTGCAGTATTTTCTTCAAGCAGTCGTGCTCTCAGACTTCAAACGCGCTGTTAAATAAATATCCCCATTATCTGTAGATGTCCGTACATATTGTGAATATGTTAGAAAGGAAGAAAGAGCTGATTATGAGAAAAAGGTTTGATTTTACAGTGAGGGAGAAACCTCCCAGTGAGGGAGACGGTGGTCTCTGATTTGTGGGACGAGGCAGCCACTGGCTGTTCAGTCCTCGTCATTACACCGCAGCAGATTTACTGGCGTGACTCCAACAACACGCCTGTTAAAACACCAGCAACCTCCAGTACCGGCGGTTTTAATTATTAACATCTCAACTGAATGATGACAGAATGACTTGCTGGGAAAAGAAAGATTATAAATTAGATGAATATATTTGTGATATGTGGTTGAACGTTACTAAGTACATTTACTCAAGCACTGTACTTAAGTACAAATTTGAGGTACTTATACCTTACTTGAGTATTTTCTTTTCATTCCACTGACAAGTATTGGACTTTTTACTCCACTACATTTGTCTGACAGCTTACTAGTTAATTTTTCATAACGCTACAAACACATGATGATCTTATAGACCATGATGCATTGCAGTAAAGTAGTGAAAATGAGCTCAACCTTACTGCTGTGCAATATACTCTGTTTTCAGTTAAATTTATTGATATTTATTCATACTCTATTACTGCTGTGCAATATCTTCCGTCTCATTATAATCTTAATAAGCTACACTTAACTTTACAGTTCATGCACTCTTACTTTATACCATATTATTATCATCAACCCGTAAATCCACTTTTTACTTCACACTTATTTTAATTTTATACTTATACCCACTTGGTACTTCATTTATCTGACCTGTATTATAGTGTATTATATATTTTTTGCTTAGTACTTCTGTTCCTGTGTGCACTGACGTGACAGTGAGCTGCTGTAACAAAAGAGTTTCCCCTCGGGGATCAATGAAGTATTTCTGATTAAACATCTGCAGCAGTAAAATGCAACACACACGTTAATGCAGCAGGAATATTAATCCAGAAACATCAGATATAACAGGAAAACACTGACAGGGAGCATTTTTCTGCAGAATGAGTACTTTTACTTTAAGTAGGCTTAATTTATCTGGTAAGACGTTTTGGTTTGCTTTAGGTTTTGAATGCAGGACTTTTACCTGTACTGGAGTATTTTCACTAGCAGTATTAGTACTTTTACTTAAGTAAAGTATCTGAATACTTCTTCCACCACCGGAAATTGGTCTCCATAGATAACAGCCCAGTTTTTTTTATTGATTTAAATAGCCTTCATCCCCTTTCCCCCCCCCCCTCGCTTCCCAGCCCGAGTATCCATGGTTACAGGTCTCATCCTGAACTTCCTGATCCCGAGAGAGCGGCTCCGGAAGTGACGCAATTCACGTGACTCAGCTCCTGCGGTCAGCTGATAAAAGTCGGTGGTTGAACAACAACAAGCCCGACTGCTCAGTCATCGCCGTGCCCGTGATATTGTACTTCTCCCGGCTGGCACGATGAGGATTTTGTTCCTGTTTGTTTTCGCGGCGCTAGCCCTGACGAACGACGCACTTGTTCGGTAAGAAGAAACGTTAACATGGAAGTGTTGGAGTGTGAACACTTCATAATAATGTGAACTAAAAACTAGCTTACAATGCAATGCAACTTACACAATGTGTTACCCAACACTTCACGACAGAAAACTGGGCTGGTTGCACGTAGAAAAACACAGAATATCTGTAATGTTAGCTTAAGGCGTTAGCTAACAGCTACTTATATATTCAGAGAGCTAACGTTAGCCAGCCGTCTGCTCCGTTCATGTGATCTTTTTCTTTTGTAATAATCTGTATTATCGAGGACAGCTGATCTTGTGACATGCAAACCTGTTCAGTTAATGGCCGCTGTGATCCCACCACTTCTCTGCATGCTGACAATCGAGATGTTTCCAGCAACCGATTCATTATTCAGGTGTATTTATTTCAAATCAGAGTGTCATTAAAAGCTTTGAAACAGGTCAACAACTCTGCTGAGACTGGAGCCACGAGAGGAGAAGAGCCCAGCAGTATTCAAGTTATTTACTTTTAAGTAAAAGTACTTATACCACACTATTAAAATACTCCATTACAGGTGAAATAAAGGGCTTGGCTTGTTCCCACCTTTTAAACTGTTGCTCGCCTGCAGCTCACAAAAGCAGCCACACCTCCCAACATGATTTGTTTTAGTACAGCATGTTCCCGTTTTAGTCATTTTATTTGCATAAAAGGTGGAAAAAAACAAACCTGTCATTTGAAAGTATTGGAAATAATCCATGCATTTGTGTATTTGCAGCTACAGTGGGCTGCTGTAATTCATTATACTATTCATGATTCCTCAGCCAGGTTGTAGTTTCTCCAGTGTTGCCCTCTTTACTGCTATAACTGTTTGACTTTACTGTATATTGACTATTTATTAGAAAGCACATTAACATTTGATGGATTAGTAAGTCTAATTGACAGGACTCAAATTTCTTGTCCCAACGCTGGATGTTCATTGATTGTAGCTGATCGCCTTGCCAGGTGCAGTGTCAATTGTCTGAAAGTGAATCGTCTGTGTGTTTTGTTATTTAAGATGCATCTATGCTGCGTGATTGTGACACTGATGATGGCTGAAAACGTTTTGTCTTCTGTAAATAAAGTGACTTCCTGTCAATGAGTGTGACCCTCCTCCGTCATCATCATCATCCAATATAATAAAAGTAACGCACCACTTATTTCTGAGTGCGTTGGAAACTCTACATGTAAAATAATAATAAACCGCATGAAGTCCCGCAGTACATTGCTGGATTGTTGTGCCGATATAGTAACGTTGTCTTTCAGGTGACAGATGACCTGCTTGAAATTAAGGCAGACGTGTGTTTGAACTTTGGGATAGTTTAACTTCTATTCCCTTGGGTTTCTAAACTCATGATGTTGCTTTTTTGTTTTCTGTTTTTGATTTATATTTTGTTGCTAGTATCCTACCTGTATCATATTTTGTGCTGAACGCTTTTGTTGGTAAGCGCTTTAACTTTAAAAGTGCTATATTTTAATCCTGTAATGTGCATTTGTAGTTATTTTTTGACATAGCCTTTTATAGACTAAATGACTAACAAACATTTGAATGTATTTGATGGATTCGTTGATACTGAAATGATTGTGAGTTGCAGCCCTCTTTAGTGGCACGTATCATGGAATGTGCTGAAAATATACATGATTACGTGGTAACCAGTATGACTTTTACAGCCTGCTTTTATAAAAGCCACATGGTAGCAATATGGCGGCACAGTGGTCTAGTATTTAGCGAACTGTTTCGGCCACAGTTGCTCAGTTTCATATTTAATTTCTTCAGGGGGAGGCGGTGATGAAGCCTAATGCAATTGGTTGACTCTTCATGACCTCATTACAATTGTACATGATAGATATACACGCAGCCAGTTTATTAGGTACACCTAGCCAAAACTAATGCAGTCTAATGCAGCAGTCCTGCAGTAAATCCTCCTTCATGAAGGTTAAAATGTTCAGTTTGTGTTGAAACTGTTTTAGAGAGGAGCTGATTCAACTGTGTGATCATTTTGGAGGATGCAGTTTGTGGTGCCGTTGAACTGTAATGCATATACAGAGAGGTGTTCCTGTTATTTAGCCTACCCTCATTGATTATAAATGGGTGTGTTTTGGTTACAGGCATTGCTGCATTATGTATAGTACTTTAATATTTTGCAGTACTGTGAAGGATATTGCTGTGCAGATGAGGATGAAGTATGTGGGCTAAATCGTATCTGCAAGGCCAACGCTTGTGTTGGTGTGGCCTGATAATCAGGCTGAATTTCCATTTCATTTTGTACTTCATTATATTATTCAAATCACAAAAAAAATCAGATGTGGGTGGCAGATTCAGAGATCTGCAACCAGGCTACAGATGAACGCACCTAAATCACTTTTTTACATTTCTTCACATGCAGAATTCCCTTAAAGAAGTTCCGTTCCATCAGACGTGAGTTGACAGACTCGGGGAGAAGAGCAGAGGAGCTTCTGGCAGACAAGCACTCCCTTAAGTACAACTTTGGCTTCCCTTCCAGTAATGGACCCACTCCAGAAACCCTGAAGAACTACCTTGACGTAAGCATCGCTCTCCAAACCACTGACCTGTGGACCCTCAAGTCTTCACTTTCCCTAATGCACCGTTCAGAAGCTAAAAAGCCAAGCTGGGGGGGGGGGCTGCAACAAAGGTTCTCTTGTGTTGTGGCCACCCCGACCCGTTTCTGTAAATCCTCCCAGCTGAATGGAAAATTAGACTTGCCTGTCAAAAGCAGTAAATCCTCTGCAAACACAGCTTTTTAGAAAGGCCGATGTAGACTAATATCAGCTTTTAACCGATGAAACGGAATGACAAGAGGAACCATATGACAGCTGAGTCAGTGTTGCCACCTGACCTGTAAGCCTCTTGGTCATCGTCAGCTGATAGGAAGTTTGTTTGCTCTCGGTTTTACTTAACGTGTTTGGCATTCACCTTTTTATCTTCAATAATGACATCAGTCAGCTCATTGTAAGGGAGGAAAAGAGCGTAAAAACATTTGAGTGGTTCAGGCTTTCAGATAGATCAAACACATCTAATAACTTGCTTCAACAGGTTGCCCCTTTTTTTTGGTGTTTTACATAAAATTAAAATTACCCTAGTGACTAGATTTAGACTGATATATTGGCTTATCACAGATATCGGTGTCATTATATCTGTCGGCCAATAAGTAACAAGTCTGCAGTTCAGAAATGCCAAACAAGTTTGAGGTCATTTAGAAACATAATCTCCTTTACATACTTTGTCCGCCAAAGAGCACCGACAAGTTAATTCTTACACTGTAAATGTCTTTATATGTTATGTAAGGATTCCTTATCAAAAATGTTTGTTTATGGGGGGAAAAAAGCTTTAAACACTGAAAAACAGCTGCGTGTTTTACCAGAAACAATGATACTAATCCAGAGACCTCACAGTGAACGGTCCTCACTGGAAATATTTTGTACCGACGAAATCAAAACTGATCAGTGGTTCCCAAATCTTTTTAAACCACGGCACAAAAAACACATACACGTGCAACATTTTAAGCTGAAAATCACACCATGGATATCTGTTAGAAGAACTTATTTTAATGAAGTAGGAAAGCTAATAACCCTGATGTGACATGTAAACTATTATTAATGTTAAGTGAAATATCATAGGCCTATTCTCAACCACCTTTTTAAAATTGCTGATTTTTGTTGCTGAACTTAAATTTAATGAGTAATTGGTTAAAATGTATTTATTCAATTTTGTTCAAAAGTAAAATTGGCTTACATGTACAGCTCCCGTCTTGTTCGTGTATACCAGGGATAGCTGTGGCATAACTGCTTATTTAATAGGATTTGTATTTTGGTGATTTCAGTGTTTTTGTTTTGTTTTTTATTGCTTATTTCTTCCATTTTGATATATTTGAAAACAATAGTCAATGTTGCCTCATTCATTGTATGGGGAAACTGTTTTAAAAATGTACAGTAAAAAGTAGAAGGGAAATGTTGCTGTTAAAATTTAATTTAATTTTTTTAATTTGAGCACCACGCCTTTTTGTATTGGGTTTGGGGCAGAAATCTCAAAGCCGGATGCCTCAAAATCTGTACCAATAATATCTAAACGGCTAGATACCACTAGAAGTAAGTGGTAAAGTATATGTTTTTATTTTCTGTAATTTGGGCAAAGCAATCTGCAATCACAGAATAAATCAAAAAGACATGCAGCTTTTGAATCCCGCTCAGAAAAAGGAACTTTGAGGCCTGGATGACTTGACAAAATTCTTTCAGCATGAAGGTTTTGCCCCGAGTGGCTTTCAGTCACATGAAACGGAAGTTTGCTTCAGCTCCTACATTTGTGGAGTAATCATTTGTTGTGTCACACTGTAACTGTGAAAGATAAGTGATTTATTGACTTGACTCAGTAATTTTTTTTTTTACCTGCGTCCTGCTAACAGTCGCTGACACCGACAGCTGTACGGCCTTATCAGCGACGATAATGGAACAGACTGAGCGATCGTCTTGTATTAACTTGCTTTGTCAGACGTTGTTGTTGTTGTTGTTTGTTTTAATCATTAGACCTGCTCAGTTTCTGACCAGGTTTCTGCCTTGAGGAATTATCGTAATCTCTTTTTTCCTGAACGCATAAAATCAGATCCAGGATTATGTGTTCTCTTAGTTAGATTTATTTACTGGTGGTTTTTTAAAGCCCAGTAAATCTCCACAAGCTTTCAATATACTGATGTTTTCTTTTTTTTTGACCAGGCCCAGTATTACGGCGAGATTGGCCTGGGTTCCCCTCCTCAGCCCTTCACTGTGGTGTTTGACACAGGTTCCTCCAACCTGTGGGTGCCCTCCGTTCACTGCTCCCTCTTAGACATTGCATGCTGTAAGTCCTACTGTGTGTCAGCTGTAAAATACCATTTCTACTCGTGAAAGATGTTCTATTTAAAGCTTCAACATTTCACCGACTCTTTTCTCCTCTTCACAGTGCTTCACCACAAATATAACTCTGCCAAGTCCAGCACGTACGTGAAGAACGGCACTGCCTTTGCCATCCAGTATGGAACTGGCAGTTTGTCGGGCTACCTCAGTCAGGACACATGCACAGTAAGCTTGTCTCGCACATTAGCATCACAGTAAACAGTAGTTTCAGTGGAGTTTTGAAATGTGAAATTCTCTAACTTGTGGGTATTTATTTAGATTGGAGACATATCGGTGGAAAAGCAGCTTTTCGGCGAGGCCATCAAGCAGCCCGGTGTGGCCTTCATCGCAGCCAAGTTTGATGGCATCCTCGGCATGGCCTACCCACGCATCTCTGTGGACGGGGTGGTTCCGGTCTTTGACAACATCATGAGCCAGAAGAAGGTGGAGCAGAACGTCTTCTCCTTCTACCTGAACAGGTGGGGAAACGGGAAAAGTTGTAGCATGTTATTGACTTGTAGAACCTGCAGTACCTTGGACTTCTGTTCATTACAGTCATCTTTAACATGCTGCTGTTCAGTCAGTCCAGGCTGTATTAAAGCCTGTTTGCTTGTAGGAAGTAGATATGGTTCACATGTAGCCCTTTTCCACTGCAGGATCCTGGGACTTCCCTTAACTGAAACTTAAACCATGCGTTTCCACTGTACTTCTCAAATTGTGACCTGTTGGATATACGTCATTAAAAGGGCTTCAGCGGGACAGACTGCCATTTTATGTGCTGTTTGGTATGCGAGTGAAGTAAATTACGGTCAGACACCAGTGGAATAAGTGGTACTGATGATGTTTATGCTGGTCCCAGGTCGTGCTGGGCCGGCACAAGCCAGTTGGTGTCCCAAAACAGCGTCCAGTGCATCAAACCACTTCATAATTTTCTATTTGCTCCACTGCACCCATTGTGATCCTTTAAATTTCTGTAATCTTGTTTTTTCCTGCCTTGTTTGGCTGTGTGTTGTGCTGAATGTTGAACTTGCATTTTTTTCACCATCTTCTGATCGGTGCTAAAATTTAGTTCCAGGAACTCGTCCTCAAAGCAGGCTGACAGTGGAAACAATTTCTGTTAGTTTTGATGCGTTTCTGCAGTGGAAAAGGGGCAAATATGCAGTTTAAAAGCTGCATTACTGTCCACATGCTGCCGTAAAAGCCAGAGACAGGAAACACTTTACGACTGCACACTGGCCTGGTAGAACTGACAGTGTACAAGCTGCTGTCACTGGTTAATGGTAACCGTGTCGGTGCAGAGCCTCTGATAACAGTAGTAGATAATGATAATGTGCAGATTGATCATTCTCACGAACGTGGTCATTACATTTGGTGAAAGAAGAGAACATATGACAACACTTCTTGTCCTTTATCTGAATTTAGTGTTGGAACATTAATATAGAGATGTTTGTATTACTGTATGAGGTATGTTCAGAAATGATTAATTTAACTTTTATTATGCTTTATTGGATAATTTCAAGATTCGGTACTGAGCACATTTTAACATGCATAGATATTTATTTGGCGAACTAAACAAAAATGTCATAATGTAGTACATTAGATTTAGAATTTAAAGCTGCACTAAGAATCTTTTTATATATATTTTTTTTTTTTATATTAACATTGGGTGAACTGACTGTGTAATATGAAAGGGGGTCACTCGACTCTGCAGCTCTATGAAGCATTTTAGCATCTTTTAGCTCACAGTCTTAGTTTTCCAGCCTTCCTGTATGGTTCAGTCTCAGCGCTCTCATCATCTTCATCTCCAGCAGCAGCTGCTAATAAACCCACTGTACACTACCTGTTCAGCACCAAACAGACAGACAGACATAGGAAACTTAGATCCACCAGCTGGACAGAAACACGACTCCAAATGAATGCTAATGTTGCTTCATGTCTGCTGGATGTTTAAAGGGACAGTTCACCCCAAAATTAGAAATACATATTGTTCCTCTCACCTGTAGCGCTGTTTATCCATCCAGATTGTTTTGGAGATATCAGCCGTAGAGATGTCTGCCTTTTTTTTTCTTTTTTTTTTTCTCTAATATAATGGGACTGTATGGCGCTCGGCTTGTGGTGCTCAGCAAAACAATCTAGATGGATAAATAGCACTACAGGTAAGAGGAAAAATATGTATTTTTGCTTTTGGGGTGACCTGTCCCGGTGCTTTAACTATAGAAATGTTTTGGCCTTAAAAGCATGTGAACCCTGGCACCAGACTAAAATAGCTGAATAAAAAATGGATAATGGAAAAAACAATACTGTACTAAGTTCTTGAAGAGCTGCTTCACCCAAATTACAAAAAATACTTTTTAAAAACAGTTTTGTTTACTTAAACCTGTTATCCAGCCCCGACGATGGCTGTGATTTCATTTGCTGTTGGTTTTTTTTGTTTTTTTAGTTTTTTTTTTTTTAGTTTTTCATTCAACCCTTATTTCCAATGATGTCGAGAGTACAAAACAGAATAAATACACACAAAAATAATTTAAGAAAGCAGACAGCAACAGAGCACACTTACAGTCAAGTGCAGAGTAGTTTGTAATCATGGTTTTAAATTGATCGACAGGTACAAATGTGTTGAGTTTTTGTGTGTGTGTTGTAAAATGTTCCAAGTGTGTGCAGCACAGAAACTAAAAGTAGTTTTCCCAAATGTAGTGTTTGCACGCAGGACAGCATCACTAGAACGAGTCAAATAATGACTGTGGGACCAGATTAGGGAAGTGATATACTGTGGCAAGTTGCCTTTTTAAGGGCTTTAAAATAAATAGAAACCAATGCCTGTCACATCTGACTGTTGGAGATGACCGTGAGTCTGCCATTGTCATAGAAAGCACTTCAAGAAAAATGAGTTCATGTCTTCTGTCTCGTCAGGAACCCGGACACCGAGCCCGGCGGTGAGCTGCTGCTGGGAGGAACCGACCCCACATACTACAGCGGTGACTTCAACTACGTCAACATCACCCGGCAGGCTTACTGGCAGATCCACATGGACGGGTGAGTGCTCGAATATTACACTAAATGAAACGCAGAGATCGTGATATTGAGATTATCATCATTCAGATACATCAGGCACGTTAGTGTTTCTGTGGGCTTTAAAGTTGTAAATTATAGTCAGTCATAACCAGTCAGAGAAACACTAAGGGGACAAGCGGAAAACTCTGGGAAAGTGTTTGAGACTGTTGAGAGATTAAATATTAAGTAACGATTTATAGACCGGTCATCTGACAAAATATTTAACGACACTAATTCTCACTATCGTTTGCTGTCCCCGTCTTCTCAGATGTGAGCATTTTATGCTTTTCTTTGTTTTTATATAATTATAGATGAAATGTATTTTAGATTTTTGAGTGTTGGTCGGATAAATCGAGCTATGTGGAGACATCACCTTGAGCTCTGGAAAACTGCGTTAGGCATTTTTAGTTAGTTGAAAAAAATAATCACTAGATAAGTGAAAATAATTGTTAGTTGCAGCCTTAATGACATGCTTGTTTTAGTGCATAATTTCCAAACCACCATGACACAGTGATGCTGTGATTGTACTTTGAGTACTGAAGTGTGTGTGTGTGTGATAGGATGACAGTGGGCACCCAGCTGAGCCTCTGTAAGAGCGGCTGTGAAGCCATCGTGGACACCGGGACGTCTCTGATCACCGGCCCCTCCGCGGAGGTCAAGGCCCTGCAGAAGGCCATCGGAGCCCTTCCACTCATCCAGGGAGAGGTGAGAGAAACGGACCTCATGCGACCGCTCCCTAACCCGCTGACAAAACGAGCAATTCTGACGACATCACCTTTTGGCATTTTTTGTTTTTACTATTTTCTGACATTTTATAGACCAAACAATTAATCGAGAAAATAATCATCTGATTAGTCGATGATGAAAATAGTTAGTTGCAGCCCAGTAAAGATATAATCAATCTTGATAAGTGTGTTGAAATAATAATGGTGACATTCAAGTGAGTTAGGTTTAATTTCCTTTTTTATTTTTTAATTTGTCTGGTGTTTAATTTGAACTAACTGGCAACAGGTTTCATTGTACATTTACTTTATTTTTGTTGCTCTGTTTTTCAAGTGTTACTGTGTCCAAATACCACTGTGGAATCAAATCAAATGTCGGCTACAAAATAAATGCAGTTTCATACCTTTTTAATTTTTATTTTCCAGTCATGTCCGTTTGTAGTTTAAAATAATGAATTTAATAATTCTGTGTGTACTGACAAGTGATTTCTGGTTGTTTCAGTACATGGTGAGCTGTGACAAGGTCCCATCGCTGCCTGTCATCACCTTCAACGTGGGCGGTCAGTCCTACACGCTGACCGGAGAGCAGTATATCCTCAAGGTGAGACTGTGTGCATGTTGTTTTATTATCCAGCAGGGGGGGACAGAGAGAGAGACCTCCTGCGGTAACAATACAACACTGTGCCTGTGTTGTGTCATTTAAAAAAAAAAAAAACTAAAGTGCGGCTTTGTTCCACTCGGCAAAGGCAGGAGGAGGTTTGTTGTCTGAGGAATGATTACACAGAGATCCATGTAGTTGCATTCCCAGATTTCAGCAGCCCTGTCTCTGACTGTGTCTGTCTCCTTCCAATTATTCAGGTAAGTCAGGCTGGAAAGACCATGTGTCTGAGCGGCTTCATGGGTCTGGACATCCCCGCCCCCGCCGGGCCCCTGTGGATTCTGGGAGATGTATTCATCGGCCAGTACTACACTGTCTTTGATCGAGAGAACAACAGGGTGGGCTTTGCCAAGGCCAAATAAGCACATCCTGCGCTAGAGCAACATGTTCAAGTGCAAAGCTAAAAAAAAAAAAACCCAAGTAACACAGATCCAAATCTGTGCCGCACACGTTTTCTGTTGCTTTGCAATCAAACAGTATTTAGCAATAGATTTTGTGTATAGCCTGAATGCACTGATTTTTGAAGAATTTGTACGATTTCCAGCAGTTTGTGAAACAGATAGATTTGATGGGTCGTACGTGATCAGGGATCAGTTGATTTGTATCGGTACTGCCCGTTTTAAGCATCCAAGTGATCTTTCTTTTAAAATCAGGGATTTGTTTTAAACACTTAATTTGCGTTTTTAGGAGGAAGTCGTTCCTCTACTACTGACTTTGAGATGTATCTCTGTGATTGGCCTGAATAAACAGTTTTTAAAAGAATCTGTATTTACTGTGTTTATAATTAGTAAATGCTTGGCTAAAAAGCAGTGAGCCTCACCTGGTTTGTAGCTCCTCTTAGATAGTTCTCATGGAAACTTGCCTTAAGAGTACTCCACCGATTTTTAGCATATTTACTCGTTCTACATTTTCGGACTCACGATGCACAGATTAAAACAAAAAGGATCAAAATGGATGCTGCAGAACCAGAGATATCTATTTTTTTTTCTCCACACATTTTTCTTCCTTGTCAAACATGATAGTGCATTACCCACAATGCAACTGTTCTGTCAGAGATTGAGGTGTGTTATGCTAGTAGCAGCTAATGTAGCCTGGAGCCTGCAGCAGAGATGAGGAGCAGCTGCAGAGGTCTGGTGAGCTCACTTCTCGACACCAACAGATTAGTTTCATCTTCAAACTTGTAGTCTTCAGCCCCGACTGATGCTGTCCTAAGTGACGTCACTTGAGGACATTTATCAGACTTCACACAGCTCCCTCTGGAGACACTGTCAGCACACACACTTTATACAGTTTTTACACATATATATGCAGTAGCACTCGCCAACACCTGGAAACACACTTTGATGTGTAAAATCTGTGGAGTTCCCCTTTAAATGCAAGTTCAATATTTTGGTAAATACGCTTATTTGCTTTGTTGCTGAGAGTTAGATGAGAAGATTGATACCACTCGTGTCTGTACAGTAAGTATGAAGCTACGTCAGCCGCCGGTTAGCTTAGCATCAAGACTGGAAACTGAGGAAAGGTAACAAAATCCACCTACCAGCACTTCTAAAGCTCACGAACACGTCGTATTATGTTTGTTTAATCTGTACAAAAGTGTAAAAACTGAGGTTTTACGGTGGGCTGTTGGGGGTTTTTTTTTTTTAATGCAACCTCATGGTGACAACAGGAAGTTACTGCTCATGGCCAAGAAATAATCCAACACATAAACCCCCCCCCCCCCCCCGTAAAACCGTAACCTGCACTTTGGTTTGTATACTTTTGTTTGTAGCTGTTTCCAGTCTTGATGCTAAGCTAAGCTAACCGGCTGGGGGCTGTAGCTTCATATTGAACGGATAGATATAAGAGTTGTATCAATCTTCTCATCTAACTCTCTGCAAGAAAACGAATTAACATATTTTCCAAAAGGTAAAACGGTTCCTTTTTTTAAATATGAGAATTAGTTTGAAACTATGTGCAGGAAAAATGTATTTATCAGTGAGGTGATCCCAAGACTCAACAAATCCTTCAAACTTTATTATGCCCTCAAACACGCTACACCAATCACTTTAATGTACAAAAACTATACATTAACCATAGATTTATCCATAAAAGTAGTTATTTTACTTAACATGCTCAATAAAATACAGCCCACATAAAAACGTACTCTGTTTAGTTTTCACATATTTTTCACTATAAAATCCAGACACTTCTGGTTCAGTTTAGTAAAGCTTGTACAGAAAGTGTGCAGAGTGGGATGAGACTGAAATCATCACAGCAGTCATCAGTGTTTGGCCCTTTTGTTGACTGGTGTAGTCAGCTGACTTCCTGACCTGACTGCAGGTGACATGTAGGAGTGGGTAATATAGATAAAATCTTCCATCATGGTAATTTTATATTTTATTTGATATACTGTAAACCGTATTGTACATTTCCTGAAAATTCAATTGAGAAACTATAAACAAACTGATAAAATAAGCAGATGGGAATGTCTGTTCTTGACTAATCAAGTGAATGAAATACCTGACGATTCAAGATACTTAGAATCCTGTAAATCCAACTTTCTAATAAGGTAAACTTTATAACGAGTTTATAAGAACAACACTTTTGTCTTTTTAGTTCATCAGGCAGACGGTTCCAATGAGCCATTTGACCTCTGACCTTCTGGATCAATATCCATTTATTACAACTTATTAGCATTTATAAATGCAGGCTTAACAGATCATTATAATAATTTATTAACATTTATAATTACAGATGACTGCTGATGTCTTATTAGAAGGAGAAACCTTTGACCCTTTATTGATGACTCGTCAGCAAAAGTCAAGTCAACGTTATGAGTATTTTATCAATAAATTGTTTATTTACAACTAATAAAGCAATTAGTTACAACTAGAGCTGCAATAATTAGTCGATAAATCAATTAGTCGATCAACAGAAAAAGGCCAGATAAGCACATCCTGCGCTGGAGCAACATGTTCAAGTGCGAAGCTAAAAATCGTTTTTTTGTTGCTTTGCAATCAAACAGTATTTAGCAACAGATTTTGTGTAGAGCCTAAATGCACTGGGATCAGTTGATTTGTATCGGTACTGCCCTTTTTAACCATTTTGATAATCGATTAATCGTTTCAGTCATTTTTTTAAAGCAGAAATGCCAAACTTTTGATGTTCCAGCCTCTCAAATGTGACAATTTGCTGCATTCCCTTGTCTTGGATTACAGTAAATGTAATATCTTTGTGTTTTGAACTATTAGTTGGACAAAGCAAGACATTTGAAGACGTCACATTTGGGCACTTTTCCCTGTTTTCTGAGGTTTGGTAGACAAAACAATTATGTGATTAACTGAGAAAATAATTTGCAGATTAATCGATAATGAAAAGTTAGTTGCAGCCCTACAGTTGCAGTTACAACTTATAAACCCTTTTATAAATGGTGCCTTATTAGAAAGTGGTACCAAGCAATCTTACTTCATTACGATCTGATTTTAGTTGTTTTGGCCATCGTTTCTATCCGTTATAACACTGTAATCATCAAAATAACTGCTGAGATCTGGGAACATGATGACATTGCTACAGAGCAGTCAGACAGTCAGTCAAGCTGCAAACAAACCAGCAGTTTAGCCAGTTTATCTAAATCAAAAGGTTCCCAACCCCCGGTAAATACTTTGGCGGACCCTGTGCTACATTTTACGTCGTCACTCAACAATAACAACAATATACACATTTTTAACTACAGCAGGTCGTCTGTGTGTGAGGTAACCAGTTCCCCACCTCTCAACATTCAGCAGTACATGAAATCTGTGCGAGGACGATCAGTATCTTTGTAATTTAGTAAGTTTCCATTTGTGTTTCCTTTTCATGCCTGAAAGCAAACGTGCATGTGACCCCGCCAACACACTGGGACACCCACTGTCTAACTATATCTTCCAGTGTGCGTACTGATGCGATGTGGGGAATAATAGAGAGCCGTGACATCACTTCCTGTCTAGCCTCTGTTCCACTAGCTTCTTTAACTCAATACAATCTCTCGTTCAGCATTTCTTTCTTCTGTCTTTCTGAAAAAAATTAAGCGTGTTCCTGAGGTTTACCGTCCATATTCAAATCAGCTCCACTCCAGCATTTGCTATGAGAAGGGGAAACCTTAGTGCAGTGCGGGAACTTCACCAACGCTCTCTTCTCAAGGAATTTTTGTGATCTCTGCTGTCTAAAACGTCTCCACCGTCCAGATCGCCCTGTCCTGCCGGTATTACAGCCACGTCTGAAGTCACTGCGGAGCCTCAACTCACCTCTTCTGTTAAGTCGTGACTTAAGCAGCAATGGTCTGTGGGCTTATGGGAAATGCTGTTTGAATATATCCGATCATTTTGGGTTTTTTTACCATCCTTATCAAGATATATGGAATGAACCACACTATATACTTTAAGGTTATGGCTGGATTTTTAGTTATTTACGTTAATATAAATGTCAATGGGATTAGCCAATGTTTTTGTTTTTTACTTCTGGAACAGAACAGTTTCACTTTGGCTGTCTGTTACACTTTTTACCCCAAACTGCAGGTGCGAACACCTGAAATGTCAGTAACAATCCCTCATTGCACAGGAAAACTGTGGGTCTGTAAAACTGTAATGGATGTTTGCAATGGAAAGTTTGGGTAATAATTTTATCGTTCACCTTTGTTTTCTCTCTCTAGCGACCCTGCCGGGTTTGTTTGCAACCTGTCTTCTATAACTGTTCGTGTCTTTTGTCCCGTCTGACTTTGTTGTAGCAATGTTGCTGCAATTCCAGCAATTAATTTAGTGAGTACAATGTATTACCAATAAAAACAAACTATCAAAATAAGTTTTGTGAAGCTAGACTTAACCTTTAAAAGGAGGAGTCACCTCAGCATAAGTGTTTTAGAAACATCTCATCTCATAGTGTATACTTGGCCAACACTAGTGACAAGTATGTGTTTTTAACATTGTATTGTGTATTGTAAGTTATTACCTTGGACACTATATTCTCAGATACTCACAGTAGAAAATAAATACTTTTTGGATCCTTGAATCTATTCTTGAGGTTTGGCAGTTTATCCACAGATGTTGGATGTGTCATCCTGGACTGCTGAGACTTCTGCTGTAGGCTGCTGTCTCCAAAAAGTGACAAAAACAAACGCCTCAGTTTCATGAACATTTCCGCCGACTCGAGTTTGACCTCTGACCTTTGCTGTCAGCCCTCCTGCTCCTGGCTTCCCTTCTTTTTTTCTGACCTGGTGTTTCCGTGGTCCTGCTTCTCGCTGGGTTCTGTGCTCTGGCTCTCCTGCCCGCCGTCAGACTCTCTCAGCGGTGCTGCCGGGTCTCTGACAACCCCCTCCATCTCCACCTCCCCCTCCAGCTCCTCCTGAGTCTCCTCCTCCACCCGGCCCACAGTGTCTGGGATAATCTCCACCTCGATGTCAGAGGAGTCCTCGCTCTCCTTGAACCACACCGTCTTCTGGCCCTCTTTCCTCCTCTGCTTGGTCAGGATCGACCTCATGCTGTACTCATCGGCGTCTCCTCTCCCTCTCCTGGACGGTCTCGCTGAGGGGCTCCCCTTGGGGACGTGGTTGGTGTAGACGCCACAGGAGGAGCAGTGGCGGCTCCGTCTCTCCAGGGGGATGACCCGGCCTCGTGATCCAGGGAAGGTGCTCCGTCTGGGGAGAGCGTTGTTCCAGCGCCTGGCACCCCCACGGCTCGGGTCGCCCTCATTCTGGAAGCCATCGTTGGTGTACTGCAGGGAGTCCCTGTGGCCGGACCGGGGCTGGTCGGACTTCAGGCAGGGGCCCAGGCACTACAGGCAGGAGAGAGGCCCCTCATTAATACAGCAGTTAATGAAGCATGGAGAATATTGAGGCATTGTTCAATGTTACAGATGCCACCGTGGTTCCCGAGAGTGAGCTAGGTTCATTTGTTCTGTTTTAACACAGAGCCCTTCTGTGGATTTCAGCTGATAAATATTCATCACAGCCACACAGGAGGACATGCAGCATTAAACAGCTGAGTCTGGCTCTGACGTCTAAACCGTTACAGTATGGAGGTGCCTTTGTAACGCAGTGAGAATAAAGGATTCAAAACTGTAAAAAAGTGGCAAAAAAAACAGAAATAGTTTCAAAGAAAAACAGTATTTTTATTTTACAGGCTATTGTCAGTATTCCTTTACAAAGTCAGTAAAAAAATACAAAGTCAGCAAAAAATAATAATAATGAAAGACCCTGGAATTGAAGTTTCTTTCACTTTCAAGACTTTCTTTGCTTTCAGACCGTTTATCAATTTCCAAGTAATCTTTTCACTTCCATAACTCCATATAACTTACATTAAAATCAACATACTACTCTACTGCAGTAATGTGTAATTACATCTTATTTTTATTTAACCTTTACTTACCGAGGAAGTCTTCACACACATTCTGTCTTTTACGAGAGAGACCATTTTGGGAAATCCACTTATTAAGATCGATTCCACTCTCATGTCTGTATGTTAAGTATGGAGCTGGTGCCAGGAGGCGGTTAGCTTAGCTTAGCATAAATACTGGAAGCAGGGGGAAACGGCTAGCCTGACTCTGTCCAAAGTTTAAAAATATGTGTACCAACACCTCTAAAGCTTAATAATTAACACATTAGATCATTTACACAAAACAGAAATAGAAAACAGAAATTTATACTGCATGGAAGTGGATGGACGGATAAACTGAAAAAGAAAAAGTTGCAGCACTTAAACACAAACACATTGTTTTTACATTTCTGTTTGTTTACAGATTAAACAAATAAGATACAATGTGTTAATTACGGATTTTTTTTTTTTTTTTTTTACTTTGGACAGAGCCAGGCTAGCTGTTTCCCCCATTTCAAGTGTTTATGCTAAGCTAAGCTAATTGCCTCCCAGCTCTAGCTCCATACTCAACGTACACATATGGGAGTGGAATCGATCTTCTCATCCAACTCTGGACAATAAAGCAAAAATGTCTGAGTATTCCTTTAATATGGGAACACGCATAGTTAACAATCACATATAGCACATTAAAAATAGGACCTAAAATACATGAAAAAAACCCTTTCCGGTTTAAAACATTCCTCAAGAAGCATTTGTGGTGTTTAAATGGCTGATGGCAACGTTTCCAAATTAAGTTTGGATGTTACAGCTCAAAACACTTCAGAGACGAAAACTCAAGGAAAAATACTGACTGACCTCACATATTTTGTCCATGCTGGCATTTCCCTTCGACAAGCGGGAAATCAAGAAGCCAATCACAATGACGCAGAGGACCAGCAGAGCTGCCATGACCAGACCCAGAAGCGCCATGTCGCCCGGACGGTAGCCGACGTTTGAGGGAGACGGGATGGCCACCGCTGCAGGTGAAGACAGGTGAATGACTCAAGGATACATTACATCATCATTAGGATTTCCCCAGAACCGTTCATTCGAGTATATAAATAAAAAATGCATCTTGACTTTTAAAGTTTGGTTACATTTCCCACAAAGTTATTTATCTAACCTTTGGTTCTACATGATGGTAAGTATGTCGACTGTGATTCCTGCCTATTGATGGGTTGTTCCAGGTTAGAAATTTGAAATAAGTTTGGTGGGAATGGTCCAACTTATTGTATGTGAAAATGCTAAAGTGTCAAATGTGATTCAAAAGGAGGAAATAGTGCATCTGTTGGGGACTATTTTCAGCGGCGGATGAATCCACATGGGGTGCTGTAGTGAGTGTTTGGGGCAGCAGGACGGTGTGTGTGGGACTGAGTCAGAATAAACTACAGTGTGTGTGTTCATGGTGATGAAGGAACGTGTTTCTGGATTACAATGGAGTTCTGTGGCTCAGAGGAAGAAGATATATCAGGATTTATATATCACAGGGGGCTTGATTGAAGATCATTTGAAATTCTGTGACCATTTTGATGTCAAGAATTTTTTTATTTTGGCCAAATAATAAAGCATGATACCACCACTAAATATATACGCAGCTTTTCAGATGCTATTTACTGATACTATTACTATTATTTCATTATGATTAATCAGTCAATATCACAGAGAATAGCAGTGATGGTCGTACCAGGTATGACCTGAACAGAGAGGGCAGCTGTTCCAAACTCCCCTGTTGTTGTGTCCACTGCTCTGAGCTGTATTCAGTTTAAAAAACAAAACAAAAAAACATTTTTACAGCTTAAAAAACTGTAAGAGGTAAATGTAAGCAAAGATATTCTATTGTGCTTGATTTAAAAAAAAAAAAAAAAAAAAAAAAGTTTGCATATCAGTCACCTGAAGCGCGAAGGACTCCGTCTTCACAACTCTCTTCAGGATCACAAAACCGTCTGAGGTCACGTTGACGTAGCTGCTGTACTGAACCTCATACTTCACATCTGGATTCATACCCTGACACACACAAACACACACACAAATAAAAATGCACAAAAGAAAATGATTTAAGGATTTTAGGTGTTGTCATATGCCATTTAAAGCTGCATTTTGTGATTTCCGACCACTAGGGGGCAGACAGATACCAAAACAAACCCACGGAAACACAGCCCTGATGTACAATCGGCTTATCAGTTCGTTATGGCTAATGGGTCAGCAAACCACAATCCAAAGTCACACTGAAAGACACAGAGAAACATCTTTCATTTGGAGTATAAATCTGGTGTCCATCAACTCCTGAAAAAAAAATCTGGCTCTTTAGCTGCTTGATGTTCCACACCAACAACTCCTGACTACACTTCGGCCTGAATTTATTTTCTTATAAAATCAGCCTACAGCTGTAGACTGAGAGCTGATGAAATCATATATGCAGCAAGTTGAGGAGAGCTGCAGAGTTTGGTGTTACTTCTCAGTGAGTTTGGATGTACTATCACGTTACCCAGCCATTTTGAATGCAGGTGTTAACCTGCAGTTATTGACTTTTTTGACCACTCAGGGGCAGCGTTATAAGCTGTAACCATAACATACATATCACCTTTTAAGTTGATGTGGCAAACACGCTTATTTACACATCCAGCAGAGACGGAGCAACATGATCGTTCATTTGGAGTCATGTTTGTATCACCTGATGAATACAAGTCCTATATTCACTCTGCTTTTAGCTCTGTTTTTGTTCTCCACCAACTCCTGGCTCAATATCTGGCTCTTTAGCTGCTAAATGCTCCACTAAGCTCTAACTGTGTCGGTCTGCTGCTAATTGGTAGTGTACAGTAGGTTTTTTGGGTTTCTTCACTGAAACCAGATGCCTGCTGCGACTGAAAACAAAGCTAAAAGTTGCGGGCTGTAAAACCAAAACAATGAACTGAAAGAGGCAAAAATGCTCCAAACAGCTCAGAAGAACTGCAGGCTATCAACTGTCCCTTTCACATTGCAATTACTTATTTGATCCATTGTTAATATAGAAATATTGATTAGGGCAGGGTTAAGAGCATTTTTATGGTGTATGAGGACTGTCATCACGTATCAGTTTACATTTTGATTAATCTTCTGAGTGCTTACATTTGAATTTTTTGTGTATTTAAAAATGTGTTATACTATATTTGGTTCTGATTGGCTCACCTCACAGGAGAATAAAATCAATAAATCAATCAGTCCAGTTTGTATTTTGCTCGAGTCCAGCCAATCATGACCCAGTATTGTGACAAACTGGTTTTCATGTTTATCTAATTCAGCTTTTAACTAAAGGATATCTGCAAAACATGTGAAGTAACAGATTCATAACGAATAGTTTTGGAAATAAAATAATGAAAATTGAATATTAGTAATAATTATTAATATTAACACACAAACAGCACTCACAGCGGCGAAGTCCTCGTCCCGAGCTCGGACCCTGAAGGGCCGGTTGGTGCTTCGGTCTCGGAGGATCATGCTCTCGGGAACCGAGTTGCTGTAGATAAATCCTTCGTATCGCTCCTTCTCAAAGCGAGGAGGGTTCCTGCTCTTCTTCATCACCTCGATGGTCACCTGCGTCACAGCAAACTGATCCCTGTTGGTCACCTGTGACGCCTGACGGCCAGGAGAGCATGACAAGTGAGTTAGACCAAAGTTGTATCCAAGTTGATATCCTTAATTCACATTCAGGATTTTTTTTCTTTGTCAAATGTATTGCAGTAACTAAATAGCTTCATTTGTTTGTTTTTCCATTCAAAATCACCACAGAACAACAAAATAGATTTTTTTTTACCAGAACAGTGAGAGTTATTGGGCCGACGATGTCAGCAGCTTTAGCCATGGTGATGTTTCCTGTTTCCTCATCAATCTGGAAAATATTTCCCTCATTTCCTGATGATGAAAGAAAACAACATAAGCAACAAACAAAAGTGACACAAATTTCTTTAGACATCAGTACATCAACGCATCATTCAGAAGGACCTAATATGTACAGCACATCCCCCCACTAGCTCATTACAATACGTACAGCATTCATGAAGTTAATTCAGTAATTATTCATTTCAGCTGTTTTATACACTCAGTTACGAGTATATTAGGTACACCTACCTACAACTAAAGCAGTCTAACACAACAACCCTGCAATGAATAATACCTTCATGAAGGTTATAATAGTAGAAAATACCTGCGTTATCTTCAGCTGTAAGAATAAAATGTATGGGACGTTAATTTGAAGGATATTTTGAATGTTATTGGTATTGGGGGGAATAAATTCTTATGTTTTTGAGTTTCAAAACCCCTGAAAACTTGGTAGGAATTCTTAAGATCCAACATCAAATATGCACAACTAAATAAGCAACAATTAAGATTAAAGTTTGTAAAAAAACATCAGTTGATGTTTATTATCATCAGGACTGTGTGGGCGTGGTTTGATCAGATTTGATTGACAGTGGCCTATTTCACCTAATTTCAACAGAGCCCCGCCCACTTCAAACCAGTAAGAAAAACACAAAATACAGAAATCTGTCGTGTGAAATAACCAAAGCTGTTCTAACTTCGGCAGAAAAGTCTGTGTTCATGTAGGACCCCGTCGCTAATAGCAAGAAGCTGATAATGTGTTTTCAGGGCCTTTAAGATTTGAACATTTCAAAACATTTCCAGATGTTTAAGTCTTTAACCCATAAAAATTAAACACTGCAAACAATTATTTTTGTTTTGTTTTCATGATCAGTCGTTCTTTTTTCACTTAGCACTTTGTAACTGGTGGTTTGTGAAAGTTTTCGAAGGTGCTGAAAAGGTTAAATTACTGATGCTACTACTAGTACTACTACTGATGATAATGAAACTAATAGTTCAAGTAAAATCTTATTAATTCATGTCTGCATCATAAAAGAGACCTGGAATCATTATCAGATACATCACCACTGGAAGCGAATGAACAGATGGAAATAAATGATATCAGTTCAAACCTCGGAGTATTCTGTAGCTGATCTGCTCGCTCCTGTTCTTGTCTCCGTCCTTGGCGAACACCGGACCTGGCTCCAGCACTAACGGCCCCTCCTGTGGATTAAAATCAGTCCAAACCTCAAAATTATTAACAATAAATTAAAATAATTAAAATAATTAAAAGGAAAAGCAGCAAATCTTCACAGTTGAGAAGCTGGAACCGTGAAATGTTTTTACATGAAAAATGACTTAAATAGTTGCCAGTTAATTTGCTGTCAAATCGACTAATTGACTAATTGTTTCAGCTGTATTTGTATAAACTGTTGGGGAGTTTAATTTATAACAAAACATCATATTTTATAAACTCTTCATATGTTTTGTGTGTAAAAATCTTAATTTGTAAAGTAACTAAAGCTCTCAGATAAATGTAGTGACGTAAAAAGTACGTCAAAATATTTCCCTCTGATGAAGCGGAGTAGAAGTAGAAAGAGATATGAAAAGAAAAGACTGAAGTAAAGTACAAGTACCTCGCATTTGTACAGTACTTGAGTAAATGTACTTAGTGACTTTCCACCAGTGATATTCATTTATACCTTGACATTTCTCACAGCCAGGCCTGTAATAGCAAACATCTGCTGAGTTCTCAACATGTGTCATCTCAGAAGTGGTTACACATGAAGTGACAGTTTTTACTGTTTCATCAGCACCTCTCTCCACTGTGAGCAGTACAAAAATATCTTCCATCAGCCAAGTGACTGAATAATATGTTATCTTTAATCACATCAACATTAGATACTGACAAATGTTATAAATGCGGAAAATGATAAAGTAAAAGTTGCTGAATTTTAGAGAGATTTAAATTTGCATTCAAATTCAGGGGCCGGCCCATCCAGAGTTAACAGGATGTGATGTTTAACTTCATCACATCTAAAAAACTGCACACAATCAATCTGAAACTATAAAAGTGAGGGGGACATGTGCCCCCCATCCCCCTTGTGTTGCAACATGACAACACTAGAAATCCACACCTATATGGGCACTTTGAAGTCTCCTTTTCACCTGAGCTGCATGTGTTTGGACAGGTGCTGTGAGGTGAAATACTGTAAATTCAGATGCTCACCTCCTTCTCAGTGAGATTGACTTTTCCTCTGTAGCCGGCGCTCACACACAGTTTGGCGATTCCTAAATTGGCCCTCAAACAAGGCTGAAACCACGGGGGCCGGTTATCAACGTCCTTCACGTGCACCGTGATGGTGGCCACAGATGTGAAGAAGGGCTCGTTGGAGGCCGAACCATTGAACGTATCCTGCAACATGTGACACATTTCACAGGTCAAAGGTAAAAGAGAAGCAGCTACCTGGAGGCTGTTTTTATAAATGATTACTGTACCTGAACATGTAAAACCAGAGAGATCTTCTGTACAACATCGTAGTCCAGGATGCTTTTAACAAGTATCTTTGGAGTGTTGATGTTTTCCAGGCGGAAGTATTTATCCTGCTTTAACAGATGGAGGGAGAAAAGGAAGATATATATATAAGATACAATAATATTAATAATAATGAACTATATTCATACAGCATCTTTCAAAACAAAGTTACAAAGTGCTTTACATGAAAAAAAATCGAGATTAAAACTATTCACCAGGACAATAAAATAAAATCAGGCAAACAAAAATACAGAAAATGAAATGGATCAAAATACACAACAATAAAATAAGATAAAAAAGAAAAATATGAAATAAAAGAGAGATATAGGTTCTGAGAAGTAAGAAAGGATTTTTTTGGGACATCATACAGTGAGAGACATGATGTAAGTCGCCTTCTTCACTGGTTTTTAAAGGGACATAAATCTGAGTGTCATCTGCATAACACTGGTGGGGAATCTGAAGACAACATTTTTGGCTTGTGACCCCTTAAAGTAATTAAATGGGGGGTCCGGACCCGCAGGTTGCGAAGAACCGTCTTAAGGGACAGAACTCTTTTTATTACATCGGGATTATGAGTGAAAATTAGCTGTTGAGCGTCTACATTTGCAATCGACGTTGTTAAAATGTTAGTGTTTATTACTCAGCATTATCCCCAATAAATAAACATGTTTCCGTTACTCAAAATCACTCAAATCTTAGTATCTTGCTGTTCTCTAAAAGGATAAAACCACCGAGTGTAGTCCAGGGTCACTGTATCACGACATTAGATCTGTTCTTACTGTTGCAGACTCTAAGCGATAGTACAACGGCTCTGAATCAACGTCTGTTGCTTCAATCAGTCCAACGCTGGAGTTGACTGGCGTGAGCTGCAGACAAAACTCAGAGTCAACGTCATGTCAAACCTGAAACATGCAGCTCTGCAACTGTGAGACACCAACACTACTCACCTCGTTCACTTCTAGTACGAAATGGGTTTGTGCAAAGTTTGGGGGGTTATCATTCACATTTTCAACCAAAACCTCAACAGACTCGTTCACCTGGAAGACAGCGAAGCAGCGACCGAATCAAACAGATTTGCACAGTTGTTTTAATTGTGCAAGCATCTCATCATGAATTAAGAGAAATACACAGTGTCTTGGCCTTTTGACTGCATGCTTACAATCCATTTTCTTGCTTCACTAGCTTATTATTGGCTTCTTTGATGACAAACCATGAGATATATTGTGTTTGCTGGGACTGTTTTACTCACAGATCTGGAGCCGGCTCTGCTGCACTGCACCCACACCACCAGAGCTGCACTGGACAATGACTAACAAAAACACACAGGAGTTTTAAGATACATTATTTACTATATATAACTTAATTTAAACACCAGCACTGATGATAATTAAGTTGCCAAAAACATTTGATTTGGTTAATTTTAAAGTTACACTATGAAATATTTCAAACAACAATCCTTCATGCTGTTACCTCCTGACTATTTTAAAGGTCCCACGTTACATTCCGATGTAAGTATTAAGTAAAGGTACTGTTTAATCATATTGTTTGAGTTGATCAAATCATGTCCTTTTAAAGCCCATTAATTTCTGTCCACAACTGGACTGGGCCCTGATTGGCTCCCCCCACTGAAAGAATCACTGAAATCTGTCCAATCAGGTCAGTTAAAATGATTAGAAATTCAAAGCTTTCACTCAGCAGGATTATTTCATTTGAGCTGCTGCTGCTATCAGCCTATTCTTTCACAATTATTTTGTAACAAACCTTTTAATCTGAAACTGCATGTTCTTCAAAACATCATACTAAACACGATTCTTATCCTGTGCCACAGTGTGTCGTAAACTACACCTTTTTCCTGCTCAGACATTATTTACATTACATGTGACTAAACATATATTTCGACAAATTTGATCAAATTTCAGTAGAGAAATGCCAAAGATATCACCATTACAGAGTTTGTCCATTAGAGAGCACAGACAGGTTTATTTTTCAACTGTAAAATGTCTCACTCAGTGCATATGGTGTCACAATTCTTTAACAAAACACTCATTTAAAGGGTCCTTATCAAAATGTTTCCTTAATGTACATGACTATCAGGTGATAGGATCACATGATTAAACTCTCACACTTCCAGTATCAGTCTGTGTATAATCACCTCATAGTCCAGTCCTTTCTTTACCATCAGGGCGTTCCCATACAGGTAGAACAGATCTTGAGGATTCACCGTGATCGTCAGTGTTACATCACTGCTGGAGCTGATCTTTATCAGCTGGACGTCAGCCGTGTTGTTTTCTGGGATCGTCACGGGGCCCGGAGGAACCGTGCAAACTGAGAGAGGTGAGAGCGACAGTCAACATCAGGCCTGCAGCATTAAGCTGACGAGATCTTGATCAAATGTGATGAAGAAAAACAGGAACTACAGAGATAAAGAACATGCAGGTATGATTATTCCCAAGTTTGTTTAGTTAGTGCCTTGGACTTTTGCAATCCTCGACGACTTATTGGGAAACCTGTCATCAGAGGTGGAAAGTAACAAGGTCCATTTACTCAAGTACTGTACTTAAGTACAAATTTGAGGTACTTGTACTTTGAGTATTTTCTTTTCATGTCGCTATCTACTTCTACTCCGCTACATCTCAGAGGGAAATATAACTTTTTACTTCACTACATTAATCTGACAGCTTTAGTTTCTAGTTACTTTACTAATTAATATAACAGTCATATTAAACATATTCTTTATTATTTTCTTGAATGTTCTTTAATATCTTATTGTCAATTTTATATTTTATATTTATGATTCTTGCCCTGCAGTACTTGCTTTATATTTCTACTATGTTTATTGTTTTCCACCAACATACCAAAGCAAATTCTTTGTATGTGTAAACCTACATGGCAATAAAGCTGATTCTCATTCTTGCACACAAAACATGAAAATGTACAGCTGAAATAATTAATCAAACATTTCATGGTTCCAAATGTGCAGATTTGCTGCTTTTCCTCTGAATGACTGTAATAACTGTAATGTTTTGTTAATAATGTTGAGCTTTGGACTGTCGGTCGGACACAACGACATCGTGAAGGCGTCACTTTGGGCTCTGGGTTGTCGTGACGGCGTTTCTCACTATTTTCACAAGTTTTACAAACCGAACGATCAATCGATTAATGGAGAAAATAATCAGCAGATTGATCCAGAATTAAAATAATCATCAGCTGCAGTCCGATACAAACCAGTTCAACATGAGCTCCAGCTCAACCAGCTGCAGCAGCAACATCCTGCTTTACATTAATGCACGAGGAATAATAACCTGATGATAGAATATATAACAGCACAGCAGTCACAGGGACGCTTCACTGCTTTAATACTTTAAGTACGTTTTCCTGATTATACTCACAGACTTTTACTAAAGTAACATTTTCAATGCAGGACTTTTACTTAATTAAAGGATCTGAATACTCCACCACTGCCTGTCACACACACACACACACATGCAAATAGATGTGTATGGTGTCTATGTTTATGTTCTAACCTCTCTGCTTCATGCCGTAACATTACAACATGATACCTTGAAACTAAACTAAGTGCAGTACTTCTGTGGTTGGATTAAAACTTGCTGTTGGGCCCCTATTGATCCCCCGTCTCCCACCTCATTGGTATTGTCTGTGTAGAATCCAACCTGTGGTTCTATGCTTTAATAAAACTACCTGGCCCATGTTTTTCTGTATATTAGTTAGTTTGTGGCAGTCTATTTAAATACAGCTTAATTTATGAATATGCACCAATATAAACTAACATTATGAAGGTTTTAATAATAGATTTTGAGACAGGGCCCCTCTGCAAGTTAGGGCCAAAAAGAAATTACATTATGTAATAATGCACACCTGCCTTACTTGAATAGTTCAACATGTTGAGAGATACACTTCTTCACTTTCTGATGGAGAGTTAGATGAGAAGATCGGCACGTCTGTACGGTAAATATGAAGCTACCGCAAGCATCCTGTTAGCTTAGCTTAGCATAAAGACTGGAAACAGGGGGAAACAGCTAGCCTGGCTCTGTCTGAAGGTAACAGAATCTGCGTAGCAGCACCTCTAAAGCTCACTAATTAAGAAGTTATATCTTGTTTGTTTTTAAACTGCACAAAAACCTAATCTAAAGCTAGTTCTTAATCAAATCTTAAGAGTTAATATCAAGTCCTGATGTTTTTATTATTTATTGTGTGATATGTCTGCCTACATGTTGTGCTGCTGACACTGACACACCTTTCATGCTGTACTGAAAACAGATTCCACCGGCTCTGGTTGTGTGGAGTAAACATAAATGAACCCTTTGAAACAGTGAGAAGTTTTCTGTATTTTCTGTCCTTTGAAGCGGTGGTTCCCAACCTGGGGGTCAGGAAACCCCAATGGGCCTCAAAATCTGAGGGGGTCACCAGATGATTAAAGGGATAAGAAAGAAAAAGAGTTTCAGTTGCACAAAGTTATGTTAATCTTTTCTGACTTTTATCTAATTTCTGCTTTTTCTTGTGAAATACAGGATTCTTTTCTTTCAGAAAAGGAAGAAATCACTCTTCAGTTCTTTTCAAGAGGATCACAAGTAGTTTGGGGACCACTGCTTTAGAGGAAGAACAGAAAACATCAGCTGTCTCTCTCACTGGCACTCTGCAACTTCTTCAACATCCACATCCCCTCCTGCCCTCACCAGCGACAGATGACGCCCTCCACAGAAATCAGAGCTCTACTCACGTCTTGCAGCTGGACAAACTGTACAAAAGCAGACGGCCACCATGCATCCGAGGAGAACGTTCACAGGTTTGCTCTTCCATTTCAGTTCCATGTCCTGATTTCAGAGGCAGCAACAAATGAAGTCCCGAGGAGGATGAGGAGCCCGTGGTACCAGCTGGTACTCGTCCACATAATACCCCGTCTGTGCTGCCCGGCGAGTGGGAGTTGACTACAGTTGCAATGTTTGTGACTTCATCTTACGGGCACATATTGCATTAAGCGCCTGCCAGCAGAGGACTCGCAGCCTCCTACTAAAATACTTGCATCTGTTTTAGCTGGACGGGTCATTTTGTATTGGTGGCCCTGATGCATTCTGGGAGGAATCCAGCAGAGGAATGTACTCATTACACTCATTAGGTTAGACAGACCTGTTTAAAGTTGCTGGATTAGTCTGTTGATGTGAAATGTACTGGTGATGACATACAGTACATATATGGATACATACAATACACAAATAAACACACATACATATACAGATATGTACACTAATGACAGACACTGTTCCAACCCACAGATATCAAATATATCAGGCTACATTTTGGGGAAATGTTTGTCAAATGATGCACACGACATCTAGAATATTTCCATTTGTTTAGTGGTGCAGCCATAAAAAAATGCAGTCTTGGGTTTGAATATTTCACTCGGTGTAAACATCAAATAGCTTAAACAAAGAGCTGGAACAAGATGTTACACGATGTGTGTGATTCTGTCAGACAGAGAGGAATAAGCTGATTTTAAGGAGACATAAAAGTGGAAAACTGGGTGTCAATAGGATACGTACATAACATAAATTCATACATAACAAACAAAGTGAAACGTGAATGTAACTAAAACAAGAAAAAAAAGAAAACAGGTGTAAGGATAGAAAATAATTTGTTAAATAACAAATGTGTTAAATTGTTTAATTATTCAACCAAGTCAAAATAACTAACTTTTGTCCCAGTAAATTAAAGTATTTTGCCAGTAAATGCTGACACTTACTAGCAGTGGTGGAATGTAACTAAGTACATTTACTCAAGTACTGTACATAAGTACAAATTTGAGGTACTTGTACTTTAGTACTTCCATTTTCTGTTACTTTACACTTCTACTCCACTACAGTTATCTGACAGCTTTAGTCACTGGTTACTAGCCAAACACATGATCAGTTTATAAAATATAAATTGTTATAGAAGAAACTACCCAGCAGTATATACAGTTGTTAAAACGAGCTCCAGCTTCAGATGCTGATTAGACGATAATGAATCAGGAATAAAAATCCAATAATAAATATATAATAAATGCAACACTTGAAAGGAGCCATTTTGCATAATGAGTACTTTTACTTGTGTTTTTAATGCTACTGTTGTGTTACCACCACTGCTTGTTAGATATGTTCAAATGTGACCAAAATGTCAGCCCGAAAATGGTTTTCTGTTTTGGAGTGGGAAAGCCTACTTTAGATAATAATGGGACTGAAAGTACACTAAATGAAACTATTTTTGCATTTGTAGCTCACACACATACTTACTTCAAAGAATATTTTTCAAAAAACATTATATATATTCATGGATATACAGTTTCATTTCAGTTTTAAAAAAATATGATATACATTTCTCTTATTGTCCACAAATTCCACACCCACACTGACCAAAACCAGCAGTGAATGTCTCCACTAACAGGTGTGTGTGTGTGAATCAAGCTGATATATCTTCCTCCTCTGAGTCATAGAGCTCCATTGTTGTCCAGAAACTATTAAAACTCATCAGTGAGCCGCTCTGTTGCACTGGGTGACATGTTCCTTCATCACCATGAACACACACACTGTAGTTTATTCTGACTCAGTCCCACACACACCGTCCTGCTGCCCCAAACACTCACTACAGCACCACATGTGGATTCATCCGCCGCTGAAAATAGTCCCCAACAAATGCACTATTTCCTCCTGTGTGAGTAACGATTTCTAACAACTACAGTGAGCAGCTGTTTGAGGAAATTACTGAGCCTTTTTAAAAAAAAAAAAAAAAAAAAAGGAAACTATATATTTGTGACCCATTTTTAAAGATTTACGTCTTCAGTAGGAACCAATGTGCTCGGAGCTGAGAGCCACAGACAGGAAGTCAGGAAGTTTTGAGAGACGGACTGACACATGTTCGTTTTAGTCTTTTTGTTTGTTGCCAATAAGAAAACATATTGCCAGCCTTCTCCTTTAACACACTGGTTTCCATATTTGTGTTCAGGGAGGAACCTCCATTTTTATCAGAGATGGATGATACTGATCGGTCAACAACCAAATATACAAACACAAATTAACGGGTCAGAAATGTTTTCCTCTCCGTCCTGTCTGATCCCTCACACAGTAATGATGACAGAAAGTTACAGTGGCACAAACTGGGACACATAATGGCTTCACATGTGGACAAGGCACCGCTGTGCACACACCAGGCTGTCATACATTGCACTACATACACACACACACACACTGCTGCCCCCCCCATCTCCTCTGTGTGGGAACAACAAGCTCACAGTGTCATGATGTCCCACGAAGCTCATACATTATGTTTCCATGCAGAGATGCTCCTCACTAACACTGAACGCACACAGACTCTCTGCTTGCTTTCCCGTCCGACCACCGGGAGGAGCCTCAGCCTCGAAGATCAGCAACTGTCAGATCCTCAATTTAAATGTTCAGTGCAACTTTATTTATCATTGCAAGAGCAACTGTATCAACAAACACACAGATAACAAACAGGAGAAGAAGGAAAGGATAATGTTCATCACAGGTTGTAAGGTTAAAAACTACATGTGGAACTGATAATCAATACATTAACAAATACATATAAATATCCAAAAATATCTTTAGACAAACAAAAACTGACCTTTGAAGAACTAGATGGTATAAAGGACTTAACCCTTTCAGTCTCAAGCTAAAAACCTTTTTTTTTGCTACTTCCAGTTACGTCCCTCCCATGTCTCGTAACAGCTTTAAATACGGATGTATTGAACATTTTCTTTTTCAGAATAATCACTAATCAGTGACATCTGTTTCTGGTGAAACTGACAGCAGTTATGAGCTCACAACAGCATCAGTACTAATCAATAACACAGGCGAAAATTGAGCAAGTAAAACAACAAAGATTTACTCAAAGTAACTTTTACTCAAATCAATCAAGTCACTAACCTTCCTGAAGTCACAGAAGTCAAGGGTCAACACTGAAGCATCATAACCAATGAATAACAGAAGCAGCTATCTGTAAGTCTGTACAGCTTCATTTCCTGTTAGGAAGATAACACAACCAAAAGTGATGTTCAAGTGTTGCCTGGATCACACCCAAGCGTGATAGTTCATTTTGTTCATAAGGACCAGGGCTATTGATATGTTGATTGACAGTGGGATAGACCAATCGGTTCATGTGCAAGCCTTACTTAAACAGTGAGCGGTGCGCCGGCGTTCAGCTTTGACTGATAAAGGAATAGTTCGACATTTTGGGAAAAACATGTATTTGCCTTCTTGCCAAGAGTTAAATGAGAAGCTTGATACCACCCTCGCGTCTGTACAGTAAATATGAAGCTACTGCCAGCAGCCGGTTAGCTTAGCTTAGCATAAAGACTGGAAACAGGGGGAAACAGCTAGCCTGAAAACATTAATTTGTCATTTTTACACTTCTGTTTTTGTACGGATTAAACAAACGAGTTATGACGTGTTAATTCGTGGTGGATGTTGTTGCCTTTGGACAGATCAGGCTAGTGTATAAACAGCTAAATTATCTATTATCTCATCTAACTCTCAGCTAGAAAGCGAATAAGTGTGTTTGATCTCTATCAGTCTGGGTGTCTTGCTCCTACGCAGACAGACTTTTAGACGTCTGTGCCCAGGGGCCGGTTGTCACTGTTTAACAGTAACACAAGGAAAACAAACACTGGCGGCCTTATTCAACATCATTCAACCCCTGTAGCTCAGAGAGCAGCTCGGGCTCAGTCAACTGTGAGTGTAACTCAACTAACTTCAGCATGTTGTATACTAACTGCACACATTTTAACATGCCAAATGTTACATGTTAAAGTGCAGTATGCCATATTTTACATAATTAAGGCTTAGAAAGAAAAAGTTGCCTCTATTTTTCAACCATAACAGTTTTGTTTCTAATAAGCGTTTCAGCCTCACGGGGCCGCTAGCGTGGCTGTAAACATTTAGTCTTGTTCTTGTCCGTGTTTAGTGCGTTTATGATGTAAAACTTTGGACTTTTAACTGACCCATTTTATGTAATAATTTGCGCAGTGTTGTAACTATAACTTGGGGTTGGTGGGGTTTAGCAGAGCAGCTAATCTCATTAGAGACCTACTTAATAGTGTTCTTGTTCCACCTAAAGCAGAGAGAGAGACAGAGATGTTATGGGATTTACTGGTGTAAATGCTGCTTTTCTGAGTCACTGTGGAAATCTAATTTTAAAGTGAAATAAAGAAGAAATCTAAGACTTTTATTAATTCATAATTTGTTAAAGAGGTGCAATCAACCTCCACCCACAAGAAGAATTATTTTACACTGAAAACCAGCGGTGGAAGAAGTAATCAGATCCTTTACTTAAGTAAAAGTAGCAGTAAAAATAAGTTAAAATACTCCATTGCAAGTAAAAGTCCTGTATTAAAAAGTACAGAAGTATTATCAGCAATATAGTATCAAAAGTACAAGTACTTGTTATGCAAAACATGCTCCCCCAGAGTGTTATATGATCATATATTTTATTATTGGATCATAACTACTGACACTTTAATGTTTAAGTAACATTTTACTATTGTAGCTGGAGCTAATTTTCAATACTTTGCACACAGTTTGGTAGTTTACTTTGTAACAAAGTACCATATTCAAATGGTTGCAAACTGCAATTTCACCCCTAGAGGAGTACTTAAGTACTCTAATTGAGTAAATGAACTTAGCTACAGTCACATCACTGCTGAAAACATCCTAAAATCCTTCCTACTGACGTGTGATTACAGAAATAGAGCCAAGTTGAAAGCTAAATGCATTCAGAATGAGTCACTTTAAGCACGAGGTGAAGCTCGGCTGTTAAAGTGTGTGATATCACACACACACACACACACATAGATCATCACATACATTTACAGATATCTTGTTCACAGCAGGAGTGTGAACAAACCAACGTCTACAAATGTCACATGGAAAACAAAAAGAAGTGAGTGTACAGTGAATCTCTCTCTTCATCCATTCTCAAAAGCCCATTTACATTTTCATTGTTTTTGTTATCAAGTATCCACGCCTGGCAACAAGCCTGAGTTCACATTTAGAGTTTGAAATACAGGTTCACAACTCTTTCACAACTTTATGCACATTTGCAAATATGTTCTAATAACCGAGATGTACACTATAGCTGAGGCATGTGATGCATTTTGGCACTGTGATCTGGTGAGCTACACCGACTGGCCTGATGGAGGCGCTGTAATTAAACTTTCCATCTGTGAAATCTGTCCGATTCTGATGAAACGTAGACAGACGATGCATCGTGTTCCTGTCTGACCTGCATCATTAGTGTCGAGAGTGAGGATAAGACACCTGGTCTGACCTTTGGCTGACCCTGTGACGTCACACGCTCAGGATTATGGGACGCAGGTCTGTCACATGGGTGTCATGATATGGGAAACAAGTGTGAATGACAGCGGCTGCTGTGAGAGTCTGCTGAGCTTTGCAACACACAGCTCCTCTGACACCAGGATTGCGGCGTTGACCTTTTACCCACAGAGCAGCTGACAGGTTCGAACTGGACAGACTGTACAGTTGGTCGATGCCTTGGGACGAGGTGGCAGCCTGTTGTTGCTTTACATTCAAGTGTGCCTGTTTGTGACTCGATGTTCTCCATATTGTGACGCTGGTTTGAGTCTCCCTGCAGTTTAAAAGGTTTTTTTAAAGTGGCTCTAATCGATATTTTTATAACAAGGTAATGTATCAAATGACAATGTGAAAGGCGTCACTCGTAGTGATGAACCTACAGAGAATTATCACCTGAATCTGCAGCTCCCCTCGGCTTTGCTGAGCTTTATAGAGAATTTCAGCTCGTTGTCCATCTGTCCGGCTGCACCTTCACTGTTTTGGTTCACTCTCTCGGCTCTCATGGCGTCGTTTTCGGACGCAGCAGGCAGAGAAAGCTGTAAAAACCCACTGTACACGACCTGCTCGGCACCAAACGGCAGACAGCACAGATAGAGACTAGCTGCTGAACACAGCGGAGCATTTAGCAGCTGAAGAGCCAGATGTTTCCCTCAGGAGCTGGTGGAGACCAAAACCAGAGCTAACAGAGAGAGAATATTGCACAGACATTCATCAGGTGGCCAAAAACAATTTCAAATGAATGATAATGTTTCTCCGTGTCTGCTGGATGTGTAAATAAGCAACTGTTTGCTAACAGGTTCACCACATCAGCTTAAAAGGTGATATGTCACAAACTGTATATGTCATCCAACTGTTTTTATGCATATTTTCAATAAATAAACATTTTCTGAAAACAAGAAATTCGAGAGAAAAAAAACATAACTCAAAATATCGCAAAAGGTTTTTACGCTTAGCTGAGGTGTAAAAGTTGGTTTATCAATAAAAAGAAAATGCAACCAAGTACAATGGAAACAGATTTAGTGAATAAATCATGAAGCATGTGACTGAAGAGACAAACATCAGATCTGTGTGGAGCGATGAGGAGGCTGTAACCTTCCTCAAACTAACGTAAAATCAACATAAATGTTATATTTCCATCATGTTTTTACCTTGTTCTCCATCATTTGAGGTCTGACTGGCGCTCTTTTAGTCGTTGCAGCAGCTTCCTCTGCAGTGGTTTAATGGCACCACCAACTGTTTATCTCAATGGAACCAACTCCAATATTCACATAACTGTAGTGGATGGAAACACGCATGCATTCGCATTTTATTTTGCCGATTTTCTGAAAATTCGGTTAAAATTTGCGTTACATTCGGATGGATACCGGACTGATGTTGTGTTCACAGCTTGTTTCTGCTGCCAAAAAACCTGTTGTTACCGGTTTAAGGAGGAATCTTCAGCCCAAATATACATGACTAAGATGTTTGTGTTTTTCTCTCTTAAACTGTAACATCCGATAGTTAAATCATGACACAATCTCTCTAAAAATGTTTTTTTTTAACTGGAAAATCAATGTATGTAGCAACAGACTTACTGTACTTGGTGTCATCCAACAGAATTAACTTCTAAAATACAGGCTGAGTCTTAAAATAGAAGTCATAAATAAATGATGATTTCTTCTTTTGAACCATATTAATAAAACTAAATGAGAGTGAACTTGTCATTAGCAGTGAGCTCCCAGCCGGCACTGCAAAATATATGTATTTGTCACAATGTTAAGAGGCGCCTGGGGAAGAAAAATAAGCAGCTAAAATTTAAAATGTCAAAAGGGTTTAGCGTTCAGTGGCGAGGACAGAGACGAGTGTACATTCAGTGGCTGTTTTGTCATGCTGCTATTTGACTTCAGCTGCTTCTGTTCATCTTTATCTGCCTCTGTGTCTTTATCCTCCTCCACTTTGCTCTGTTTGTCTTCTTCTGCTCTTCGTCACCTGTCTGATATTATTGTTTTGACTTTTTCTGTTTGACCTGTCTGTTTTTAAGTGTCTTTATTTATCTTCAACTCTTCTATCTTTAATCTTCATTAGGTGGTCAGGTTTCATCACTCCTCCTCTAAGCTGGGAAGCGCGCACACACACACACACACACACTGCCCCTCAGTAATTAGCCTTATCCCATCAATCAGCTCTATCTCATCGCACTTATGGCTTCTTGTCAATTTTTCAAACCAACTCAAAAAAGTCTCCTTCCGAGGAGAAACGAGGAACACCCAGCTTTTTTAAATATCACGGTGTAATCCAGAGGAGCAGTCATTCGCTTCAATGACTGCTCTATAAGGGGCTTATCTTTTATTCGTGTGTGTGTGTGTGTGTGTGTGTGTGTGTGTGTGTTTGAGGCTACCTGCAGGGTTAAAAAGCCATTACAGGCTCATTTAGGGGCAGGCTGACCCGTAACTGTGGTCAAGTGGCAGGAACACAACTAAAGACGATCCAGTGGAGCGTAAGGTGAAAGAAACTGCTCACTGGGTGGTGACAGCATTTTAAATATGATTTTGTCAGTTTCACGACCACGTGGACATTCATTCACGATACATGTATAAAATGTCACTATTTGGGATAAGTTATATCAAAGAGGGCAAAATGAACCTAGACTATTACAAAGGCTTGGTAATCTATTCTCCCACCTATTCTATTGTTTTTGTTAACAAGATATGTCAAAGAATAGATTTTACTGACATTTTGGTGACACAAAGAGTTTTACACTTAATTTAGAAGTAAGAAACGTACATTATTTGTTTTGTTTTTTTGCCTTCCATTCCTCGCCCTGACCTGCGCTTGTTCATTGGCTGAAGTTAATCCTGTTTTGGCTCTTTGAGCCCCCCCCCCCCACGTGTGTTAAAAACAACCACTTTAACCCAAACCATAATGTTTCCGTAAACCTAACCGAGCCTTTTTTTGTGCCTGAACCTAACCAAACCTTAGCCATAGCCTTGTCACATTATTTCTTTTTCCACAGTCATTTGTAACGGTTTTGCAAGGCACAGACACGTGATGTCGTCCTGCTGATAAGAGGCGTCAGATCAGAAAAATGTGGTCCAGATACGATATCATGTAGCAGTAGGGCAAGAATCAGAGATATCAGAGATATAGTTTTCCTTACTGTAGCAGGTAATGTCCCATCATGTTTTATGAGTTTAATGCTCATTAATAGCTTTCTGAATACAACATTAGCAGAGAGTGTATGCACCTAAGTGTTTTTTTTATTTGTTTGATAGTATCAATACTCAAAACAAGACTTAGCATCTGTAGTATCAATACTTTAGGTATTGACCTGCATACCCCAGCCTTTAGTCACTGTGCACGTCCATGTTAGGATGTGCACGTACTGTTTGTGATCCAACTGTCGTTGCATTTGATGAATGTCACAAGACTGAAACCTCATATTTTTATCTTTACATATTTTCCAGTGAAAGTGTTGCTTATCATTAAACATTGAATAAACATTAAACATTAAAATTTTCTTGCTCAAACATGCTCACACACAAATACAGATTACTTTAATAACAGGCAACTTTCTGCCAGGAAATCTTTATAATCGAGCCTGTAGTTTTGTCTCATGTGTGACTCATGAGTGCTTCAGAGGCAATTCTGTGCATGGAAAGAGCCGACTCCATTCAGTTTACCATCCTGCTCCCATTTAATCACAGAGTTCATGTGGAGGAAAAGAAGATTAGCTCACAATGTTCCCTTTACTTCCATTAGTGGGATGATACGTCACGGCGATCTTCCTTCCCTTTATGTAAATTATGCTCAAAGGATTTAGGGCGAGTTTAACATCTGCGTTGTGTTTTTCTAGGCATGTGTGCTATTCTCCTTTTCTTCCCGAGGCTTTGTGACAATGTGTGAGAAGCTAATTGCTGCTGACTTTATTCTAATGATATTCATGCCACAGGAGCAGCCGGCACAGACACCTTTAACACTGAGATCACAAGTAAGTCGCAAGAAAACTTGTCAGCTGTTTGCTGGAATTAAAAGCCTCTCTGCCATCAGTTGATAGCAAATTCAAGAGCTAAGATTAGTTTTTCAGAAGTATAAAAATATTTGCTGAAGTTTTGGCTCTGTGAAGTTGGAAGGATACACAAACAGAAAATGTGGATATTTTTAAAGCAAGATTAGCAAGGGTCAGTGTCACTGCTACATGTAGTTTTCAAACAGTTCATGCACGTCACATGAAAAATCATCAAGCTGCATGTTCCCAAGGAAACAACATTTTCAGATGTATAAAAAACATGTAGCTATGACATTGCCTCCCCAGAGCAGCGACAGGCCAGTCAAGCTTTGAAGTCCTCCACGTGTTGAAGTGGTGTCCATGAGGCTCTAATAAGACCAATACTCTGTTTCCAAAGGGTTTGAAAGGGTCATGTCTTGTTATTAAGCTTTTCCAAATCCAAAAACACAAGAGAAAGTTGTAAGGAATGGATCAAACAGTGTGTTTGTCTGCTCTAACATAAGCTAACGTTAGCATGCGTTATCATGTCCAGCTAACTAGCTTACATAGTAATCCGCCGTTACTTCCAACACCAATGAGCACATCATTCATTTACTCGGTAAATCGGGTTACAGGTTACGTTCACAACTAGCACATCCACTGTGTTGTATTTCCCCACTGTGTGGAAGCTGGTCCTGGATGCTAACAGAGTTTAGGCTAACGTTAGCAGCTCTGTCCTGGTCTTTATTGGATTTGGGGAAGTTTACACTCCAGCAAGCACAGCCCGAGATAAAGTTACGTTTGCAAAACACATCAGTTAGTCCTCATCCTAAAAGCCTTTTCTCTTGTAACATGAAACATACTGTTTGAAAATACATACAAATAAAGCATAAATCTGACGTTGCTTGTCCAAGTATGTAAGCTTGATACTATGTTAATACTAACCAGTTAACTAACTCTACAATGTAATACAAGATCAATGATGGGCCTTTATTTCCATGTCTTCTACATGGACCATCAACTGGTGAGGATGATGCCAGGGGCACGTAGCATTAGCATCAGTCTTTCAGCACGATATCATGTATGTAGCCATCAAATGCATATTTAAGACTATTTACAGGATGCTCGTTTTAAATGGTAAAAAAATCAACCAGAGAGCGTTTTCCACCAGCTCACAAAGCTAATGTTAGCTTAATTAGTTAGCTAGCTTCACCTGCTAGCATTATTTCAGCTTACATAATCGACGGCCGTTAGCTAGAAATGAGAAGCTGCTTTTATTTATTTCTTTACTGCTATATGAAATTGACCCACTGTTTCAACAAATGTTGACGGTAAATCTGCCGCCGTTATTGTAAACTGCATGTGTACCATGTGCAAATGGAGAGCTTGACAGGTGTGTTGTTAATAAGTTTATAAAGGCCTTAATGGTTTGTGGGGGATTCAAGTAGCACAACAAATCCATTATCACCTCTAGATTAAAACCTCCAGCAGAGAGCACACCAGAACAAGGGAGGGGGCAGGTTCATCATTTATAACTATCACGTAGCCCCAAAGGGATGATGGGTACTTTCAGCAAGATAATACTCCCTCTCATAGTACAAGAACCCTCCGAGAACAGCTTGAGGAACATTCAGGTGAAATGATGTTAACGACCACTACAATGTCCACGTATCAGTCCCACTGAAAACCCTTTGAGACAGACAGACCGGGGGGGCCAGATGCATAAAACTGTGTTTAGATTTACCATTAAAACAGAGATGGAAACATGCAGAAGCATCCTCTTCGTCACGTTTATAAAGCTGCGTGTTCGCCTGGTTCTGTTTTATGAATCTCAATCATTGTGGACCCGGACGCACGTGCACAAGCCTCACTTCACCTCCCACAGTTAGACACGAACGGCCGTAGAAACGCTCGTAAACACCTGTTTGCATATAGATATTTGTGCCCGCTCCACCACCATCATTGGACCTGTTAATGAGAAGAACAGCAGAGAAGAAGTGCAGTTTTACCGATTGTGGAGCATCAGTGAGGTTCTCCAGCAGAACCAGAACAGCTGTCATTACGCACAGCTGTGGCTATTTATAGCGCCCATATCATTAATTCATCACATGTACCTGTAAACCATCGTCACGGTGATATTTAAGTCATCATTATTAAATGTCAGAAGGATTATCAATGATTAATTTATAGAGCTCATATTGAAACAGACTTTACAAAGTGTTCAATAAAAGATTATCTGCTGGGAAATAATGGCTCAAATAAAAAGAATGATAAAATGATATATATATATACTGTATATTTAAGTATATACTCATAAATAATTTACAATCAAGTTTGTAAATGCATCTTTGAGTGACATTTTACAGAACGTCGTGTCGACTGAAAAAATAAAAGCACAATCAGTGAAACTGGCAGACAAGCTAAACAATGTTTTACTGGAAGGTTACATCTCTAACTTTATATTTAATCTCCTCCTCATCATTTCACCTCCAGATATCGCTAGAAAACTGTGTCTGAAGTCTGCGTGAGGTGACAGATCCTCACCGCACATTCGTCTTTTTATGTGTGGGAAATGGGGCGCTGTATGCATGGTCTCTGTGCATACGCATCGTTTATACATCCAGCCCCAGGTCTTGTTAATTATCACGTTGGCTCTGTGTCACTCGTCACTGGTGAAGATAATTTCACATTTTGGCCTAATTTCTCCATCAGTTCCACTTCCACACGCTTCCCCAGCAAGGCTGGCTGGTTCAGGAGCGTCAAAGTTGATGAAAAGTTGATGGAAACTTTTAATCATGGTACATTTAATTATAGTAAGGAAACGAATGACCGTTCTGTGGATGTGAGCCTCAATCAAAGTGAAGCAGGGTCCCATATTTCACACTGAGAGACACATTTACTCGTTACACCAGATGGTGTTCAGAGGTGGAGGGTTTTTTCTTTCTTCTTGAGGAAGTTGCAAGGAAGTAGAAACTAGATTCAAGTGGAGTAGGAGTACTAAGAGAAGTTGTTGAAGTAGTAGGATTAGCAGTCAGGATACTGTAGAAGTGCCAGTAGAAGTAGTATTAGTAGTCGTGCAAGTGCAAGTAGTAGCAGTGGTAAAAGTAGCAGTGATAATAAAATAGTAGTAATTGAAATATAGGAGTAACAGCTGTATAAGCAGTAGAATGCAACTGCAAGGGGGCACAAGCCAGTGTCTTCTTGTGCCAGTCCCAAGTCTGGATAAATGCAGAGGGTTGTGTCAGCAAGGGCATCCGACGTAAAACACATGCCAAATTAAAAATGCGAATCGTGAAAATGACTTCCATACCGGATCGGTCGGGGCCCGGGTTAACAACGACCGCCACCGGTGCCGTTGACCTGCAGGGTACCGGTGGAAATTGGACTACTGTTGGTCAAAGACGAAGAAGGAGAGGAGGAAGGTGTGTTCGTAGGCAGAGAGAGAAGAGGAAAGCTATGAATGTAGGACAAGAGGCAGAGCTGGAGGCAGCAGAGCTTAAGATGCTGAGGTCCTCTTTGGGAGGGACGAGGACGGACGGGATCAGGAATGAGGACATCAGGGGGACAGCTCATGTTAGATGTTTCGGAGATAAAGTCAGAGAGGCCAGATCGAGGTGGTTTGGACGTGTTCAGAGGAGAGACTGTGAATATATTGGTAGAAGGATGCTGAGGTTGGAGCTGCCAGGCAGGAGGTCTAGAGGAAGACCAAAGAGGAGATTTATGGATGTAGTGAGAGAGGACATGAAGCTAACTGGTGCGAGTGAAGAGGACGCAGAGGACAGGGTTAGATGGAGGCACATGATTCGCTGTGGCGACCCCTGAAAGGGAACAGCCGAAAGGAAAAGAAGAAGAAGCTGTATAAGCAGTAGAACGATAGTAGTAATAGTACTTGTGGTCCCAGAATACTAGGAGCAGCACAATGGCAGCAGTTGCAGTAGTAACAGTATCAGTGGTCATGGAAGTAGTTACAGTAGTAGTAGTGGTGGTATACCAGTAATAGAATACTAGCAGCGGTAGTAATAGTAGAAGAATATTAGCACTGTAGCAGCAGTAGTATAAACAGCAGTACATTATCCACAGTTGTTGCCTTTAGTTATCTGGGTTTTCTTTGAAATCCTCCTCCAGCTCTGTCGGCTCACTCTCTCACTCTCTGCCTCTCACAGATCGACTCCCTCTGCTGACATTTTTTGACACACTGTAGGTGAACAGCCTGGACATTTCTTTGTGTGATTTCAAACTGCTTATCAACTCAAAAGCTTTGTACCTCTGCATGTTCACCCACAGTGAGCGAGCCCTGCAGAGCTGCAACAGAAACATCCTCATACTGCAAAAAAAAGCCTGAAAATACTGAGAGCAGAAGAGCTCAAATCCCAACTCGGTGCCAAAATATGTGCTACATTTACTACAAACTGTATTTTTAATGTGACAGTCGTCTTGACAAAATTGCATCTGAACAGAGAAAAACTGTAATAACGTGTTGGAAAGAAACAAAATACATTTACTCAAGTACTGCACCTAATCACAACGTTGAGGAGCTTGTACTACTGCTTACATTTATTTCACAGCTATGTTTACTAGTAAAACACACAAGTAAATAATGCAGACAAGGTCTTGACATTAAATATCAAGCTGACAAAAACAAGAGGAGCTTTGAGACGTCAGGTTGATCTGTTTATTTTCCGCTCTAGTTTGCACTGATGTAGTTTTAGGATCCTATTGTTCAATTTCTTGTTGCATGTCAGTCTTTTAACATCTCGGCACCATGTTGGTGATAAGTCTTCTCACTTTAACACGTTTCCCCTCCGATTGGTGTGTTTGTTTTGATGCAGAACCTTTGCTTAATTGAGTACTTTTACAGTGTGGTATTAGGGTTTTTTTTTTTTAGCTACTAAAATATCTAAATGCTTCTTCCACTAAACTGACCACAGCTGATGTAGTGTAAGAGGGAGGCAGCTCATTTACACATACAGGTTAAAACCGGGCTACTTTTGGTTTTAAAAGTTGTGTTTCTTAGATTTAGATGCGGGTTACATGTAACTGCAGTTTCAACATCAATGTCAAGTTGAAACTTAGGTTTCCCATGAAACCTAGAGTTCTATAAATGTAAAGTTTCATCCAGCAGACACCTGCACTCTGTTTAACCTGCAAATTAAAAATTAATGCTGAAACAACAACAAAAAAAAAGGAACATTCCTCTTGATGGTTTTGGGAAAGTGCAGTTGATTTCCATATTGTTTGTTTATCTGGTCAAACAGCTGATTGTTTATCCTGCTGTTCACACAAAGCGAACAGCAGAGCTTCAGTAAGCAGATTTGTGCGGACGGATTTAAGCTCTCGCCTTCGGATTCGTCACTTCTGCTAACTTATTCCTTTGAGAGCAGGCTGAGAAGACGGCAGGGAAACTGATCCGCATAATGCTACAGGAGTTAGGCAGTATCCGTCCAGTAAATGTAAAGACAAGCGAAACAAGTGCTGGATATGCGGAATCTGGTTACTGTGAGCTGCGAGGCTTTGCGTTTGGAGAGCGGAGCGCGCACCGGGCTCAGCGCGGAGACTGAACGCCTCACACAGACTTCACCTGTCCGCTCCCACTTATCTCACGGCTGCTAGACCAGGCTCATAGATGAAAACTACTCCGGAGAGGGTCGTTCTCCGTCGGACAAGGAGCCCGTCAGTCTGCGGCGCGCAGCCAAACACCTGCGACCATGTCGGACGTCTCCACGGATTTTAACGACACGCTGCCGGCGGCTGCGGCCACAGACTACAATTTCCCAGCGCTTATATTCGGGATTTTGCTGATTGTGATCATCACCGGTGGAAACGTGCTTGTGTGCCTCAGCGTGTACCTGGAGAAGGCTTTAAAAACCACCACAAACTACTTCATAGTCAGTTTGGCGTTTGCAGACTTGCTGTTGGCGGTGCTGGTTCTGCCGCTCTTCGTTTACGCAGAGGTAAGCACTGACCTGCAGTAGCCCAGATGACTGAATGAGCCTACCGGCTACAAACCCAGGAGCCAGAGGGGCCCTTGTGTATAGTGTGCTGTTGTGTTTAATATCTGTGCAGTAAGTGTCGGTGTGGATCTGCTGTGGCAGGAAGCTTTAAACAGGAGTCAGACAGCTTCTCTTCATCTCCAGTCTGAACTAAATACTGAAGTTTCAGCACCTGAGAGTTCTGCTTCACCTGCAGAATGTCACTGAAAGACACTCAAAATGACTACAAAGACACGTAAATACAAAAAGACAAGCAAAATGACCTCAAAGAAACACAAAACCACTACAAAACGACTCAAAACCACCACAAAGACGTGTAAAATGACTACAAAAAGACACACGATGACTACAAAAAGACGCAAAACGACTACAAAAAGATGCACAATGACTACAAAGAGACACAGAACAACTACAAAGACACATAAAGAAACTACAAAGAGACATAAAACAACAAAGACATCAAAATGACCACAAAGACGCAAAATGACTACAAAAAGACGCAAAACGACTACAAAAAGATGCACATTGACTACAAAGAGACACAGAACAACTACAAAGAGACATAAAACAACAAAGACATCAAAATGACCACAAAGACGCGCTAAACAACAACAAGGACATAGAAAATGACTACAAAGAGATGCAAAATGACACTGACACGTCACTTGCAGTTGTTTTGTGTCTCTTTCTGGGTGTTTTGCTGCTATGTAGGAGGGGTGGGGGGCCTTTCCCATGTCTGTGCCCAGGGGCCCATTGTCTCATAATCCATCCATGACAGACAGCAGCCTGGATCACACCTAACACCTGCGGATATGTTACACTGCACAAACAGCGTTTTCCGTGTGTAAAAGCCACACGTTTACGTGGATAAGTCTAATAATTCTCACAATTCTCAGGTAAAAGCAAAAGTATTTTAGGTCTTCTGGTTAAAATTATAAAAAGGGTCAATGCTTGGACTCATCTGATCAGGGAAGGTTACCCATTAAACCCACCAGAGCCAGTTAATCAAGGCACAAAATAGAGGAAAGACCATCCAGTACTGAGCTGAGCGGTTTCTCTCACCTCTTTAATCAGGATTAACTAATGACAGGGGAGACGCTGGGGGTTCATACTAGTTATTAGGAGAGGTATAAATCACAGTATTTGCAGGTAATAAAAAGGCATCATCTAGCCCTTATTAAAGTATAAAAAGTCACCTGCCTGCTTCCCTGTCTGTCTAAATATCTCTGTGGCTCAGAGATGCCCTGCTGAGGCTTCCCCTTAAGTCCCCCTTAATTAGCCGCATTTGTGATCTCGTTACCTGTGGCAGTGGTTGCAGCCAGTTAACCTACTGAGTGTCAAACTGGTGGATTGTCCGCATGCACTCACTGGATTAGAAAAGTCAGTCTGAAAGTTAAAACCTTTCCACGTTCACCTGAAGAGAAGTCACGAGAGGAGAAAGTGGACCGACAGAGTTGTTTCACAGGAGGAATGTTTGTCTCAGCACTGAGCTGCAGTGATGCAAGCACAAGAGGATTAAACGCATTTACACTCAGATTTGGGGCAGCTAACAAGTTGTGTTTGTGTGTTTCTTTCTTTCTTTCTTTCTGTGTGTGTTCAGTTTCAGGGCGGAGTTTGGTCCTTGAACACGCTGATGTGTGACAGCCTGATGACCATGGACGTGATGCTCTGTACCGCATCCATTTTCAACCTCTGTGCCATCAGCGTGGACAGGTACGTGTGTGTCAAGATATCACTCATCCCTCTGCTGTTACATGACGGAGGGCTTCAGTTTGGTTTTACCGTGTAAGCACATGGAGGAAGGGAATAAGAAGAAGACGGTGAGTTTAAGAACTCAAGACTCAAATTTTATCCATAAATGAATCAGACAACAGATACTGTGTTTAATTATTCTACTGTAGACTTCACTTTAAAATCTAATATCCTGCTTAGCTTTAATACGGTGAATTGTTCTCTACACATTTGGATGTTCTGCCTTGAAAAAGAACTGCAATGTGTTTGTTTCCCCAGCGGTAAAAAAGCAACAAAAACCACCCACCCCAACTAATGGACTGACACAAAGTTGACTTGTGCAGCAGTTTACTGTAGCTCAAGCAAAAGAACAACATCTGTTTTTTGTTAATTTCTCTAACAATCCCACTATTTTGTTTTTTGTTTTTTTGACTCTGCGTGGTTGGAACTCGACAAAACGACAAATGTTTTCAACTAGGACTGGGTGTCGTTTGAACTGTACTACTGACAATACCACACCCGACTGATTAAGTAGTAGGTAACCGATTTTACAACAGGTTAGTCTGTTCGACATGTTCTTTAAAGTTTTAACCCTTCTTCCTTTGTTTTGCAGGTTCATTGCAGTGTCCATACCCCTAAATTACAACCGTAAACATGTGGACCACCGTCAGCTCATCCTACTGTCAGCTACCTGGCTGCTGGCCCTGGCGGTGGCCTCACCTGTCATCTTTGGCATCAACAACGTGCCTGACCGCGACCCCAGCGAGTGCAAATTGGAGGACAACAACTATGTGGTTTATTCCTCAGTCTGCTCCTTTTTCATCCCCTGTCCCATTATGGTCCTGCTCTACTTTGGGGTTTTCCGCGGGCTGCGGCACTGGGAGGAGGCTCGTAAGGTCAAACTCCGCAGCAGCATCGAGGCCTGCAGGAAGCTGCAGCACGCAGCCGTCGCCACCGCCCTCCCCCCGCTGACGGGCACCATCCCCGGGCCTCTGCCCATGCCTCTCCCCAGGATCATCGAGAGGGACTTGGCCCAGTCTCGGCTGGACGACACGGACGACTACATACAGCAGGAGATTCCTTATCCTCGGCAGTACAGAGAGAACTCAGTGCCCACAGTGACGTTCAGCCAACAGCTGCACAGGAAGAAGAGAGCCAAGATCAACAACAGGGAGAGGAAAGCCATGAGGGTGTTACCTGTCGTAGTAGGTGAGTTCATGTTCTCCCTCTCCTCCAATCAGAGCTCATAGGACTCATGCAACAGCTGTGACAACTCGATCTAAATATAGTTAAAGTGTTTTTGCATGTTTGAACTACAAATCACAGCACTGCCTGACACTTTCCACTTTTCACTAACTTTGTACCTCCCAGGCAGACTGATTCACTTAAACCACATCCGTCAAACAATGAAACGTGAAACAATTTGGATTTATGAACGGAAATGGACGGGATAATGACAAGATGGCTAACGATTTTAAAGGAGCAGTGTGCAGGATTTAGTGGTAACTAGCGGTGAAAATTGCAGTTTGCAACCATTTGAATACCGCCACGAAACTTGCGAAAAACACGAACACGATCTAGAGCCACTTTGGTTTGTCCGTTCTGGGCTACTGTAGAAACATGGCGGCCTCCGTGGAAGGGGACCCGCTCCCTCTGTAGATATAAACGGCTTATTCTAAGGTAATGAAAACACAACGATTCTTATTTTCAGGTGATTATACACTAATGAAAACATACATTTCTGCCAATAGCTCCTCCTAAATGTTACACACTGGACCTTTAAGTGCCCTGAAGAGGAATTTAGTTTCCTCTGCTCTGCTAGGAGATCACTTGTGGCAGTGCTATGGTGAAATGTACGGCCAAACTCTTGAAAGAAAAGAGAAAATCCGACTTAAAGTTATTTATATCAGGGACCTTCTACAAAATAAATTAATCTCAAAAAGAGAAGAGATGCTTTGTACCAGATTACCAGCTAATTTCCATCTGTAGTCCCTGGGCAGGTGAAAGGAAACAATAAAACATAGAGCAAAACCTATTATCTCCACTACTGATGGACCAACAACCTATTGATACCCACGCAGGCATATGCACACACACACACACACACAGTAATTTGTAGGAATAAACACAAAACAGAATACAGATATCAAAAATATTATATACATATATCCAAAGTTATTAAAACAGGTCATCAAAATGTCAAATTAATGCTGACACCACTGGTTGCTTAAAATCCATTTTTTAACTTGATGGGAGAAAATATGGAAATCTGTGCAGGTTTTCAAATTGACGGGGAGCTTATTACATTCTTTAATGGCTTTAAAAAGAAAAATCAGATTGTGCAAAGGCGGATCCTCGTTTAGGGATGCTACATCCTCCCCTGAAGCTCTGCTCATTTGCTCAGAGCGGAGCAGAGAACAAAGCTCTTCATTATGGATTATCACATGCACTAAACGGACATCTGAGCACAGAATTTAGTTGTCAGAGCTTAACATTTTATATTTAACAAGTATATCACAATGATGATACTGTTGTGATTTCCTGTCCAGGGACTTTCAGGGCTTGTTTATGAAATGAACTAATATGTTTTAAGACAGTCTTGAAGAAATCAATGCATTCACATATCTTCTAAATTCTAAATCTCTTTTTAATATGCCTTTTGAATGTAAGAGTAGAATCTAGAGTAACACCGAAGTATTTAAACTCATCAACATTTGGTATCTTTTGTCCATTTACATAAATATCTGGAAAAACCCTTTGTCTTTGTTTGCTGAAAAATATACATGGTCACTGTTTTCTCAATATGCAGAGTGAGACGTGAGTAACTGAGCCACTTTACAACGTTTTCCATTGGCAGGATGTTGCATCAACCAGTCTACTTGCTTGACGTGCAGGACCGCACTACGCGTTGTTGAGATTTGGGAGGTGTGCGCGGCCTATGGTTACCCATAACACCCTTCTCCGCGTAGGTTCACAAAGACGTTAACGTGCATCTCCACAGAAGCATAATTGCAGCAAAATTAACCTGAAAGAAAATTATCTCATGCTGCAAATAGCAGCTTGCATGTCGCAGATTTGGTGAAACTGATCCCTCATCTGCAAAATGGTTCTGCAGTCCTCTGGCACCTCAGGGCAGAGCGAGAAGTATTACGGATCCAGACCATCACGACTACCAGCCAGTTTTGAGAGTCATCTGTCGCAGATCCGGTCTGGATCCATTAATGAAGGGGGTTCATCTGACCCAGATTCGGTACAAATATGTTAAAGTAGCTCATGTTCACGGAAAATACTAGTTTCTCATTGGCCGGCAGGTGTCAGTCAAACCTTACTCCAGAGATTTTGTTTTGTGCTTCTATAAAGTCGGGGAACTTGTGAGAGACAGATTTTAAAAATGGTCAAAATTGAAGCAGCAGAGGTCGAGATATCCCGACTTTTAGTCTCCAGTATAGTTCAGACTCCAAAACACAATGGAGCCTACATTTCCCATAATGCAACTCGATGGCGCCTTTTCATTACACCCTCTCTGACTGGTAAATTCCAACATCTTTCAAACGCCACGTTACCAGTTTGTAACTCAGGCTTTCTGTTATAAATGTGTCGTCTCCACGCCCAAGCTGAGATAACCCTGATGACATCACTATGACATCATCGGGGTTATTTTTCCAGACTTACCTCCAGTAATATGAAAGAAAAAGATAATATGTATTTAGTAGCTTCTGTCAATTTAAAAAGTTACTCTTTATGATAACAATTTAAAGTTTTCTTTTTAAAGAAAGTATTTACACATCACTGGTACAATAACACACCTTTTACTCATGCTTACTCTTACTTCTTACTACTTTTACTTCTTTTCACTTCATTTTTTGTCACTAGTGTTATTTCTGCGTCTTGCTGTTTGTAAGCAGTTTGACACACTGTGTGATTGGTTGAGTGTGTGTTTGTTAGCTGGATATCTGGATACATTTGGTCACAGATTCTAATTAAATTTGGTGGAATGTGGAAAGTTCGGCTGTAGGCCAAAGAACCAGTGATTAGTTTTGAAAGGACTTCGTAACACTGCAAGATGAGGCATTTTTGTTCATTTGCATTGTTTTCTCATGAACTACTTCACTTGCTTATGAAAACAAAGCTGGCAAATGCATGCAATTTTTCTTCATTGTTTATTCAGATATGTGGGTGAGGTAAAGTTACGAGAGGGATTTAAATCAAATCTTTCAAATTTGATTGAATCGCTCAAAAGTGGCTTAGAGAATTCAGCGCGATACAGAGCTGCAGGACTGTTCACCTTCACAGCACATCTCTCACCTGCGTTGTTAGATCAGGAGAGAGTCGATGAGGGAGAAATTTATAAACGAGTGCATATAGTTAGGTAGTCGCTCCAAATCACATTGGATTGGATACATTTATGTTTACGGGGCGTAAACTTCAAGATGATGCATTAAAAATATTAGAACTTTTTACTTTTTCTACCACATTTTTGGCATATAACAAGAGATAACTGAACAATTAACTTGGGGCGACATTTATAACTTGAAAATGTTTAATTTTATTTATAGCTTGAGTGTCTCTCGTTCTTTAGCGTTCGTTACTTACATAAATGGATTTCTAAGAGCCAAACAAACTGTGATTCTTTCTTTTGGTTTCTCTTTAATATCTGTAAGAAAATTGTACAGTTACCATTCAGACTGACTCATTTAAATTCCCTTTTTGGTGTTTGTTTACTCGTAGAAGATGATTTCCCACTTACCAAAGTTTTTCAAAATAAATCTGCATAATGTTTTCTTTGATGGGCCATTGTGCCAGAAGTTTGAGTACCTTTAATCATGGCCACTTTTGTATTTCAGTTTTCTGTTTCTACACTTAAGGAGGAAATGGAAGTATAATTGCTGCTGACAGTAGGTGAGGTGTTTTAGTGCTGAACAGTTCAATATGCTAATTACTACCCTGCTACCCTGTTTAAAATCAGCACTGCAGCATTTGTAAGTAATTGCAATAAGTTGCTTGGTGCCTATTAATCAAACAGCATCAGAAGACAAATTATAAACAAACATCCCTCACTCACATTTTCAATCCCAACAGCATCTGTGCTCCGTGAGTTTTAATTCATTTCCTGAATTTTCTTTCATGTGTTTACAGATTCTAGGGACTGTTTACCTGTTGCACATTTTGGAGGATAAAATTGAATTAATGTTTGTGTTGCAGCTCCGGTAAGGTGTCAGGCTGCTGAGGTTCAAGTAGGCCACTGAGTGCCGAGATAAAAGTGTCACCTCTGACTGGCCGTCTCTCAAGAAGCAGCGCCATTATAGCTTAAAGCCCTCAATCCAATTATTATGCAACAAATGATCTTACAGTCACACCATCTCTCCTGTACACAGACTGGAGCATGGGCTGAGATCTGTTCTGATTGGTTTACTGTTTGGACCAATGACCCACCAGAGATTAGTCAGTTTTATTCTGTAATTGCTATCCAATACATATATGCAGTATTTATACAAAAAAGGGAGTTTACATTTACTACTGCCACATTTGTGTGCAAACTGCAGTGCTCAGCAGATTTTCAGCCAACTTTAGTTTAGTGACGTATGGAAGCAAGAGACCATAACAGCATCCACGCTAACTTATGGCAACAGTAAAGACTTAAAACATGCAGTGTAAAGCCTCGAAGCTGATTCTATACAATCACGTCATCAACAAGAACAAAACTATCTGCAGTCTGCAGAGGTAAACAACACAAGAACGTAAATAACCGCTAATATCTGACATTTTAGCCTTTCAGTTTTGTTTCTTCCTCTTATAAAAACCTCTGCACCCACTTTAATATTTTTCTATTACTAAACATATTTAAAGACCCCCTCCAGACATATTTTAAGACATTTAAAAATACTCAGCTTTGAATGATAATTTGTGCCTGACACGTTATTTTCCCCTCAAACAAAAGTTCAAATAACTAGTTTTTAATTCTTAAAGTTACATCTACTTCTTCTCCCTCATTAAAACAAATCCAGAATCTACAGTATGAATATGCAAATATTGCTCATTTCACAAGATGTCTCCTACTTAACTGAGGAGTCCATTCTCGGTGTATGTGCTTTGCTTTTCGCATCACGCATACCAGACCGTGACTGGCTTCAACTAGTTAGCTGTGATGTCATAAATCCTGCAGGAACATCCAGGTGTTTAACTCAGATTTAAAGTGAGCAGAGAGAAACTTTCCTCCTTCAGCAGATGACTGTGAAAACAAACTGCACATATACACAATTCTGCACAGTTAAGCTCAAACATCCAAGCAAAGCAACAATAAGCTAAATTTTTCATTGGGGGCTTTTAAAATGAACTCTTTGTTTACAGCAACGCACAAAAAGTTGCTCAGAGTGAGTTAATAAAAATATCACCTTGTAAGTCTATTATATATATATATATATATATATATATATATATATATATATATAAATTCTGGGACAGAACTACATATACAGAACAGAGCGCTGACATGGATCCCTACATAATACATAGTATTATCAGAGCTGGCCTGAATGCATCTTATGAATAAGAAGTGTGCGTGGTGTCCTTCCGACAGAGCTGTGGCATATTATGCAAAGTCCTCCGATCTCCTGGAAAGAAAGACATAAATCCCATCCATCAACCTCTCAACACAAAGCAAATATATCACACAGATCTGTTTTATCACCAACATGAGACGACACCTGAGACAAATGGCCTCGGTTTGATTCAGTGACACAGTTATTCATAGTCCTCGCAGATCAAGGAAACTAAGCTTATTAAGGTGAGCTATCATTTCCAGCTCAACAGCTTGAACAGAGAGCTCACCAGTGTTTGTTCAGCGCCTGTAAATCATGTTTTCACAGTGAGGTCTCTGAATCGACCAGCAAAAGCAAAATCACCGTCCTATCTGCGTCCTTGTGTGGTGAGTTAACATATAAAAGTTTATAAAAGTCGTTTTCTGCTTCTGTATCTTTTATCCTTTCTGTGAACTGTGGCACTGAAATGCACAATTTTCTTGTGAGGGAGACAAAAAGTCAAGAAATCCAAAACTTACTGAACCCCCCCGAGCAGTAATGTCTTGAGTTAAAATTATGAGACAGCAGAGTCAGACGTTTCCACTTTGTCTATAATGAACTCAGCCTGGTCATGAATCATTTAGTCACACTGTCACGATGATCTGACGTCATCTTCTTTTGACGCATTTCCTGTTGAAGCTGGATCTTCAGGCGGGACAAAACACAGGCAGAGATCAGTTCAGAGGAGAGCGGGACTTATTTTTGAGATGAGAGGGGTGGAGGGATGAGGTTGTTAAAATATAGTCCATGTGATGGTTTTATGGGGAGTTATTATTTTCTGCCTACAGTTACAGCACGATGTCGCCACCAAAGTTATATTCCCACGTTCAGCTTTACACTCATTTTCTATAGTGTAGAATATTAAATCATTCAAAATGCTGTGCTTCAAAATAGAGTTTTGTACCTGTAATGTTAGTTTTGGAAACTTGTACATTCGTTCGTTTATTTGTTTTACTTTTAGGTTTCTGCTCCTAAACTTGTGCATTCAATTTCATGTTTGCAAGCATCCACCTTCCGCCCACCTTTTATATCATCTGTTGTTGGGTTTATACAGATTTATGCATTACATGTTGAAGTGTCCGGGTCATTTTACCTGAATCTCCTACCGAGCAGCTGGTTAACTGTGTCACTGTAGCAGCTCTAAAGTCTATTACTCAGAAGTGAAATGTCCTGCCCTCTCTCCCTTTTCTTTATACAGTTCTGTGTACAAAACCTCTTCATGTAGTAAACCTGTAGTACACACACACACACACACACACACACACACTGTGTTGACTTTTGTAGTGTCAATTAGGAGTGTAATGATACAGTAGGCAGTGGTGAAAGGTAACTAAGTACTGTACTTAAGTACAATTCAGAGGTACTTGTACTTTACTTGAGTATTTTCATTTTCTGCTACTTTATACTTCTTCTCCACTACACCTCAGAGGGAAATATTACTTGTTACTTCTCAACATTTATGTCATAACTTTAGTTACTAGTTACTTTGCAGATTCAGAATAATAATACGAAATATAATCAACAAATACATTACGATGTATTATTATAGATTAGAATAAGGCAATTATTTATTGATCCCTGAGGGGAAATTCAGTATATAAAATAATTAAAATTAGCTCCAAAATGGGCCATTCTGCATAATACATACTTTTACTTTTGCTACTTTAAGTATATTTTGATGCTAATACATTTGTACTTTTACTTGAGTAAGAGTTTGAATGCAGGACTTTTACTTGAACAGAGTATTTCTTCCAACAATGACAAGTTTACAGTTTGATGTCAAACTATGGAAACAGAAGATTCCTTATTCTCTTGCCTTTTGATATAATGTGCAAAAAAGTGCTTTCAAGTTTAACCTTCTTAGTTTCTTTTTGTTTTTCTTATTAAAACTGCTAAACTTAAGTACTAACAGCGCATTGAGGACAATCTCAACGAAAACAAACCCCGCACCATGTGGCAAGGCGTCAGAAACATCACTGACTATAAACCAAGTCCCACCCTGGACTGTGCATCAACAGGGAGGCGGTGGAGCGGGTTGCCAGTTTCAAGTTCCTGGGAGTCCACATATCTGAGGACCTGACCTGGAGCCCGAACACCTCCCACCTAGTCAAGAAGGCCCAGCAACACCTGTTTTTTCTGAGGACCCTGAGGCGCAACAGACTACTGATAAACCTCTACTGCTGCACTGTTGCAGACAGGAAGGACCAGCAGCGCACAGTTAAAATGGCTCCGTGGATCCAGAGGGACATCCACTCGAGCCGTCTCAACAGGCGTGCCTCTAACTTTACGAGTGACCCCACACACCCCGGAGACTTCCTGTTTACCCCCCTCTCCTCAGGAAGACTACGCAGACGTGAAACGAGCTCAGAAACAGCTTCTTCCCCAGAGCCTGCTGAACCCAAAACCCTCTTTCTTGTCTAAAACCACTAGGCTACCTCCCTGGCCCCAAGTGCAATATGTAACTAATGCTGTCAAGCAATAAGTGCAATAACTGTCAATATTCAAACATGGCAGAATTTTGTGTGTATGTATGGGATGTTTTTTCTTTTATACTTATACATGCTGCTAAGTGGAGAGGATTTTGGTTCAAAATGCACAAAAAAAATATAGTCAATAAACAATTAACATGTCTGAACTTCGTTGTAGTGACATTTTCCAAATACCTTAGTTGACAAAGCCCAATTTAAAAGGACAAGATTTTGTTCTTTTAAAAGAAAATTACCAATGCCGACATTTTATTGCGTTGAGCCCTCTGACAGTTCACACTGTTGATGTGTGTAAGGTTACTGCTCCTTCTAGAAAAACAAGTATGACTGGCACAAAAAAAGGCATAATTGGAAAGAGAATAACAACCGTCAGATGCATATTGTCACATTTTTGTGACATATTGTAGAATATCTTGTCACAATATTTTGTTACACCCCTAGCACTCACAGGATGAAGTCGAGCAAGACACGAGGAGCTCCACGCAGTAGTGAATCTGTCACTTTGTTAAAAACAAGTTCTGGGTTTAAAGAGATGCACAGATGAAACTTGATGACTGAATCTTCCTCTTCATCTTTCCATGCAGGTTGCTTCTTGTTCTGCTGGACTCCGTTCTTCGTAGTCCACACGACGCGAGCCGTGTGTGTAACGTGTGACATCCCTCCCGGTCTGATGAGCACCGTCACCTGGCTGGGCTACGTCAACAGCGCTCTCAACCCCATCATCTACACCATCTTCAACACCGAGTTCAAGAAGTTCTTCAAGAAATGTTTCCGCAGCTGCTGCTGACAACAGATTTCCCTCCACAGACGCTAAAGAAAGGAACTGGGAGCTGATGGAGCTCAGCCCAGTGAAAACATGCTGTCACACAGGAACACGTTTTGGTCGGATTAACAACATACAACTCGTTATTGGGAAGTCTGAGGCTTCCAGTTTAGACAATCAGCTCATCTCTGGGCTGCCAGCTGGATGTGGATGGTTGATAGTATCTGACTGATACACGTTCAAACACTAACACTGTTAAAAAAAGCAGTTAGTGGTGATATATATTGCATTTCTGAGTCCATTTTGTCATTTGGTGATGTACTTTCTTGATCCCCTGGGATTACTGCCCAAACAAAATGATGATGCTGGGTGGAAAAGCTGCAGAAAGCAGCTAAACACTGTCGGTTTATGTAAAGGGACAAAAATTGGAGGACACAAACTCCCCAGTCTGAGAGGAGCTTTTCAACACTTTGTCTGTACAACACTTCTTTTTTTTGGGGACTGTACTGTATATCAGCTTTAGTTTAAGTTATGGTCTGCCAGTTCCAGTGAACCACGTGGGATTTGTACAGAGCCTGGTCTGCCTGATAGGATAAACTCAGGGCAGAAATGTCCCAAGGATGCAGAAAGACAAAATAAGTTTCAAAAGACCAGAATGTCAAACCACTCTCGTTCTTATATAAGCTTAAAGGAATAGTTTCACATTTTGGGACATACGCTTATTCGCTTTCTTGCTGAGAGTTAGATGTGAAGATCGATACCACTCTCATGTTTGTAGGCTGAACATGAAGCTACAGTCAGCAGCCAGTTAGCCTAGCTTAGCTCAAAGACTGGATGCAGGGGGAAACAGCTAGCCTGGTTATGTCCGATTAGTGAACACCTCTAAAGCTCACTAATTAACACGTTATATTTTGTTTGTTTAATCCGTACAAAAACGAAAGTGTAAAATCGTTATAGTTTTACAGTTTTATGTGTCGGACTACTTCTTGGCCAGGTGCAGTAACTTCCTGGAGTCTTGTCATCACCGTGAGGTTACCAGGCAACCAGATGAGACTCCATGCTAGCTGTTTCCCTCCGTTCCCAGTCTTTATGCTAAGCTAAGATAACCGGCTCCTGGCTGTAGGAGAGTGGTATCATCTAACTCTCGGCAAGAAAGCGAATAAGAGGATTTCCCCAAATCTTGAACAATTCCTTAAATGCAACACAAAGTTCACATCAGTCCTCATGCCACCGTCAAAAGTCATACTGATCCGTTAGTAGAAGGCGAAGAGGCTGGTCGAAGGAAAGTGCCAACACAAGAAAATATCAAAACGCTTCATCAAAGAAAATGAACCAGGAATCTGAAGCATGGTATGAAGAAGTGTGAGTGGAGAGGGCGGATTTTTCCCTTTGGAGGAGCAGAACTACATCCAGTCAACTGACACAATCCGCCGTCCCCCCGACCTTTTCTACGAACTCTGTGTGAATCAGTAAAAACATTCACAATACGGTTGAAACCAGCTCACCATAGCTGTTTAAAGTAATTTTAACATGTGTACTGATAAAAAAACATACAATATTGAGTAGCAATATGCCTTAAATTCACAAAACGTACTGTCTGTCGTGATAGAAGTCACTCAAACACTCAAAATACTGAGGACATTTACAGCAGCACTGAGTTAATGAGATCCCTGAAAAGTCATTTTTAAAGTTGTCAAGAACATCCTTTCCTATTTCATATTTAAAAGCTTTTTCAACATGTCCAAACCTTGAGTGAACACTCATCAACACCCTTCAACCACAAGGCTGACGAGTCCCGACAACCTGACCCTGACAACCAATTTGTTGCTTTCTCTGCTTTTTACCTGAGTAATGATTCATTCTAGCGCTGAGAGGACAACACATCTACATCTAGGTTATAACAAATGATATAACGATTGATACGAATGATATAATGATTTAACTACCACAAGGGAGGAGGAGGAGAGGGTCAACATCTTTTGTCTGACAATTTGAACCGAACTCTGCAGTGATCGTTCTCCTCTGCTACTCTGGAAAGTAGAAAGTTTATCGTCCCACTAATTATATCACTACGGCGGTGTATTCCCGCCACCATAACAAATAAATATTCGCTCACTTTTGTTATCCCAAACATTTTCTTGTTTAAAAAAAGATCCTTTTCAACATGTTGTTCATGTTACAATGACATTTTTTCTCGTTATTGCCACATATTCCATATTTTTCTTCATATAATAACAAATGATATTATCTTGTTATATTAAGAACTTTGTCATTTTTAACCGTAATAATAATCGTATCCCGTTAAAACAAGAAACTTTTCTCGTTATAACATGATAAGTTGGTATGAAACGTCCATATGTTAAACTGAGAAAAGGCGTGTGTGGTGCTGGGCATCGGATACTTCAGAACTTTAGCTACATACACTGAAAGATTGCCTCCAACAGATGGAAGTTTCTTGTTATAACAATGTACCAACTTCTCATGATATAACGATAAAAGTTTCTTGTTTTTAAAGAGACACGTTGGTCACAACTTGACGACAAATATGCAGCCGAACAAAACGCGCTGAAAATCCAGACACAAACACAACCAAATACTAAAAACACAAGCAAATACGGAACAAAATGAAGTTTCCATGGTTTGTGTCTCACTGAATTACTTACTCCATGACTTGGTGTGATACAGGCTATGTCAGCCTTTACGCTATGTACACCAGTTATTTGATACTACTCTGCAATAATATCTAACTCATGCAATCAGTGTTAAAACTGAAATAAACTTTAATTATTAGCTAATTTTCCAACACTGTTGACAGGTAATCGACTTCTGCATTTGCAGCGTGTTTCTTTATGTTGCACATGTGTTTTTCAGTTTGCTCGTGTTAACTGAATTGGTGAAGATTTGCATGTTAATAACTTAATGTTAAGTTGCACTGCGTTGAGCTTTCATGGCCGCTGTAATAGAGGCTATTTATGGTTCAATGTATGTAGCAAAAGTTCAAAAGTAAAGTATGCCCAATATCCAATGCCCAGTACAATGTACCCTTTCCTTCATTTTAACAACATATGGAAGATTCCTGTTAAAACAACATACTTATCGTGTTAAAATGAGAGAAAAAATAATCTTGTTTTAATGCGACGAGTCGGTTTGTCGTTATAACGAAAGGACACACATTGATTTTGTGTAACAACAGTAAAGTTTCATGATATAACAAAATAAAGTGAAATGTTATTAAAACAGAATAATTTGGTATCTAGTAATAACGACAAAAATATCCTTATAACATAAAATCAAATATTTTTTGTCATGGTGGCAGTAATACATTACCGTAAATTACACAATTGCTACTTTAAATGCTCAATATGATTCCAGATTGGTCAATAATATCAGAGTAAGACTCATCATATAATACAGCAGCAGAACAGTAGAAGATGTCATGTTATTTTTAACTGAGTGATGAATATCAGATCAAATCTGCTTTCAAAAATGTATGTATGATGTTTAATAAAACCTCTAAGTTGCTGTAATAGAAAACTCAATTTAAGTGAAGCATTTCCAGATTGTGTCTTGATAAAGTTGCACATTTTCCTCGTGTCAAGTTTTGTGAAAACGTTGTATTATGTTCTGAAACTGAAAGTATCCTCGACTGCAGGATGGCTTAAATTTGAGTTGTATTGTCCTTTAAGCCATTACTGCCTGTCACCACAGTGTGTATGTTTGGTTACTGACTGTGCCTACTGTCTGCCATATCCACGTTTTATGTGGAAACCTTTCTAATAAAGTGTCATCTTTCTAAATGTTCCAGTTGCCTTCAGCTGAAATCTAATCAGCTCAGTTTGAAGTCGATGTGATTGAACTCTCGTCTTTTAATATGAGATAACTTTATGTGCTAGAACGCCTCGTGCTGGGCAAACAGACAGGATCCCAGATGTGATTTTAGATACCTTTCAATGAAAAAAAATGACTGAGCCACAGTTTGAATTTAAAATCCCATTTATGCACGGACGGATTAGAAGACAATGGGCCCCTAGGCACAAGCATGTGAGAGGCCCGCCACCCCTCCAACATACAGTAGGAGCAAGACACTTGGACAAGACACTCGGTCGTTTTAAGTTGTTTTGCGTCTCTCTGCAGTCGCTCTGCGTCTCTCTGCAGTCGCTCTGCGTCTCTCTGCAGTCGCTCTGCGTCTCTCTGCAGTCGTTCTGCGTCTCTCTGCAGTCGTTCTGCGTCTCTCTGCAGTCGTTCTGCGTCTCTCTGCAGTCGCTCTGCGTCTCTCTGCAGTCGTTCTGCAGTCGCTCTGCGTCTCTCTGCAGTCGCTCTGCGTCTCTCTGCAGTCGTTCTGCAGTCGCTCTGCGTCTCTCTGCAGTCGCTCTGCGTCTCTCTGCAGTCGCTCTGCGTCTCTCTGCAGTCGTTCTGCAGTCGCTCTGCGTCTCTCTGCAGTCGTTCTGCAGTCGCTCTGCGATCTCTCTGCAGTCGTTCTGCAGTCGCTCTGCGATCTCTCTGCAGTCGCTCTGCGTCTCTCTGCAGTCGTTCTGCAGTCGCTCTGCGTCTCTCTGCAGTCGCTCTGCGTCTCTCTGCAGTCGTTCTGCAGTCGCTCTGCGTCTCTCTGCAGTCGCTCTGCGTCTCTCTGCAGTCGTTCTGCGTCTCTCTGCAGTCGTTCTGCGTCTCTCTGCAGTCGTTCTGCATCTCTCTGCAGTCGTTCTGCAGTCGCTCTGCGTCTCTCTGCAGTCGTTCTGCAGTCGTTCTGCAGTCGCTCTGCATCTCTCTGCAGTCGTTCTGCAGTCGCTCTGCGTCTCTCTGCAGTCGTTCTGCAGTCGCTCTGCGTCTCTCTGCAGTCGTTCTGCGTCTCTCTGCAGTCGTTCTGCGTCGCTCTGCAGTCGTTCTGCGTCGCTCTGCAGTCGTTCTGCGTCTCTCTGCAGTCGTTCTGCGTCTCTCTGCAGTCGTTCTGCAGTCGCTCTGCGTCTCTCTGCAGTCGTTCTGCAGTCGCTCTGCGTCTCTCTGCAGTCGTTCTGCAGTCGCTCTGCATCTCTCTGCAGTCGCTCTGCGTCTCTCTGCAGTCGTTCTGCAGTCGCTCTGCGTCTCTCTGCAGTCGCTCTGCGTCTCTCTGCAGTCGCTCTGCGTCTCTCTGCAGTCGTTCTGCGTCTCTCTGCAGTCGCTCTGCGTCTCTCTGCAGTCGCTCTGCGTCTCTCTGCAGTCGCTCTGCGTCTCTCTGCAGTCGCTCTGCGTCTCTCTGCAGTCGTTCTGCGTCTCTCTGCAGTCGTTCTGCAGTCGCTCTGCGTCTCTCTGCAGTCGTTCTGCAGTCGTTCTGCAGTCGCTCTGCATCTCTCTGCAGTCGTTCTGCAGTCGCTCTGCGTCTCTCTGCAGTCGTTCTGCGTCTCTCTGCAGTCGTTCTGCGTCGCTCTGCAGTCGTTCTGCGTCTCTCTGCAGTCGTTCTGCGTCTCTCTGCAGTCGTTCTGCAGTCGCTCTGCGTCTCTCTGCAGTCGTTCTGCAGTCGCTCTGCGTCTCTCTGCAGTCGTTCTGCAGTCGCTCTGCATCTCTCTGCAGTCGTTCTGCAGTCGCTCTGCGTCTCTCTGCAGTCGTTTTGCGTCTCTCTGCAGTCGTTCTGCGTCTCTCTGCAGTCGTTCTGCAGTCGCTCTGCAGTCGTTCTGCGTCGCTCTCAGTTTGAATTTAAAATCCCATTTATGCACGGACGGATTAGAAGACAATGGGCCCCTAGGCACAAGCATGTGAGAGGCCCGCCACCCCTCCAACATACAGTAGGAGCAAGACACTTGGACAAGACACTCGGTCGTTTTAAGTTGTTTTGCGTCTCTCTGCAGTCGCTCTGCGTCTCTCTGCAGTCGCTCTGCGTCTCTCTGCAGTCGTTCTGCGTCTCTCTGCAGTCGTTCTGCGTCTCTCTGCAGTCGCTCTGCGTCTCTCTGCAGTCGTTCTGCAGTCGCTCTGCGTCTCTCTGCAGTCGTTCTGCAGTCGTTCTGCAGTCGCTCTGCATCTCTCTGCAGTCGTTCTGCAGTCGCTCTGCGTCTCTCTGCAGTCGTTCTGCGTCTCTCTGCAGTCGTTCTGCGTCTCTCTGCAGTCGTTCTGCGTCGCTCTGCAGTCGTTCTGCGTCGCTCTGCAGTCGTTCTGCGTCTCTCTGCAGTCGTTCTGCGTCTCTCTGCAGTCGTTCTGCAGTCGCTCTGCGTCTCTCTGCAGTCGTTCTGCAGTCGCTCTGCGTCTCTCTGCAGTCGTTCTGCAGTCGCTCTGCATCTCTCTGCAGTCGCTCTGCGTCTCTCTGCAGTCGTTCTGCAGTCGCTCTGCGTCTCTCTGCAGTCGCTCATGCGTCTCTCTGCAGTCGCTCTGCGCCTCTCTCTGCAGTCGTTCTGCGTCTCTCTGCAGTCGCTCTGCGTCTCTCTGCAGTCGCTCTGCGTCTCTCTGCAGTCGCTCTGCGTCTCTCTGCAGTCGCTCTGCGTCTCTCTGCAGTCGTTCTGCGTCTCTCTGCAGTCGTTCTGCAGTCGCTCTGCGTCTCTCTGCAGTCGTTCTGCAGTCGTTCTGCAGTCGCTCTGCATCTCTCTGCAGTCGTTCTGCAGTCGCTCTGCGTCTCTCTGCAGTCGTTCTGCGTCTCTCTGCAGTCGTTCTGCGTCGCTCTGCAGTCGTTCTGCGTCTCTCTGCAGTCGTTCTGCGTCTCTCTGCAGTCGTTCTGCGTCTCTCTGCAGTCGTTCTGCAGTCGCTCTGCGTCTCTCTGCAGTCGTTCTGCAGTCGCTCTGCGTCTCTCTGCAGTCGTTCTGCGTCTCTCTGCAGTCGTTCTGCAGTCGCTCTGCATCTCTCTGCAGTCGTTCTGCAGTCGCTCTGCGTCTCTCTGCAGTCGTTTTGCGTCTCTCTGCAGTCGTTCTGCGTCTCTCTGCAGTCGTTCTGCAGTCGCTCTGCAGTCGCTCTGCGTCTCTCTGCAGTCGCTCTGCGTCTCTCTGCAGTCGTTCTGCATCTCTCTGCAGTCGTTCTGCGTCTCTCTGCAGTCGTTCTGCAGTCGCTCTGCAGTCGCTCTGCAGTCGCTCTCGTCTCTCTGCAGTCGTTTCTGCGTCTCTCTGCAGTCGCTCTGCGTGCTCTCTCTGCAGTCGCTCTGCGTCTCTCTGCAGTCGCTATGCGTCTCTCTGCAGTCGCTCTGCGTCTCTCTGCAGTCGTTCTGCAGTCGCTCTGCAGTCGCTCTGCGTCTCTCTGCAGTCGTTCTGCAGTCGCTCTGCGTCTCTCTGCAGTCGTTCTGCAGTCGCTCTGCGTCTCTCTGCAGTCGTTCTGCGTCTCTCTGCAGTCGCTCTGCGTCTCTCTGCAGTCGCTCTGCGTCTCTCTGCAGTCGCTATGCGTCTCTCTGCAGTCGCTCTGCGTCTCTCTGCAGTCGCTCTGCGTCTCTCTGCAGTCGCTCTGCGTCTCTCTGCAGTCGCTCTGCGTCTCTCTGCAGTCGTTCTGCGTCTCTCTGCAGTCGCTCTGCAGTCGCTCTGCGTCTCTGCAGTCGTTCTGCGTCTCTCTGCAGTCGTTCTGCGTCTCTCTGCAGTCGTTCTGCAGTTGCTCTGCAGTCGCTCTGCGTCTCTCTGCAGTCGTTCTGCGTCTCTTTGCAGTCGTTTTGCGTCTCTCTGCAGTCGTTTTGCGTCTCTCTGCAGTCGTTCTGCGTCTCTCTGCAGTCGTTCTGCGTCTCTTTGCAGTCGTTTTACGTCTCTCTGTAGTCGTTTTGCGTGTCTTTGCATCTCTCTGTAGTCGTTCTGTGTCTCTCTGTAGTCGTTTTGTGTGTCTTTCAGTGACATTCTGCAGGTGAAGCAGAAGTCTCAGGTGCAGCTGTTTGTTGAAAAACTGCAGCTGAACTTCAGTATTTAGTTCAGACTGGAGATGAAGAAAAGCTGTCTGACTCCTGTTTAAAGCTTCCTGCCACAGCAGATCCACACCGACACTTACTGCACAGATATTATACCAAATAAATGAGAAGCCATGTAGCGCAGGACTTCCTGAGGCAAAACTATAAAGTACACGACTTTGAGATACAGTTGTAACAGACCAACATTATTGCTGTTGAATTAAAATGGGATTAATGAAGCTGAGAAACCTTCTACCACCAAATGAGAAAAATACACCCTGAATAGGCACCCAACTGAGATGTGCAAATAGGTTATTATGGTCTTATTACTCAACTTCATGTTAAAAACAAAATTCTGCCTTTTCCATCCACTGTCTGTATTTATATTCTTCTATTGCTGCTACCAGCAAGTCAGCGTGACTCTGAAATAACTAACTGCGGCTCACCAGTCACAGCTGTGTCTTGTTCCAAAAGGGCTTGATGCCAAAAAAAACTTATTTATAATGACAGAACAATTTCAACAGGTCCTCTTACCAAAACAACAAAATTGGCTTAGCAGTGCCAGAGGAAACAACACAGTATCAGTACTTTTTGATCTGCCACTACTATGTCTAAGGTTTGGCTAGATTTAGGTAACTACAGCTACTTGGTTTTGATCGAATCACTCAGTGTTCCTCAGCATAGTTTGCCCAGTTTTCACAGACTTATAGATGTTCAAACTTTCTCTTTAAGGACTTCTAGTCCATGTTGGCTTAAAACCATACCTCTGTTTGAAGGTCACCTCCTGTTTGGTGTTTTCAGTAGTTTAAACAAGACTTAAGAGTCTACGGCCATGCTAACATCTCAGTGAGGCAGTACTTTGGCACAGTGGTACTTTGAGCTAAATACTAATGTCAGGATGCTAACATGCTTCTGTTTACACAAAGTACAGCTGAGGCTGATGGGAATGTCATTAGTTTTGCAGGTATTTGGTAAAAAAAAAAAAAAAACCCAAAGTATTGGACAAAGTGAAATGTTGACCTGATGATTGCGCTACATGAGAAGTCAGAGGATCCAAAGTTACTAAGATTCATCATCTGGGGAACGTGAATGTCTGCATCAAATTTCATGGCAATCCACCCAGCTGTTGTTGAGATATTTCAGTCTGGACCAAAGTGGAGGACTGACCGAACGGCCGACTACGCCATTACTAGATCCTCGCCGCTAGAGTGACTAAAAATACAAATTTGGATGAATGCTTCTGTGACCAGTGGATCTCATGGTCACCCCAATTCAAACTGGAGGCACCTTTTGATTATATAAACCAGAAACCAAGATGAAAAAAACAAAACCATGAGCTTTACAGCGTAGTTATTAGCATCATTAATAATCCTATGAAGATGTTAGAGTGAGGCAAAAATAAATGACAGTAAAGCAGTGGGAAGGATTTGACTTAAGTAGCATGAAAGGGAAAATTATAGTTTCCTTGCAGTTTATGTGATAAATAGACTATTTGTTGTTACAGAGACGTCAGCAGCACCCTAAAAACTTGTTTTCCAAAACCGGGGAGGAAGGAGAGGTGAAAATTGGAGCGAGGTGTGAGAGCTGGGTGAAAAAAAAAAATTGAAGTGGGTGCTGAATTTGATCAAATATGTAATGATCTGCACAACTACAAACCCCTAACAACACAAGGCAAGTTGAGCTCGGAGTGAGTTAGTTTGTTCTCAACTGGAAAAAACTCACAAATTCAGGTCACACTGATTCACTTGGTGCAAGTAAAAGACATCTTGGTGGAGATAGGCAGTCTGGACTCACTGCTGGATTTAGCTTCTCCATCTAATCTTTAGCAGTAGAAGACCAGAGTGACAAACATATATCCTCTGCGTTCAAAAAGTCAGACTTTCACTTTTATTTTAGCATGTAGATCATCATTACATCGTTTATCGTCTTGTTTTTTTTTTTGTTTTACTGACATAACTCGTGTTGAGGGCGCACCTGTAAACACGACAGAGTCACAGAGAACGATCAGACAGTTTACATGCCACAGTATCCTGGATTCAGTTGCACCGGCTTTTTGCGAATTTCCATGACCAAGTTTGTGTGTAAAGTCCTTCCTACATTCTTAGTAACAACTAGCTAGTTTCAAATTGGGATTTACTAAATCAGGTTGCACCATTAAAACGTAAGAAATGTCTTTGCTTTGCTAGAGGTGGAAAGGCACCAAGTACATTTACTCAAGTACTGTACTAAAGTACAAATTTGAAGTACTTGAGTATTTTCTTTTCATGTCTCTTTCTGCTTCTACTCCGCTGCATCTCAGAGGGAAATATTGTACTTTTTACGTCACCACATTTATCTGACAGCTTGAGTTTCTAGTTACTTTACAAATTAAGATTTTTACAAACAAAACATATGAAGAGTTTATAAAATATGTTTTGTTGTAAATTAAACTCCCCAACAGTTTATACAAGTACTGCTGGAAATCATTTTAATGTTTTGTTAATAACGTCGAGCTTTGGACTGTCGGTCGGACACAACAACATCGTGAAGGCGTCGCTTTGGGCTCTGGGTCGTCGTGACGGCGTTTCTCACTGTTTTCAGAATCTTTACAAACCGAACGATCGATCGATTAATGGAGAAAATAATCAGCAGATTGATCCATAATGAAAAGAATCATCAGCTGCAGTCCGATACAAACCAGTTCAACCAGCTGCAGCAGCAACATCCTGCTTTACATTAATGCACGAGGAATAATAACCTGATGATAGAATATATAACAGCACAACAGTCACAGGGATGTTTTACTGCACCGAGTACTTTTACTTTAATACTTTAAGTACTTTTTCCTGATTATACTCACAGACTTTTACTGAAGTAACATTTTCACTGCAGGACTTTTACTTGTACCAGAGTAATTTTACTGTGTGGTGTTAGTACTTTTACTTTAGTAAAGGATCTGAATACTTCCTCCACCTCTGGACTTTAGTAATGTGTAAATCTGTTGCTAGGGAACACCTGTAGCACTGTCCAATCAAAAGCAATGAATTATGTAAAAAGGAAGTCACTGTAGCATCCCAAGCTGTAGGATAACTTCCAAAATGACAGTTTTATGATACCAAACAATATCTTAAACTTAACAGCCAATCCTTTATAAATGTAGATATGACTTTGCTTTATTTATATATGTAAACATGGAGAAATATTTCTGAGTTTGTAGTATTATTGTAGTTTAAAGTGAGAGGGAAATATCTGATTGTCCTAACCAAACTGATGTCATTTGATAAGTTTTAGTTCCCCTCGTATTTGTTAAGTTGGTCAGATTCAGTTTTAATGAGACATTATAAAAACACATGAACTTCATCTGATACTGATTAACACTGATCTCCTTGGTGATCAGGCTTTTTTTTATCTACAACATCCTTAACTCTGTTTTAGCTACAAGTATCATTATAAATACCACCACCACTTAAAGTACCATTCAAACAGGACTCTTAGTCACACTAAAGGCTGTCCTCTGACTCCCTCTGCTGGTTAAAAATACATTCACTTATGATGAAGGTACTACTTGATAAGTCTGGTCTTCTTAGTGTCACCAAATCCCACAAAAAGACCAAAACCTGTAATACGGTGTAGTCCCTCATTCGTCCAGGAGTGTTCTATCGTAGAAAAGGTTTCAGTCGTAGTCATCTGGACGCTGTTTTCAGAATCAAGACGTTTCGGCTCCCATCCGGAAGTCATTCTCAATTGTGAAAAAATAAATTTTCAGTTCCCGTCCAATTTTTTCACAATTGAGAATGACTTCCGGATGGGAGCCGAAACGTCTTGATTCTGAAAACAGCGTCCAGATGACTACGACTGAAACCTTTTCTACGACAAAACCTGTAATTTACTGATCCTACTAATAGAGCTCCGTTGTTGTGCAAAAACTATTGAAACACATCAGCGAGCCGCTCTGTTGCACTGGGTGACATGTTCCTTCATCACCATGAACACACACACTGTAGTTTATTCTGACTCAGCCCCACACACACCGTCCTGCTGCCCCAAACACTCACTACAGCACCACATGTGGATTCATCCGCCGCTGAAAATAGTCCCCAACAAATGCACTATTTCCTCCTGTTTGTTTGATTAAAAACTACAGCGAGCAGCTGTTTTAGGAAATTACTGAACCTTTTTCTATATGAAACTATATATTTGTGAGCTGTTTTTAAAGATTTACATCTGCTCAGTGTTTAATACAGCGCCACTGACATTCAGCACAAAACTTTAGCTTGTTGAACATAAATGATGAACTGCTCTCAGTCTTCGATTTTTCTGCAAATAAGAGTCTGTCCTGAAAAGCTTCGAAAGCTAAAATCACATTCTTAATTTCCTGTATTTCATGTAATAGTTTTTATGCTTTTTAAGTTTTGACTTTTAATTCCACTAAACCAGGGATTTCAGTGGAATTAAATGACTGATTCTTCATACAAACAAAAGGCCATCATCAAGGCTGCCATTGCATTTCTTACACAGAATTTTGACATTTTGATCATACATCTTTCTTATTATTAGGTCAACACGGTCAACCAGCTGCACAAGGTATTCTATTGTACATATAACAAATGGAAAATTCTGCAACTATTTTCTTTTTGTTGTGACAAAAAGCACCTGGTTTGATCTTTCCGTCACTTACCTGCGTTTTAGTGATATTTCACAGATAAACACTTGTTCAGAATCAGAATCAGAATCAGAAATACTTTATTGCATTTCCATTGTAGCAGTTCCTAATTTTCCAGTCTGTTAGTTTCCATTGATATAACCAATAATCCAAGTATTAGCACATGAACCCCAGTAAAACAGTGTGCACAAACGTCAGCTGGATTTAGTCCTGCAGTGTTGGTGTTTTCATTACTGAGTGCAAACCTCCAGCTTGATGTAGTGAAATGGTCACTCGTCTGTCTTTGTTGCAGCCTGCAGATGAAAGTACAGTAACATCAGTGAACTTGGCTCCTGCTTCTGTTTGTGGAAATAACTTTACAAGAAAATCACCGATATATTACTGAATCTGTCAAGAATTGATCACCAAAACCCACTGTGCTGCATGAAGTGACAATATTTCAGTTTTTACTTTTGAGAGGATCGCCGCACTCACGACACAATGCTAAAGTGCAAGAAGGCCAAAGACATCAAATATTGATAAAGAGAGGTTCAGCACACTTAGGTCCATGACAGTATTTAATCAGAAGCCAAACTTTTGGTCTTTGGTCTAAAGCTGCACTGATTGATATTTTCATATGTAACTGTGGATATCTATTAACTAAAATGATTGTGTAATGTGAAAGGGGTCACAGAGAGTCATCACCTAACTCTGCAGTTCCCCTCAGCACTACTGAGCTTTAAAGCATCTTTCAGCTCATTGTTTTGGTTTTACAGCCTCAACTTCACAGTTTAGGTTCACTCTCGCGGCTCTGATCAACCCCGTTTCAGCAGCAAGAAGCTGTTTTCAGAAAATAAGCTCTGACAAACCTACTGTATGCTACCTGCTCAGCACCAAACAGCAGACAAAGTTAGCAACTAGCTGGTGAAGAAACATCTAGCAGCTAAAGAAGCAGATATATGTATCAGGAGTTGGTTGATTTACATCAGCCAGGAGGCCAGAAATATGACTCCAAATTAATGATAATGTTACTGATTATGTAAAGAGGCAACTACTTGCTAACAATCTCACCAAAGAACTTTAAGAGGTAATAGTGCTGCATTTACAGCTTGTTCCAATGCCCCCAAGTGGTCCAAAAAAAAAACTATTAATTCTGCTTTAAACCTTCATCAGGGCAATTGTTCGTCAGTTCTCAAATACATAGGAAGCTCCACAGATACAACATATCACAAACACAGGATAAATCAACACAAAAAGCAATCAGGAAGTCAAAATTATACAAACAATTATCAATTATAATAAAGAAAATATTTCTATTGTTTTGATCTTGGGAACTACTTATTACCTAATTGTGAATTACATTTCCCCTGTGTACATTTGCCCTGATAAAGGTTTTAATACCAAAAGGCTGGCTCTTTGATGATAAAATAGATGCATGGATCGAAATGCAGAGTCTTTCTTTCTTACTTAAAAAGTTAACTACCCAAAAGGCTCATGGGAACTCTGATGTGGAGGAGTTACAATGTACACGTGAGCTATGTAACCCAAAAACCAAAAACACACGCTCACTTTCTCAGCACCAGCCGCCATCAGAGCGTCCAGCTCCTGAGTCCAGCCGAGGGCATCGACCAGGGCTCGCACGCCGCTGACCACGTCACCCAGCTGCACGACGTCATGAGGCCGGCAACGCCACGCGAACGGCCCCACCAGGTCCCTGTTGATGAGCAGACGGGGGACAGAGCTGCGCACAGCTCCTGCCAGACTGGCGAAGGGCTCCACCTGCAGAGCAACGAGTCAACAACAGCAGCTTTACAAGGTGCTATACAAGTAAACTTGCTTTTCAAAACATTGTTTTTGTGTATTTTGTTTTTATAAGAGAGTGTACCATGGAGACGTAGACAAGAAACAGATGGAGAAAAAGAAATTAAGACGTGCAACAAAGGTCTAGAACCAAACCAGGATCACACCAGGGACTTTGTGGTTATGTGGTGCACGTCTTGAGCCACTTGCTGTTGCACCCAAAAACAGCTACTTCAGAATCAGAATCAGAAATACTTTATTGATCCCCGAGGGGAAACTCTTTTGTTACAGCAGCTCACTGTCACGTCAGTGCACACAGGAATAGAAGTACTAAGCAAAAAATATAATACGCTATAATACAGGTCAGGAAATAAATTAAGTACCAGGTGGGTATTAGTATAAAATAAAATAAGTGTGAAGTACCAAGTGGGTTTACCGGTTGATGATGATAATACGGTATAAGGTAATAGTGCATGAGTAAGTTAAGTTGATGGTGTAATGTATGTGTTGCATGAGTTCAACACTAAGAACAACTTCAGCGGTTTTAAGTAGCACTCCTCTTAAGCAAAACATTTTACCAAGAAACTATCAAGAATTACTGAGACCAAGAACTCCAGCTGCTTGAAACTATTAATATCACAATAAAAAGTGTATTTTTACTACCTGTCAGCTAACTATGCACATCATGAAGTACAACTATTTGACTATAGATGCAATAAAGTTTTCATATCAAAATCCCAGAAAAGGGAATATATTTGTAGTGGTGACTTCATGCTGCACCAACATTTTACATCACAATACCAACAAGTTTTTAATCACCCTGTCCCTCTTATAATATAAAACCTGAAACTTTTAAAAGGTGCAAGAACACAGACTTATACTGTGATATATTTATATCATTTTTACTTCTTTTGCAAGACACGATTGTTGTATCCTGGTGGCTGCTGGAAGTTATGGATTTAAAAAAAATAAAAATCGAAACTTTGAGGAGTGCCCCGGTTTCAGTTCCGACTTGGGACCTTTGCTGCATGTCATACCCCCGTCGCTCCCCATGTTTCCTGTCAGCAGCTTCACTGTAGGTTATTTAATAAAGGCAAAAATGGCGAAAACATAATCTAAAATTTGCGACGTCTCAAGATGTTGCACATAGTACAGAGAGTCGGTTTGTTGTGTTCTAGCCCGCCGAGCTTTAAACCGTCCCTCCTCACATTATCTCGCACCCCAACATATTTTTTTCAGCTGGAAAAGCATCAGATTACAGGGACGTGATGTTGTTTGAAGCCGGTGGCGCTCACCTCCAGTGAGGTGCCCATGACGATCAGGAGGTCTGCCAGTGGGAAGTCTGTCAGGTACTTGAAGAAGTGCCGTGGAAGCTCCTCCCCAAAAAACACGATGTCAGGCTTGACCACGCCCTTACAGGTGGGACACTTTGGGACCGTCCCGCTCATCACATCTGGCTGAGGAGACATGGAAACAAGATGTAAAATTACTATCTACTAATTATTTTTTACATTAATCTTTTACTATATAAAATATTAAAAATAAATTGCCATCTAAAAGTCTAAAGTGATATCTTACATTTGCTCATTTCATCTGGCTTTTAATCACAAATTCAAACAGTATTCAATGTACAACCGTATAAAATGAAGGAAAACAAGCAAATACTCATATTTGGCAAGTTGTAGACATTTATACTTGATAAACGACTGAAATTGTTTATCGTCAATCTACTAACCAATTCATTGTTTCATCACCAGTTCTGGTAATATTAACTGTTAACCTTTTTTACAGCATAAACTGGCTGCTCACTCAAACACTCACTGATGTTTAATGCAACTTTTTTCCAGACAGACGCCATTCACCTCCATCATCATGGGGATGTGTGCAACTACAAAATTCTTTCAAAGCTTGAAATATTAAAAATCATCCAAATACTTTGATTATTTGTATAACTTCAGTGAGAAACATAAGGACGTCAGCTAAACAAACGTGCTACAATGCTGGGATCTCAAAATGTTTAAAAAAAACACTACTTAAAATGACCAGCTGTTCCTATAAAGATTCAATGGAGCAGTTGGACATAATGATAATAATAATAATAATAATAATAACGAGCTTATCTGATATGAGACCTGTTCCAGAAAGTAGAAATATTGCTAAAAGTACATCTGTCAAGTCTTGCAGAGGATCCAAAGCTTGTGGGACTGTGAAGAAACCAATAAGTGCACATGTGATCGACAGACTACGAAACTCCTCTCAATCCAGGTTCCCCAAATAATAAACTAACGGAAAAATAAAATCTTTAAATTTATAGCAAGTTTTCACTTTGGTGAATGTGCTTGATGTTCACCATGGCTAAAATCAGACAGCACGATGAACCGTATTTTCAATATCCTGGTAAATCTGGGGGTTGGCCAAATGTGCAGAGTTAGTATTTGGGTTTTAACTCACTCGTAGGTCCTCTCCCTCATATTTCCTCAGGCAGACAGTGCAGGTGGCGGTGGCAAATGTACCATGGGCCTCCACCAACATCGCAGGAGGAATCCCTGCCGCTTGATACAGATAGACACGCAGGTAAACAAGCACGATGGCTTAAAGTGACGTGTAGCAATCTCAGTGATGTGTAGTAATTTCATCATCATATCAAAAACAACGCCAAAAGAAGCAAAGATATATATACGCACATCTTTCCAGCCCGTCGATGTTCTGCGTGTACATCCTGAGAAGCTGACCCTTCTTGTGAAGCTGCCGTACAAAATAATGGGTCAGATTGGGCTGATAGTTCCCTGGGTACAGCTCTTTGGCCAGGGCGAAGAAGGGTTTAGGGTTTTGATGGAAAAAGTTGATCTCGAATATGGCCTCGGCATAAGGCAGGTCATACTGCTGCAGGTTATCATAGAGGCCGCTGCCTGGAGACCTGCGAGGGAATAATCTGCTGAGAGACCCCAGAATACACCTGACACTTACAAGAGAATACAGGAAACCAAATCTAACCTTTGTACCTGAAATCTGGGATGCCACTAGGCGTGCTGATCCCAGCTCCGGCCATCACCACCACCCTCTTGTACCGCTGCTCTCTGATGTTCTTGGCGATGTGCTGCAGCGTCTGCTGCTCCACGGCTGCACCGCCGCCACGCGAGGAAAATCCTCGAGTCCCATTCCACCACGGAGAGTTTGTCCGTCTGTGAAGAAGCGAAACGGGGATGAAGAAGTTTGTGATGAAGAATCTGTTTGTCTGCATGAACGTCACAGAGATGCACATAAATATGAGATTTAGCAGAAGGATCGCAGTCAGTTTGCAGCAACCCAGGGACTCACTCTAATCACCTGAACCCCCGTATTCCCACTATTCCACTTAAACTTTTAGGTAGATAAAACTTCTAACTTGGAAGCAACATCACATTTATATCCTGGATCTCATTGTTTCAGTACTCCACTAAAGCTATCAAGTCGTATTAAGACAAAACAAGACATTGGAAGATGAAGAAACTTGGGCTTTGCGAAACTGTAATGACCATTTTTCATAATTTTTAAGTCAATTTTCCAGCAAAAATGCCAAACATTTGATGGTTTCAGCTTCTCAGATGTGACAATTTGATGCTTTTCCTTGTCATACATTATAATAAACTGAATATCTATGGGTTTTCGGACTGTTGGTCAGATAAAACAAGACATTTGAAGACGTCACCTTGGGCACGAGGAAATCGTGATGGACATTTTTCACAATTTTTATAAGCATTTTATCGAACAAATGATTAATCGATTATTCGAGAAAATAATCGACAGATTAATTGGTGATGAAATTAATCGTTATACTGTACGTTTAGATGTGAAAACAAACATAATAAAACTTCTCACTGATGGTTATGACATTGCACAGACCAACAGTGGGAATACAAATTGAAAACTCACGCTCAGCTGACGTCAAGTTTCTCAGAAATCATTCTGAGAGAACTCAGTAATTACGTTGTAGTGTTAATTTAGAAAACAAAATTGTGTATTATGTATTATTACCACACGGCCCAGCCCCACCTGAACATAAAGCGTTAGTACAGTGTGTGCAAGCTGTCACTGGGACAAAAAAAAAGAGAAATAAATATCACAAAGTAGGTGCTGTGTTCCCTTTTAATCTTTGATTAATCTGCCTGTAAAATCTGCTGCTTGCACACACCTATATAAACAGCTTGATCTTGCCCATTTTATATCTGACACTAAATGTACACTGGCCCTAAATTATCCTCATGTTCATGCCAAACATCGAGAGCACTGGTAAAATGGTAAATGTGAGGATTTTGCTGTGTGGTTAGGAACATGCACTGTATAAAAAGGGTTAGAAAGTGTGTCCCTGATGGTGAAGTACCTGCACAGAGCTGCTGCACCTTGAGCTGGACACAAACTCCTGTCACCAAAGCCTATAAGAAACAAGGCATTCATCAATCACAAAATACTTCTTCTTCTTCATTTCAGCTCTGTCTGTCTGTCTACTAACCGTCTGCAGAGAGCGTCCCGGTTGTTCTCCAACACAAACTGCGATACAAACAACAAAGTCTGACAGGTGACATTAATGAGGAGCCCACTGAAGGAGCCATAATTCAGCTGTGACTGCAAACTAAACTACCCACAGATATTTATTGCATGACTCCTACTGACACCGTTTTACACAAGCACATTCCTAAACACGGACACGAACATTTTCTCCACCTAAAATCAGATAAAATAGGTAACTAATGACAGGCTGCCCGCAGCAATGTGTGTTGCTGTCGCCCCCCTTTGACCTCCTTATGACGCGGACGGGAGTACCGTAATGTACGATATAGCCCAACTTTAGCTACACAAAACAGCTCGGTCGTTAGCTACCAAGCTTGGTCGCCTATTTTGTTTAATTGTCCGACGTTTATTAATAGAAATCAACCCACTGGGAAATGAACATGAAGCGTATAGCGGTCAAGAAATCAACTTTACTGTAAAAAAGAAATCTTAGCTAACATTAGCTAGCTTTTAGAAACGCCTCCTTCGTTTCCCATGATTCTTTGCGCCCAGCAGCCGAGCAGACCCACAACACGGCAGGCTACTTGACGTTAGCTGAAAATTCAACAACACTTTATCAGTCCCGAATAAAATTTAACAGTTTGTCGCCACAATGAAAGATGTTACTGGGTACCTCAAACAGCAGCAGAGCAACAGCTCTACGCCGGAGATGGCGGCTGAGTGGCACACGTTGGAGGAGTTTTACAACAAAAGGTAAAAAGCCGTACAAGTCAACTAGCTAATGTTCAAATGCTCTGCTAACGCTAGGTTAGCTAACGTTGGCTAGCTCATTCATTGGAAATGCACGCTGAGTCATGCACGGAGCTAGCATTAGCTGAGGTTTGACCAATGTTAGCAGCAAGTTTCTCTTTTTCAAAATCAGAGCGGAAACTTGGTTTATAATATTATTTTTAAGCATGTAAATTAGTCACGCCAGGAAAGTATCAGTTAATGGATTGAAGCTTTAAACCCAACACCATAAAGTTTGGCAAATGGAAGACGAAGTTTATCAGTCTGTCACAAGTTTTCCTAGCTAACTGTTTGCTAGCGTGGATGCTATGGATGAGTCAGTGCACCATAAGAATATAATATAAAACGTTTTACGTTACGTGCACCTAAATCATCATCGGTCACTCACAAACCATCACTATCGATCAACAATGTGTTTTAGTCGAATTGAGATTGGATGTGTGTAATCAAGAAGTGATTTCAAGTCATTTTCACCTGTATGTGAAAGTTCTTGTTAGATGATCACCTGCCAAAAACTACAATGTTTCTTTGGTGTATTTGTTTATCCTCATGATGTAGTTTTTTGGCAGATAGCTGAAATGATGCAGTGTTATTCAGATGAGCTGATGACTGTAACATAACTGGGTTTTTACATCTACAGATTGTGGCATCAGCTGACTCTGAAGCTGACAGACTTTGTTAAAGATCCTTGCTTCAAAACAGGAGATGGCCTCATACAGGTAACTGCACAGGACCGCCACACATGGGTTATGTTGTACCACAATGGATGAGTGAGGATGCAGTACTCATTACCAGCTTGTCTGTCATTTACATATATTATGTAACTTTTTAGGGGGAATTAATGAAGTCTTGCACCTAAGTTTCTTCGAGGACTGAAATGCTCTTCTTAACTCGCACGAGTGTTGAGCATCACAAACAGTTAAACTCTCGTGCTTTGAAATACTGTTGTTTGCATCTGCTATGTTGTTATTAAATCTATTTGTTTGTGTGTTAGTAACAGGCACATCTCTGTAGGGCTTTTTAAAATCGTTATCATAATACTGATTTTAAATGTTTTCTGATATTGATATTTATAATATTTATTACACATAAAATAGTCAAAATGATGTTTAAAGCCAAGAACTGTGTTCCATGTGTTTTACACTACATTTGTAGACCAAATTGTTCTGTGTCACTTTAATATCTAATTTGTTTTGCATTGACAGCTCTCTCAGCATCATTAATTTGTATAACAGAAATTCGTAGAATGCTAACACGATAAGATAACCACTGTGCAATTTCGTTGAAACTAATAAACGGTAATATTGAGTTATTGCCAAGCCCTACATCTCTGTGTCTCGTGCTGTTATGAAGGTTTTAATGTTAATTATTTATGTTCATAATCATGTCATTAGCCGCTATGTTTGTCTGAGGCAGAAAAAAAATTCAGTAAAGGCACTACACGAAGCCTTACCGCTGATTACTGGAAACACTCTCCTGCTCAGAAAATTTAGTAAAATAAGTACCAATACAGAAATTTACATAAAACAAGGAACTTTGGGCAAATATTCACTCTAAATGAGGAACTTCAACCATAAATAATCTAAATCAAATTACTATTAGTGGTCACTATAATTTGAATTTGAGATGAACATTGAACGATGTTTTCTGTGATCTAATATATTATTTGTTTTTGTTTTTTAAGCTCTATGACAATTTCCTCAGTGACTTCGAACACAGGTGAGATAAAAGTGTCTTAAGCACTTGGTCTACCCATGTAACACCCGCCAGTTCAGTATTGTGCGTTTTGATGCTAATTTGTTATTTTTGCTCCCTTATCAGAATCAACCCATTGTCCCTCATGGAGATTATACTGTATGTTGCCAGACAGATGCAAGGTAAGAACAACATGATGCAGCAGGGAATATTTCTTAGCAGAATACACGTTTAACGCATTTTTCTTTTGTATTTACAAAACTGTTCTTGTTTCCAGATCCTAAAGATGCCATCACTTTTCTCGAGAAGACCAAAGACAAGGTAAGGTGTCGAATCACAGATTTTGAAATATGCGCTCAGTTAGGTACACCTAACCAAAACTAAAGTATTCTAATACAGCAGTCCCACAATCAATCCTACCTTCATGAAGGTTATAATGATCAGTTTTAATTTAAACTGTTTTAGAGCTGATTCAACTTCATGGTCATTTTGAAGGCTGTAGTTTCTGGTGCTGTTGAATTGTTGTGTTATACTGACAGGTGTCCTCAATACTTTGTCCTCCCCACTTATATCAATAAGGGCAGGCTAAATACAAGAAACACCTCTCTGTGTAACAGTAAAATTCAACAGCACCACAAACTACAGCCTCTATATCTCTCTCTCTCTAAACTGAACCTTTTTATGAAAAAGGATTTATTGCAGGACTGTTGTATTCGACTGCATTAGTTCCAACTAGGTTTACCTAATAAACTGGCAGCTAAGTGTAACTGATGGAATTTTAACTATATTTTTTTAATCAAAGTTTAATATGTCTCTGTCTGGTTCAGGTGAAAAGCAGCGACGAAGCTGTCATTCTCTGCAAGACGTCCATCGGCAGTCTTAAACTGGAGATCAGTGATCTTCCTGCCACAAAGGTAAAAGCTCCGAAACTCTCAGCTCTCTCACTTTTTTTTTTTTCAAGCTGCTGACGCAACAACTGTGCCTCACACCTCGTTCAGATATAACACGTTTTGGCTGCTGGTGATGTGTCGGTAAGGCAGAGCGACAAACACCAACAATATTATAAAGAGTTCGGTCTAGACCTGCTCTATAGGAAAAGTGCAATGACATACCTTCTGTTATGAATTGGTGCTATATAAATAAAATTGAATTGAACAACAGTGGTGCATTACAACTCACACATGGGTGTGTAATTCCTTTTCTTACTGAAATAACTTGTTGAAGGTTGCAGCCACACTCAACGAACCAGCAAAAAGCAAAAAAACATACCCAGTAGAGTTATCCACACTTCTTTTCCCCCCAAATTTACTCCGTCCTCAAATCTTGTGAAAATGTCAGCAGCGGTCAACACGATGTGATTATATATCTCCCTATTTTTATTTACTCCTGCACTGTATGTGAAGTACATCCATGTGTACAGTGCAAACAGTAGCCAGAGCAGCATGACTTCTCATAGTGCAGATTATATTATATTTTATAGTTTATTATATATTGTAACTATTAACACACAATGCAGTCTAACATCTAACCTGATTGCTGTGCATTTAGACATATATATATATATAAGATATATAAAGATAAATGAATGAACAGATTTGTCAAAATGCAAACAGTATTGGGTGGGGAAAAAACTGACTGACTTCATGGCAACATTATACTTGCAGGTTATTTATCTCCCAAAGCATGATGGGAACCTTGGTGGTAAAAACTCAGAACGTATTTATTCCAAAAGAGGGGAAAAAACAATAGAAAACCTTTTTATTTTGTTTTACAAAATGTTATGACAGAACTAAGGCTCAGCGTGTCAAACATCTTATATCCCTAGAAAAGAGTGTTGAAAACCTGTGGACAAAAACAAAAACAGTTTCCAACTACATAGAACTTTTTTTTATTTTAATAGGAACTACGACTGCGATACTGACCTTTCTTAAGTGGATCGGGTACCGCCCAGATGTGACTGATCCACATTAAATACAGTTTCTTTGTCAATGTCGTCAGAGAATTCATTCATGTTCCCTGCAGTGAGGTATACAGATTTTAAATTGGGGGGGTATCAGATCAATACTATTCTTCGACAGAAATCCCGAGTTTAGGTATCTGAATCAGCATCGGTAGAGGAAAAAGTGGGGTCGCGGCATCCATGATAATAAAAACTGTCCCAGAACATGTCTGGTACTACTGACCTGCCACATGATGGTATTTCTAAGTAGGCTAACTTATCCTGGAAAAAAACAATATATGGCATGCCTTGCTAAAACACATTGTGACTCTGCCATATGCCTGTAAATAAACTGAGTGAAAACCAAGCAAAAACAGCCCAGGGTTCAAAGGGTTTTTAACATGCTGATGTGAAATTTTTCATATTTTGTATTTTTTAATTTCTATTTTTATATTTATGACTTGTTTTTCCTTACGCACCCAAATACTAAATCAATCATGTGAAAATCTACTTGGCAATAAACCGGTTTCTGAAGTGACTGTTCTGTTTGTTTAAAGTAGAAGAAATATGATCCACTGCTTGATGCCCTGACATAGTTTGAAAATAGTGTAAATAAGCACTTATTGCCGCTCTCTTTCCAGAAACTCATCGAGGAGGTTGAGGAAATGTTGAATAACTTGCCTGGCGTGACGTCGGTCCACGGCCGGTTTTATGACCTCTCTAGCAAATATTATCGCATCATCGGGAACCACGCCTCCTACTACAAGGACGCTCTGCGCTACCTCGGATGTGTGGACATTAAAGACCTTCCAGGTGAGCAAAGGCATGATGGGAAACAAACACTCAGATTTGATGTCAGGCTGATGGAGCGGAGAACGTCATTCATATTGACGGCCTAATGATTTCATGTTGTTGTTTACTCCACAGAGACGGAGAAGCAGGAGAGGGCATTCACGCTGGGACTGGCTGGACTCTTAGGAGAAGGAGTTTACAACTTTGGAGAGCTGGTGGGATTTTCACTAAACACTGGTCATATTTGTTGTTTATCAGTGCTGGACAGCCTCTCCGCTGAAGCTTGTTGACCACGACCACATCTGTTGTTGTTGTCTTTGCAGCTGATGCATCCTGTGCTGGAGTCCCTGAGGAACACAGACAAACAGTGGCTCATTGATACACTATACGCCTTCAATGGAGGCAATGTGGAGAAATTCCAGAGCTTCAAGTCTGCCTGGGGCCAACAGGTGATTAATAACATGTATAACACATACGGAGACATTAAAGGTTGAACTGATCAACTCTGAGCCGCATGCAGGGACTAAAAAGATGCCGTCCAGTGATTTGATCGTTTGGCCATTGGTTAGACACAGGGACACAAACACAAGTGTTAATTCATATTTTTATAATTAAATCTAACCCACTTTGTGTTTATGTGTGCCCACATCCCCAACTCAGCGATGTAATTGGTAAGGATTTTGTGCGTACTTATTAAAAACATTTTAAATGTTAATACCAGGTTAGTGAGCACAGAGTTAAGAGGGTGTATTGCCTTTGAGCAGAGCTGCTGCTGTGCCAACAGACATTTAATAAAAGTTAGAAAAACCTCAAACATACCATCAGAGTGCACACAGGCATATAAACAACACTCACTCATGAGTGAAACGTTTTGCTTTAAGATCTGAATACCTCGTCAAAGGATTGTCACTCGTACGTCATCAGTGTTATTTGGCAACTGTCTGATTTATTTTTCTCTCTTGGTTGTAGCCTGACCTGGCAACACATGAAGCTAAACTGATGCAGAAGATCCAGCTGCTCTGCGTGATGGAGGTGAGAGACGCACAGACACACGCACCGATTATTTACTAGCTCAGATATATAATTTCATCGGATTTTTTTGTATTCTTTCGAAATGTGAGCTTCAAGACTAAAGGCTCGGCCACACCAGCATTGAAAACTGTGAAATTTCAGGGTAAAATCGGTTAATTTTAATGGAATCGCTGCGATCAGTGCGTTCACTCGCAGAGGTGAAGCAAATCCATGCAGAGTTTTTGCACAGAATTCATCTTTGGTGAAATTTGACGTGTACGTTTTTGCCGTTGACCAATTACAAACCATCCTGGCAGCGTTGAACTTTGACAACAGAAAGAACCAGAGTCCAAAATGGAGGAAGCCATAATATTAGCATCCAATTTTATTTAAACCCTGCTCTACCGTAGTGTAAACTGCTCCGCATTAAGACATACGGCTCCGATTGCAATCATCTGCGAGAGGGCAATCGATAGAAATATGTCTCTTGAATGAACTGTGTTAACTTATTGTCTGGTTAGCGACCAAGCTAGCTAGCCCCACACATAGATATCAGCAGCTATTTTAAAACGAATCTTATATGAATCTGGCAAAGCCACTTTCTGGTCTGACTGGGCTGTAACAGCTTTCTCAAATAGTTTTAACACAGACGACCAACACCAAACCTGTAGTTTGTTCAAAAAGAGTCTGACGTTGACAATTTTCTTATGCTTCGTATGTGACAGACATGATGTCACCGTGAAGGTTAAAAAACAAGAATATTAAATCACTTGTCTCCTTCCCCTTCCAGATGACTTTCACTCGTCCTGCAAACCACAGACAGCTCACCTTCACTGAGATCGCACAGAGTGCCAAAATCCCTGTTAATGAGGTCAGTTGGATGACAAGTGTTTTTTAATCTGCACATCAGTAAATGTCAGTAAAACCTTTTGACAGTGATTAGCATGATGGCCTTTGATTACCAGAGAGTTGCTGTTTTAACGCTTATACAGAGCAGATCCTCAAGTAGTCTCTGACGCTCTGTGCGTTTGTCTCCTGCAGGTGGAGCTTCTGGTGATGAAGGCTCTGTCTGTGGGCCTGATCAAAGGTAACATTGATGAGGTGGACCAGAAGGTGCAGATGACCTGGGTGCAGCCCAGAGTGCTGGACCTGCTGCAGGTTAGTCCTCATGTGGTTTTTTGTATTGCAACAGAAGGAATTATATTTTTATCAGCGTTTTGTCGTTTACCTTGACCCGAATCGTGCCGATATCACAGCCGAGGAAAATAAATGCATTCTTTTCACAACTACTAAATGTTGTTATCCTGTAGATAACTGACCAAATGTAGTTAATGTGACTTCATGTGCAGATATTTCCATTAGCTGCAATAGACCCTGATCAACGATAGAGCTGCCATTTCACACTGATGCTCAACAATCATGCAGTGAGAAATACATCGTAGAAGACAATAGGGTTTGGTTGTGATTGCCGGTTCCATTTGGCAAAATACGTGGATTAGTTCATCTCAGGTGGTAATGAATCTCTTAGCTTTGATTTATTTCTTTTGTTATTTTCCTCTACAAAACATTTAGGTGACTTAGCTTTTCTTTTTTAGCCCGCTCTGCCCGTCTCTGTCGCCGGTTGAAATGACAAATTACTAGGTGATGTAACGGTTCTCAAACCGCCACCGAATGCGCCATATAAACGGTCTCGAGTCGCGGTTCCGCCTTACATGTCGCGGCTGTTCAGGAATTAGGTCACAGTCTTACGATGGAGCGTTGCAGACAGTTGTGTTATTTATTTGCTCTTATTGACAATATGCCTGTATTTGAGTGCCTTAAAAGTTACAGTAAGAATTATGGCCAATGAGCTGTTGAATTTTTGCATTTTTAAAAATAAACAACATGTTATTTTGTACCTTTTTTTTGTTTTGTTTTCCCTGCTGTACCGAAAACGTATCGAACCGTGACTTTTGTGTAGCGTTACACCCCTACAAATGACACCAGTGGCAGATTAAGTGAGGTGTCACCAGGTGCAAACTGGTGTTCTTGCTCGGCCGAACATCGCGTGTGAGCGAAATGAAACTCCACTCTGTTACGTCACAAACCATCTAGCTAAATCCGCCACGTCTGTTTCTGGAGTTGGAATCTCCGAATTAAACTTTCATTCACATTATACGAATATTTTAAGATGATCAACTTGAAATTTCTGAATCAGGACCTCCAGTAATTTAAATCAAGCAGCTTGTGAAAAATGAGGTGTGCGCAAAAGTGTATCTGTTATTTCAATGTGTCATTTTTTTAACAACATTTCATATCCGCTGCTGCTGTTATACAAGTTGTGAACATTAATTAGCTACAGCAAATAAAAACTGCAGTGTTTGTGGCTTCTCAGCCAACAAAATCTGATTAGTGATCTAAATCTAATCTTTTGAGATTTACTTAATTTATAAACGCAGTTATTTGTAACAGAATTAGAGTCAATTATTTGATAGTGGATATAGAAGAGGCACAGAGACCAGTTTCTACACCCACAGCAGCGGGAAGTGGATCAGAGCATAAAGCAGCTTGTTTAGAAGGAATCACTCCGCGGTGGCTCAGTAACTCCACCTAAAGCTGAGTGGAACAAAGTAACACTCGTGTCAGAAGTAGGAAATACAAACTTAAGTTGATTCGACGTGTTTAAGAAAAAAATTAAGGAGAAAAACAAGTGAAATCCGCAGAAATGAATTAAATAGAGCAGCAAACAATCAGAAGTGAGTTATGTCGCCAGTGTTTGGACTCTTACCTGCTGGTTTTACACTCACGTGTTGTTTTATGTTTCAGATCAAAGGTATGAAGGAGCGTTTGGACTTCTGGTGCGGCGACGTTAAGAACATGGCCATGCTGGTGGAGCAGCAGGCCCACGACATCCTCACCTAAACCAGTTTCCCCTTCAGTCCTCAGAGGGAAACCTCACTTCTTCACAGCCTCTGTTTTGTATTGTTTTTCTTTGTATTGGACGTTCATTCTTCTGTTACCGTCACTGTTTATTACCAACCTGTAAATTACACTGTGGTATTTTACAAATAAACAACTGGTTGTAACATTATTATCCTCACCATATGGTCTGTTGTTTAAAACGTGAATAAAAATGACCAGAAAAAAAGTCATATTCACCCCTGTCAGTTATTATGTGTTTCATTTCTTTTATGTGCATCCTGGTTAAAGTCTGTCCAGCTTTGGGTTGTAAATTAAGATTTGTTATATTTGTTTTAACTCATTAGCTGAATGTTATTCCCCAGACATCAGCAGCAACTAGGTTCACAAGCTGAAAGGGGATGTTTTAGTTTCTGTGTCTTTTATACAGGTTAGCATTAATGTCAGTTCATCCAAATCATAAAAAATGTATTTATAAAATAAACTTTCTCACATCCTAAGTGGTATCATGCTATCCAGATAGTTTTGATTACATATGCCAGATGCTCTGAGATCTATATCTTTGCCAGGATGTAATGGTACTTTTAGCCAAGTACTGTACTTAAGTACAAATTTGAGGTACCAGCTGAAACGATTAGTCAATTAATCAACTAGCTGATTGACAGAAAATTAATTGGCAACTACTCTGATAATCATTTAAGTCGTTTTTCATGCCAATTGCTTTCTACCGATAGTTCCTAAATGAAACTGCTCACAACAAACCTGCGGATTATCTTCAGTAACCAGGATTTCTGGAAAGAGACGTTGCTGTTGAGTTTTTCAAATATAGTTTTTTTTTTTTTTGTGCTTTGAGCACCATGAGCTGAGTGCCATCTAGTACCATTATATAAAAAAAAATGCAGATTATCTCCAAAACTCGGCAACTCAAGGAAATACAAGGAAAATACAAATACAAGGAAATAATACAAGGAAAAATATGTATTTTTGAGTTTGGGTTGAACTGCCCCTTTAATGCATGAGTAATAATCTAATTATATAATAGTATAACAGTCACAGGGGGCATTTTTCTGCTTTGAGTACTTTTAATACTTGAAATGACATTTTCCTGATTATACTTACATACTTTAATTAAAGTAACATTTTCAGTGCAGGACTTTTACTTGTTACAGAGTATTTTCAGCGTGGTGTTAGTACTTTTACTGAAGTAAAGGATCTGAATACTTCCTCCACCTCCCTGATACGGTGACGTTAAACAGACTTCTGTCGTTACACAGCAGCTGCTAACTTTGGCAACGACAAGACTAATGTCAAGTTAAATGTGCAAATGTCATTACCACTTAATGATCAAAAGGCTAACTGTCTACAGCCAGGTATCATGAATTCACCATCTTAGTTAAGCGTATTAGCATGCTAACATTTGCTAACTAGCGCTAGCAAAGTAAACCAAAGTAGCTACTGGCTAAATTAAACGACTGACATCCCTAGAGCCATGCTGCTAGCGTGGCTAACAAAGTCAATAACATTAGCTGCCACCATATCCCATCACAAGGCTAAAATGTGCGTAACATTAGCTGCTAACCATAGCATTAGCATTAAACAGTGTGTCAGCTTCTGCATTTTTTTAACCACTAGGGGGCAGACAAACACCATAACACGCTGACAAAACAACAGCCCTGACATATTATCACTTTGTAATGGCTAATGTTAGCAAACCTGTTAATACCTCCAGCAGAACAACCTTATCGTTAATTTGGCTTTGTGTTTCTGTCCAAGGGATGAATGTAAGTCCAATATTAACTAAATTAACCCAATATTTAGCTCTGGTTTTTGTCTCCTGGTCTCTGTAGCTGCTAAATGCTCCAATATTGTCCACCAGCTAGCTAACAGCTAACTTTATCTGCCGTTTAGGGCTAAAAGTTTTTGTTTGTTTTCAAGTAGGCTCCTGCAAATCTAAATGCTAGTATCACATTACGTGGCTTTTAGTTGGGTAAAAGTAGCAATACTACAATTCACTTAAAAAATACAACGTTACAAGTAAAAGTCCTGAATTCAAAATCGTACTCAAGTAAAAAGTATTAGCTTAAAGTGCCAAAAGTAAAATGACTCGTTATGCAGAATGGCCCATTTCAGAATCAGGATTATAAGTATTGACGCATTAATGTGTTCGTCACTTTAATGTTGCAGCTGGTATTTTAATCACTTTATATACTGCTGGGTAGAAAATCAGATACTCACGTAAAGTACAAGTACCTTAAAATTGTAAATGTACTCAGTTACTTTCCACCACAGCTATATGTTAATTATATTTTACTCAAGTACTCTTTTTGTACTATTTTGAAGTATTTGTATTTAATAATTTTCTTCTTCACCATGTAAGTTTGAGGTAGCCTGTATTCACATACAGTAGCCTCTATATTTGATGCGTTGCAGATGGAATATATATTCCACTGTGGTATTAATTCAAAATGCATCTAGGCCCTTTTTGTTTACATTTGGATCCGTTTGTACCTTATTTCCATTTTGTGAGACTTTACAGTTCACTACACCTCAAAGGGAATGTTTCTTTTTACTCTTCTGTGTTAATCCGATAGCTGCCATCCGCGGCTACTCTGCATAATAGGATTTCAGCTGTAAAACACATGTTTCTAAAATATGAAACTACTCAATAATATATGAAGATGACTCTGAGATTATCACTACAACAAGTTTACAGGGAGAGTACAGTGGTTGGGAAACAGCTTGTGACATGGATCCGAGAAAAGTAAATCACTAAGACGAAGTTTTCTGTGGATTCACGTTAAATCTTAATGTATTCTGCGAGTTTAAACAACACAGATGACTTTAGCAGGCACTCGCTCAACCATTAATAACACAATAATTTGTATAACGTTTCTTTAATAACATTAAGTAATCCATGAATTAAACCTAACTTTCCTGTCACAGATGTTAATGTTGTAACTGAAGACCTTGTCACTCACTCTTTCACAAGTTGGCATGTTTTTATATCATTGTAAAGTGCAAACTAATATATAACAACTGCAGGATGTCTCCAGTGTTGGCAGACGTACTCAGACCTTTTACTTAAGTAAAAGTAGCAATATCACAGTGTAGAAATACATAAAGTACATAAGTATTTGCATCAAAATATACTCAAAGTACCAAAAGTAAAAGTTCAAAATTATTTATATATATTATCACTATGGATACATTAATGTGTAAGCATCTCTAATGTTGCAGCTGGTAAAGGTGGAGATGCTTTTAAGTACCTTATATACTGCTGGGTAGTTTTAATCTATAATAATGCATCATAATCTATTAGTTGATTATATTTTGTATTAATAATTTGAATCGGCAAAGTAACTAAAGCTGTCAGATAAATGTAACGGAGTAAAAGGTACAATTTGCCTCTGAGGTGTAGCGGAGTAAAAGTATAAAGTAACATAAAATGGAAATACTCAAGTAAAGTACAAGTACCTCAAAATGAGTGATTGTGGTAGTAGTACTTGAGTAAATGCTTACTAACTTTATATCTCTGTATATCTCTTCAACGTGGAATTATTAAGCAAATAGTGCCCACAAATTATCTTAAGGCTGCAACTAACGATTATTTTTATTATCGATTATTCTGCTTATTGCGATCGATTATCGATTAATCATTTGGTCTATAGAATGTCTGAAAATAGTTTTATTTTTAAAGGCCATCTGTAAGTTCCCAGAGCCAATGTTTTCATATTTGCTTGTTTTATTCCACCTGTAGTCCAAAAACGCAAAGATTTTAATTTTATTATCACAGAAGACAAAGAAAACCAGCAGATATTCACATGTGAAAAGCTGGAACCCGAGAATTTGGGGGCATTTTTGCCTAAAAATGTACTTAAAGGATAAACTGATTATCAACATTGTTGCAGATTTATTTTCTGTCGCTCGACTAATCGATTTACTGACTAATTGTTTCAGCTCTAAATTATATATTTTTAGAAAGAGCATCTCAGATCAGTGAGGAAGACATTGATATTTTGAACGTCAATACCGCGACAGCCCTTCTGGTTACAGCTCGCCCTTAATGAGCCGCTGTGACGGATTTCTCTCGGTATATTTAATGATCACTGGTGCAAAATGGTGGCTGCGGAAAGAAGCTGCTGCTCTTTGTTTCCGAGGAACTGAACTGTTGAGTTGCTGTTTTTAGTTTAGTGAGAGAAAGTCTGCTATCATACTCCACTTAGCAATAAAGTAGGTTAAGAAATGCACAGTGGGGGAAGAAGTACTCAGATCCTTGTTGTACCAGTACAACAACATAAAAAATAAAAAATACTCCCCTTCAAGCAAAAGTCCTGCTTTTAAAATCCTACTTCAGTAAAAGTACATAAGCATGATCAGCAAAATGTACTTAAAGTATCAGAAAGTAAGTTCGGATACAAACATTTATATTCATCTTTTGCTGTTATTTGTGAAAAAATTGTTTTTTTTTTGGGCCTCAAACTGTTTTTTAAATTAATCCAAAAGTTTAGAGGGGAAATGCCAAAAGGCCCCAAATACACAGAAGCAGCATTTGTAAGCTCATCACATGTTGTTTCAGGTCAAATGTTCATCTGAAAAGTAACTCCAGCTGTCAGATAAATGTAGTCGAGTAAAAAGTACAACATTTCTCTCTGAAATATAATATAATTATAATAATTTAATTATAATTATAAGCTACACTTAACTTGACAGTTCATGCACTATTACTTTATACCATATTATTATGATCAACCAGTAAACCCACTTTGTAAAGAGTTTCCCCCCGGGGATCAATAAAGTATTTCTGACTCTGATATAGTGGAGTAGAAGTATAAAGTAGCAGAAAATAGAAATAAATAGAATAGAAACAAACAACCACAAAATTATACAGTACTTTCCACCACTGGAAATGCAATGTGTGCTTAAGGACGACGTTTTAAGATGTCTAATATTTCGTCCTACTTTTAAACGTGTGACTCTGCGTAAAGTTACAAGTTCTTTATTACAGTAAACCCCAGATGCTGAATCAAAGTGTCTGCCGTTAGATTTCCTCCCGTAAGAGATGCGGCATCACATCTACGCATCGTGTCTTACTTTACTAAAGCATCAGACGCTTTTTGGCAGTTTTTAAAATAGTCTTGCTGTTCACCAAGTCGTGTGAATTTATAGATTTACTTCGAGAGGTCAGTGTTTGATCTCTGTCCGCAGCTGTCCACACGAATCGACCGTTTGCTGAGCCTCGCCAAGTAACTACGCCTGTCAAGCTTTCCATTCTCAGACTGCGCAAATGCAGTTTACAACGATGACGGTGGCAGATTCAGCACTCGAACTTTGTTGTAGTTTTTGAAACAATGGCTCCGTGTTTTCAGACAGAGGTAGACAAAAGCAGGCTTTTCATTTCTGGCCGTGGATTTTGCCGGTCTTGTGTCGACGTCTTCAAATAGTGTTTCCCTCTAGTTAGAGTGTGTTTCCCGTAGCACGGTTGGGGTTAGGTTAGGATTAGGCGTAGCAGAGATAACTGATCAGTGGTGGGAAGTAACTAAGTACATTTACTATACTTAAGTACAATTTTGCTGTACTTGTACTTTACTTGAGTATTTCCATTTGCTGCTAAGTTATACTTCTACTCTACTTTTTCATTGGCGTAGATGGAGAGGAGGAGGAGGAGGACATGACATGTGGGAACCTCTGTGGTCTAAACTAGGTTAATGGATTTAAATCTTTGTGTATAAGAAAAAGGTTTTATTCCTGATCGATTTCAAAGGTTTTGGGGAAAATTCACAAGGAGGATTTTAGAACAACAAGCCTGTTAAAACTGAAACTGTTAACCTGTCGGCTCAAGCGTCAACTTATCCAGTGGTGGAATGTAACTAATGTCCCATTTCCACTGCATGGTGCGGCTCGGCTCGGCTCGCTTTTCTTGATTTCGTTTTCCACCGCAGACAGCACCCTCAATGTAGGCGGGATTCTTGGCTGATCGTCATAGCGATGCCTCGCGAAACTACCGTGACATCATCTCAACGCGACACAAACACACACTCTCCCCGGATCCTTTCATCGGCAACCAAACAGAGGAGCGTTTGCACGTCGTTAACTGACCACGGCGGGGTTTGTGCCTGGTGTCCCGTGTCGCGCTTGCGACGGTTCTCTCTGACCAATCAGTGATCTGCAGTGTTTTAACTCCATCTTTTCGTATCAGCTCAGCTCGCTTGGAACCTCGACCGAGGTGATACCAAAAAAATTAAATAATAATAATAAACTTTATTTATATAGCAACAGCTTTTCATACAGGCGGTGCAACTCAAAGTGCTTTACAATAAAATTAAGAGGCAAGAGAAAAAACAAAAACAGGCAAATTAAAACAAGTGCAAATACTGCACGATAAAACCAAGCAATAAATGAATACAGGTGTGCTAAGAACAGCAGAATATATGAAAGATAGAAATAAAACAGAGGAATGCATAAGAAAAATGAAATATGTAAAAGATAAGAATAAACCAAAGGAAGAGTGACAGTTTAGTTAAAAGCAATGTTGAGTAGGTACGTTATTTTTTTTAAAGTACCAGGTACTATCCACAATTTTGCCAATTTATAACCATAAAGAACAGTTCCGAGTGAGCCGGGTCGAGTCGGGCCGTGCAGTGGAAATGAGCCACACGTACATTTACTCAGGTTCTGTACTTTAGTACAATTTAGAGGTTATTGTACTTTACGTGAGTATTTTCTTCTACCTTTGCTCCACTACATTTCAGAGGGAAATATTGTACTTTTTACTTCACTACAACTTTAGTTACTAGTCAATTTGCAGATTCAGATTAATAATACAAAATATAGTCAACAATAAATTATGATGTAATATTATAGATTAAGATAAAACTTTATTTCTCTCTGGGGGGAAATTGACGAGCTAATTAAAATTAGCTCCAGCTAATGCAACATTACAGTGATGAACACATTAATGCATCAATAATGAATCACCAATAATGTAATATAATCTGAAATGGGCCATTCTGCAAAATGAGTACTTTACATAAGTGTTTTTTGATGACAATACTTTTGTACTTTTACTTAAGTGAAATTTTGAATGCAGGACTTTTACTTTAACAGAGTATTTCTACACTGTGGTATTACTACTTTTACTTAAGTAATAAATAATAATAATAATAATAAAACTTTATTTATAGAGCACTTATCAAAACAAAGTACAAAGTGCTTCACAACAAGAAAAATAAAATAACACAGTGAATGATGAAATGTAAAGAAATAAAAAACATAAAATACATAAAAGCAATAAAATAAACAGTAAAATAAACAGCCAGTTCAGGTAAAATCAGGATCTGCTTTCTGATAAAAATGTGTTTTGAGACGAGACTTAAACGAAGACTCTGACTCAGACAGCCTGATGTCTTCAGGCAAGTTGTTCCAGAGTCTCGGGGCCCTGATGGCCAAAGCTCTGTCCCCCTTAGTTTCCATCCTGGACTCAGGAACAGACAGGAGACCCCTGCCCGATGATCTCAAACTACGTGAAGGTTCATGAGGGATTACAAGGTCTAAAATATAGTCTGGAGCCACGAAGAGCCTTTAAAGTAATCAACAAGATCTTAAAATCAATCCTGAAACAAACAGGGAGCCGATGTAAAGAGGCTGAACCAGGTGTGATGTGGTCGCACCTCTGGGTCCTGGTTTACAGCCGAGCAGCTGAGTTCTGTACAGTCTGCAGTCGAGTCAGAGTTTTTTGATTTAAGTACAAGATCCGAGTACTTCCCCCAGCTCTGCGCATGTCGAGGCATCATCGCGGGGGTGTCAGTAAGCAGGAGATTGTCACTCGAGTTGGATGTGACTGTGAAAACAGTGAAAGCTGTGGAACAGATGAACGAGCCGCTGTCTGCACAACGTTCAGTCACGATCTTTGTTCCTGCTCACTAGATTGTCTTTTTACTTGACAAATTTAACTTAATGCACCCGCACACACCATGCAGGCAAGCATGAACACACACTCAACACACACTCACTGTTAGACTACACCCGAGTTGAAACATAAAATTTAATTTGTGCTGTCATTTACACAGAGGTGGAGGAAGTATTCAGATCCGTTACTTAAGTATAAGTACTAATACCACACTGTGAAAATACTCCACTGCAAGTAAAAGTTGCATTGAAAATGTTACAAGATAGATTTATTGATCATTTTACAACACAGGGTTGTATAATGAGATTTTGTTTTGTAGTTCCCTTTATGCTACTCAAAAAAATATATATATATACAGTAGATAATTACTTAAGTAATTAATCTGAATCTGCAAAATACCTAGTAACTAAAGTTATCTGATAAATGTAGTGAGCAATAATTGCTTCTGAGATGTAGCGGAGTGGAAGTGTAAAGGAGCAGAAAATGGAAATACTCAAGTAAAATACTCACAAAATTGTACTTAAGTACAGTACTTGAGTAAATGTACTTAGTTACTTTCCACCACTGGACTTGTATCCTACATCTGATGATTGTAAAGGTTTGAAACAGTAAAACGTCTCTGCTGTCTCGACAGAGATAGAGATGAAACAGAGGCTGCTGCTCTGTGTGATTCTTTTTCTCTATTACGGATGAATTATGCTTCTGAATTTAGGACCAAATGTATAAACACATATTCAAATATTTTAAATTACAATAGAATATAAACAATAAAAAAACGCAATAAATAGAACAAAGTATATAAAAGTAGTACTAAAGGAAGGAATAAATAAGGAAAACAATTATATTTACAAGGAAGATATACCTATACACACACACACACCAATAAATGCCTGTAAGTGATTTTTTTCTGCCTCATTTGAGTCTTTGTTGACGTGAAGTGAACAGACTCCTTGTTTGTTCTCATTGTTGATGGATAGAAAATAAGTTTACGCAGGACGGTTATGTGTTCTGTAGATATTTCTTGTGCTTCGCGTTTTCTGCCAAAGAAAAAGTGGCGCGTTGAATATACAGCTGCAAAGTGTTGCTATGACGTGCTTTTATAGAAATGAATGGATGCAGCGCTGTGAGTCCTCTTCCATCTACTCTCAGAGCATTGAAAGGGGAATATTTTATATGTTTTATGGTATAAAATGCACTCCATGATGCACTGATGGGTTTTTCCCTGTGGGTTTACTGGTTTTCACCTACAAACCACATATTTATTTAAATAGACAACATGACCACAGCCAGGGTGAGAAACATCTCAAAACAAACAATATGCAAAGAAAACTCAGTAGTACATACATCTCTAATATAGTACAAAGACATAAATACATGAAATACACAGCTGTGGGCCGTATGAAAGTGCGAATACCACAGAAAAAAAACGTTCTCACTCGGCAAGCAGGAGAGAATGCATCTTAAAAGCTGCTGCAAAATGTAGCCTAACGCAGACGGACGACAAATAAAAGAAGTATTTCGACATTTTGGGAAATACGTTTCTTTGCTTTCTTGCTCAGAGTTCGATGAGAAGATCGATCCACTCTCGTGTCTGTACGGTAGATATGAAGCTAAACTAGGGGAATTTTGCTACCTTTGGACAGAGCCAGGCTAGGCCGTAAGACTTCCTGTTACCTGACAGCAGGCTAGCTGTTTCCCCCTGTTTCCAGTCTTTGTGCTAAGCTAAGCTAACCGTATCCTGGCTGTAGCTTCATATTTAGCGTACAGACATGAGAGTGGTATCAATCTTCTCACCTAATTCTCAGCAAGAAAGTATTTATTTACCAAAATGTTGAACTATTCCTTTAAAGGAAAAACAAACAAAGTGTCTTCGTAAGATGTGAGCGGGTTCACCGATTGGCTCTTGAGACAACCTCACATATAAAAGATGGTTCTCTCCCGTTTATGTATAGAAAGCCTGCTGAAGGTCTCAGTAATGAACCACTTCCCTGAATACAGATGGTGTGCTGTGCTCTCGGTGACCTTTGACCTCCTCCGTCACCTGTCAGCTTGTGCTCAGGTGTAAGACTGCACCTAACCATTATTTTCATCACAGGTTAGTCTGTCGGTTACTTTCATGCTTAATCGTTACATTTTTTTTTTCTGTCCATAAAATGTCCGAATAAATTTGTAAAAAGTGAAAAATGTCCGTCACAGTTTCTGAGAGCCCAAGACGACGTCCTCGAATGTCTTGTTTTGGCCCAAACAATCGTCTAAAGCCCAGAGATATTAAAGTTATAATGATATGAAAGAGAGAAAGGCAGCAAATCCTCAAATTCGGTGAGCAGATGTTTGGAATTTTTGCTTGTTAAATCACTTAAACAATGAATTGATCCTAAAAGTTGTTGTTGATTAATGCCAATCAAATTGTTCCAACACTACTTAGATGTACAGCAGCTGCATTGTTTGGTCACCATGCTCGCCCTCGTTTACTCGGTAAATCTGCAATTTCCACTAAACTATTTAGCTCTCAGAGTAAACAATGGTCCTTTTTCACAGCAGACATTTTGACTTGTCATAGCAGGAAAGGCACAGGTGTTTGAAGTTCACGTTTGCTGGGGTTTTTTTATTCTTTTGTGATGCAGAAGAGTGACGAGCAAAAGCTTTCCGCACTGATTGTCACAGTCCGACCTCTTTTAAACAGGTAAGCAGAGTCAGGTGAACATAATTAGATTAATCAAGCACTGTCGTAGAACAAGGACACAAAGAGAACAGCACAACACTTAACACAAAATACATTTAAAAACAACAAATCTTTTAAAAATAAAAATATTATGAATAAATAAAATGACAATTTCTTTTCCATTTTTACTTTTTGTGTATTTTTGTGTAATTTATTTACAAATCAAGCCAGATAAGGACAAAAAGAGTAAAGCATTACATAAATAAATAATAAAATTATGAATTAAAAATATAGAAATATAAAAATATATATATATATTTAAAACAAATAAAATACATTAATTTAAAAAATGTTTTTTAAATTTGTAATATTTATTATTGTATTTAAACTATTAACTAATTTAAGTTATTATTTATTATTTCATTTTTTGTTTGTTTTTATTTATCTATTTTTTTTTTTATATATATATATATATATATATATATATATATATATATATATATATATATATATATATATATATATATATATATATATATAGATATATCTCTAAGTCAATGTAATGTCACACCTTCTCCATTTTTACGACAGTGCTTGATTTGTTCTGATGATGTGCACCTGTCTCTACTTACCTGTTTACAAGAGGTCGGACTGTGACAATCATGTTTGTGCTCGATACTCTTCTGCATCACAAGAAACTTAACTTAACTTCGAAAGACTGTATTTTACAGTTTACCTTCGGTTGGTTTCAGTTATTACACACTTTATAAATAATGCAGGTTCATCTCATCGGTGTTTGTTCCTTCTTTGACACCATTTTCCGGTCACCGTACGATCCAGCAGATGGTGTGTTCAGTGACAGAAAGATTTCCAATACCATCGTGCTCCAGCTATTGATTAGAAAAACATTTAACATAAGATCGCTCTGAAAGTAAAGCCGACTGTGTTCGGTTGTCAGATTGTGATGGAGCTCCTATATTTTGGCATCGTACCAACAGACAGACATTAGAAAATCATTTGTAGGTTTGTTGGTGTTTTCAGAAAGCTCAGTCTGGGTCTCTGTGGTCTTCGGTAACGCTTACTCAAGTCCATTGGTTCGCCTACGAGACAACAGTGAAAAAGACTAACAACAATTAGCTTGGGAGAGAGTGGCACGGGATCAATGAGCTCGCAAATGTCCAGCTATCAGGAAAACAGATTTCAGTCTGGGAGGAGGAGGGTGAGAGGGAGAGAGCGAAATGAGGCTGGATAATTAGGAAAAGCAGGCTGTATCCCCCAAAGGGAAAGAGCAGCGAGCTCTGTACATGCAGCTATTCGCATCATCCCTCCCCTCTCTATCTCTTTAAGAGCCGAGAGAAGGAGTGTGTGTTCAGTGTGTGTTCGGTGTGTGTGCGTGGGGGAGGGGTATTGGCTGAGGTGGAACAGTCCTGTAATGAGCAGATTTTAGAGAGAGAGAGAGAGAGAGAGAGGTAGAAAGAGAAAGAGCGAGGCCGAAAAACAAGAGAGGGCAGATGACTTGGTGGAATTGGGATACAACAACAATCCAGGTTTAGGCGAGCGCTGCAATGGAGAGGACAAAGGGAAAAGGAGAGGAATAATTTATTTTGTCTTCTTCTTCTTCTGCTTTTTCTCTTCACATCTTCAGGAGAGGAGACCGCCTCGTCTTTTAGATCACAGCAGAGCAGAGAGGAGAAAGAGGGAGGAAATAAGAGGAGATATTCACTCTCCGTTGTGTCTGCTGAGGTGTGTGTGCGAGGCTGAGGCTGTGTGTTATGGATGTGTGTCTCTGAGCGTTAGCCTGGATTGCTCGTTTCCAGGCCATGCTATAGAGAAATACCTCCAACTTCTCTGCTCCTCTGATTTTTTAAAATTGCGTACGAGTGCAGCAGCATCCCTGTCCTGTATCCGTCTCTGAGTGCCGGTGCGGCAGGGATGTGGGGATACTGTAATGTCTGATTGAGCTGAGCTCTGTCGCTGCTGCCGCCGCCGCCGCCGCTCTGTGGGCCTCTGGGACTGCCAGAAAAGCCTAGGCCTCGCTTGTCTGGTGCGCCCTGCTGCACGGCTGAGGCGACGAGCCGGCGAGCTGCCCGGCTGCGAGGCTGCGTGAAGCAGGAAGGTGGAGGAGGAAGTGGAGGAGGAGGAGGATGAGAAGCACTCTGAGCCTGCATGCCCATGGGAAGCAGCATGCACAGCAGCTGCGTTCGTCACTCCAGAACCGTCGCTGAGGCTTAGGCTGCTTCTCCATCGTAAGGTGATGCTCTTCGGGCCACGTCCTACTGTTTTTAAAATGAGGAGCTGGTGTTTTACATCCTAAACTAACAGGAGAGGGAGAGTCGAGGCCCTGCACCTCCATGCTACCAGATTCAAGCGAGGCCTCTTCCCTCTTTGCTCCTTCTGAGTGAACCAGGCCCTTGTTTTTTCTTTTTCTTGACATTCTAAGGATTTGCCTAAACCTGTTTCATGCATGTCCACTGGAGGCAGGTTTGACTTTGATGACGGGGGGTCGTACTGCGGGGGGTGGGAGCAGGGTAAGGCCCATGGTCGAGGGGTCTGCACGGGGCCCCAGGGTCAGGGCGAGTATGCGGGTGCCTGGAGCCACGGCTTCGAGGTTCTGGGCGTGTACACTTGGCCCAGCGGGAACAGCTACCAGGGCACCTGGGCGCAGGGCAAGCGGCATGGCATCGGAGTGGAGAGCAAGGGCCGCTGGGAGTATAGAGGGGAGTGGACACAGGGGTTCAAAGGTCGCTATGGGCAGCTGGAGAGCACGGCCAGCGGGGCCCGGTACGAGGGGACGTGGAGCAACGGGCTGCAGGATGGATACGGCACTGAAACCTACTCTGATGGAGGTAAGTCTGCTAAAACTGATTTTCAGAGCCACTTTGGCCTCCATGTATCTTCCCAAAGCTTTTGTTTTCACACCAAACACCAGTTCAGAGATCAGCTTTAGTCCAGTTTGACTTCAACATCTCTGCTCTTCCACAAACTGATTTTCAGGCTGCAAGTGGAACGACTTGCTTATTTAGCCTGCTGCTAAAAAACACATCTCCAATGTAGGCTACATAAATAACATGTAGGTCACATCCACATGCATGGATGGATTACTGAGCAGGCCTTAGGGTTCAGGGGACCCTGGGGGGCAGTATTTTATATAGTGTGCTGTAATATTTAGTATAATATCTTTTGAGGAGTGTCAGTGTGGTTCTGCTTCTCTTCATCTCCAGTCTGAACTAAAAACTGAAGTTCAGCTGCAGGTTTTCAACCAACAGCAGCACCTGAGAGTTCTGCTTCACCTGCAGAATGTCACTGAAAGACACAAAATGACCACAAAGACGCAAAATGACCACAAAGAGATGGAAAACGACTACAAAGAGACACAAAACGACTACAAAGAGACACAAAACGACTACAAAGAGACACAAAACGACTACAAAGAAATGTAAGATGACCACAAAGAGACGCAAAACGACTACAAAGAGACGTAAGATGACCACAAAGAGACGCATAATGACTACAAAGAGACGCATAACGACTACAAAGAGATGTAAAATGACTACAGAGAGACGTAAGATGACCACAAACAGACACGAAACGACTACAAAGAGACGCAAAACGACTACGAAGAGACGCATAACAACCACAAAGAGATGTAAAACGACTACAAAGAGACATAACATGACCACAAAGAGACGCAAACCGACTACAAAGAGACGCATAACGACTACAAAGAGATATAAAATGACTACAGAGAGACGTAAGATGACCACAAAGAGACGCATAACGACTAAAAAAAGAGACATAAGATGACCACAAACAGACACGAAACGACTACGAAGAGACGCATAACGACCACAAAGAGATGTAAAACGACCGCAAAGAGATGCAAAATGACCACAAAGAGACGCATAACGACCACAAAGAGATGTAAAACGACCACAAAGAGATGCAAAACGACCACAAAGAGATGCAAAACGACTACAAAGAGACACAAAATGACCACAAACAACGCAGCCATGTTTCCCTCCAGTGTAGGAGGCCTTTTACATGTCTGTGCCTGGGGGCCAATGTCCACATGGCGTCGACATCACCTTCACTCCGGCCTACTGACCAGCCTTTATTATTAAATGATTAGAAAACAAGGGAGACGGGCTGCGGACGTTAAAAAGAGGACGTGTGTCTAATATTGGAAATTAAACCATGTTGAAATCTCATCACTTGTGTTTAGAGACACAGATTTATAAAAACACACCTTCACCCCTCTGCATCACACCCTCTGTCGCCATGGTGACGCGGAGACAGCAGGTCAGCGTGTCACTAGAGACCAGCTCGCTGCTCTCCTGCTCTCTGATTGGCTCTCTGCTTCTGTCAGTCTGGTGTTTTTTCTGACTTCGGGGGTTTGAAATCTAGGCCGTTTGATAACCGATGCTGCCCGGCCCACCTCCGAGCACCGCGCAGGACCCGGATGATGGAAGCGAGGTCAATAAGTGATGCAGGTGGAATGAAAACACGGTGTGTGTCGGTGCTGCAGTGAAGGTGGAGGTTGTTTGCCGGAAGGTGGTGGCCTGTTGTTAAACGTCTCCCGGCGCGAGAGCATTGAGGCTTACATCTTCATACCTGCTGTTTTAACACGCGACTGTCAAGTAAAAAAAAACAAAGATGGTGAAGAGAGGAAAACATTAAAAAAAAGACTGCGTCACGCGACAGCTCTGCTCCTCTCTTCCGCTCACGTGCAAGACCGCCGACAGATGAATATAGCACGCACGAGCTGACACATTTTCCACAGCCCAATAAATGTGCAGGACGCTGTTTTCCACGCAGACACACACGGGAGACTCACTGACAGGCCTGTCAACAGAGCAAGTGCTTATTAAAAACGACAACAGCTTAATAATAAAACCACATTATGGGCCACATGCCTCGCGCACCTGCAGACAGGTCAGACGAGCGCGAGACGGTCCGGTTTTGGTTTCAGCACCGCGGACAGCTCCCGGCCGACAAAGAGTGAATCGTGTTTTTAGTTTGTGGAGCCTTAGAAAGCTTCAGGAAAAGACTTGTAACTAAGGTGATTCACTAAGGCAACAGGAAAAAATGATTATTTTATTTTTATTATTTTATTTAGCAAAATTTAGCAAAATGAATAATTTTTGTCTTGAGTTAGGTTCGTCAGTGGACCCAAAGGATGTATAACTGTATAATGAAGTATATGCACTGATCTTTAAAGCATACTATTTTTGCAGTTAGTAAACAGGGAAACCAATATACTTTACCATTTTGTACTAACAGGACATGATGCGATACATGCACCGACTCGAGTACTGTACTGTGCAATTCTGAGCCATTCATTTGATAACTTTAGTTACTGCTGTAGTTACTCTGCAGATTCAGATTAATAATACAAATCAACAAAGTATGATGTATTATTATAGGTTAGGATAAAACTTTATTGATCCGGTTACTTGTAACAGAGTATTTCTACACTGTGGTATTACTACTGTGTGGTATTACGATCTGAGTACTTCTTCTTCCACCCCGGTACACTTTGTGTTCTGCACCAAACAGCGGACAGACCAAGTTAGCAGCTAGCTGGTGAACTAGCTGCTAACTGTCTGCTGGATGTGTAAACAAGCTAATGTTGCTAACAAACTCTCCATAACAACTTTATAAGGTGATATGTCAGTGTTGTGTTTACAGCTTGTTGTGCTGCCCCCAAGTGGCCAAAAAACCTAAACCAATTAATACTGCTTTTAAGGCCCTTATCATTTAGTTGATATTGTTCTTTCGATGTGAACAAAATGTGAACAAAATGTGAACTAAATTCATTACACACTCGGGGGCTTTTGGGACCCCGGGGGGTCACATTTGTCAGTAATCAAACCTTGCACACTAGAAAAGTGGCTAAATTAATTATACTCCAAAAATTAAAGTTCCCCTCCAGACATGTTTTAAAGTATGTAAAAATACTCTGCTATGATTAATTCTTTGTTTAACATGGTTATCCCACGTAAAAAGTTTAAAAAAAAAACTCTGAAAAGGGGCTGGAAGCTCATTGTGAAAGTCTGGATCTATGAAGGCCCGCCCACCGCCACCGCTGCGTTAGGTTGACCGGTGCCGGTGAGAGCATGGATGTGGGTGAGAGACATACATCCATGGTGAGAGAGATGGCTCGAGTTAGAGGAAACATCGGAGAGATTCAGCCGTACACGTTTGAGCCTCAGTCAGACCCAGATGAGGAGTCTGTTGTGCACGACTAGCAGACGTATCAGAACGGTAAGTGTAGTTAGCATCTTTTATTCGTTTGTGTTGTTTGTTAGCTTGTTAGCTTGTAACTGGCAGTGGCTGACACAGCGTTAGTGGTTGTGAAACATGCAATAATATCTGCCACGACGTTACAGTGCGTTCACATTGTTATAACGTAGCGTTAGTAGATAGTTGAAGGAAGCTCCAGGGTCCGGTTTACATCCAGAAACTGCACACTCTACCATGTTACCAACAAAACTTTCACTACGCTAACTTAGTGCAAACTCTCGCTCTGTACTGACAAGTCCGCTCTGCGCTGGAGGTTTCAGGTTTCTTTGCCGGTTGGTTGCCATGTTCTTTGCAATTACCTTTCGAGTTTTGTGACATCCCAAATCTAGCTTGCCCGGAGTACGTTTGAATCTCACATTTGTGAGTGGAGGGTTACTTTAAGTATGCACCCTAAAAAAAACGCTAGATTTTTCAGTGTGCTGTTGTTGGACGATATTCTCCCACAATGCATTGCACAAAGAAAACAGATGAGCTGCTCAAAGCTGGAAACTAAAAATAATAATTGTGGATGGTGCTGAAACAGCTCCAGGAACACCTCAGAAAACAAATCTTTGGAAAAACATTTTGCTTTCTCCTTGTGAAGTTTAATTATACTCACTGCACTAACAGTATCCTATATAATTACAGTACATACTATTTATTATTCATATTTATTACATAGGGACACAGTGAGTGACTCCTGTTTTAGATTTAGCAAAAACAGCCTGGGAAACGTACACCTTTGAGACCTTAGTGCATCTATTAGGGTTTTATTTCAGCACCATGGACAGCTCCAGGTCCACACACATACGAATACAACACATAATTCACTGTTTCTGGACTATTATCTACTTTACTATTCTGAACCAACAAGAAATAATGTAAGATGTGCTGACTGATGTGAATTTAGAAAGCTACGGCCAATTAAACTTAATAAAGAGAAACCAAAATGTTTCTCCAAAGATTTAACAACATTATTGTTTTCTGCTCCCTCCACTGTATACGACCTGCTCAGCAGCAAACAGCAGACAGACACAGTTGGCGACCAGCTGGTGAACGTAGTGGAGCGTTTAGCAGCTAAAAAGCCAGATATTTTTCTGGTGGAGACCAAACACAGAGCTCACAGAGAGAATATTGGACTCCAAACCCAACTCCATGCTAATGAATGCTAATGTTGCTCCATAAAAGCCGGATGTGTAATTAGGCTAAATAAATAGGTTTGCTAACACGTTCAGCCTAATTTTAAAAAGGTGATGACACGCAAATGTTGTGTTTACAACTTGTTCTGCTGCCTCTTAGTAGCCAAAGAAATGTATTTGTGCTGCATTCATGCAGTGCAAAATAAGTCGTCAGGCCTGACGATCAAATCTAAATGAGCCGTTTGGGTTTAATGCAGTTTTGTTTCGATTATATCAATAAACGTTTTTAGATTGTGGCTTTTAATGTTAACAGTATAGTTTAATGTTATGTTCTTTTAATTTGTGCACACAGATTATTAATCCAAGAGCACAAATTACTCATCTTTGTTTGTTTGTATTTATTCTCCATGAAACCGTCCAGGCTCAATAGGAAATATAGATATAAGAGGCCAAAAGCATGTTGTACGTTCAACATGTGGCACCTTTAAGAATGACTCAAGGGTTCAAAATGACTATTTGTCAATTTGGGCTGAGAACAGAAAAATATATCAAAAAATGTAAAATCTGACATAAAATTAAAATTGATATGTGACGGGGGCCTCTGTCACAAGTCATTGTACCCACGCAAAAACTGATTTGTACCTTTTGATAGTAACATTTTAATCATCCAGATCTACATATAATGATCAATGGGCCAATTTCCTGTTTAAAGTGTTTATAGTTTATGTTTTCAAACTTTATGATTAAAACATTTGCCCTTTCTTTCTGAAAACTGTAGTTTCAGTTTCAGCTGATTTAGTCAGTTACTTAATAAGTCGATCTGAAAATTAATCGGCAACTAGTTTGATAATCGATTAATCGAGTCACTTTTCAAGCAAAAACACCAAACTTTCTGTAGCTCCAGCTTCTCAAGTGTGAGAAATAAATAGAATTTCTTTGAGTTTTGGACGGTGAGTCAGACCTGACTTTGGGCTTTGGGGAACTCTGATGGACATTTTTCACCATTTTCTGGCATTTTTTAATCGAGAAAGTAATAAAAGTAATAAAGTAATAATCGTTAGATGCAACCCTAGTTTCAGTCGCCTTGCTTGATCGATTACTTTTTCTTCTGAGTCAGTCGTGTCAGGATATACAGAGGCTGAGCCCAGACTGCGTGAAGGAAGTGTGGACAGCTGTTAAAATGCCTTTCATGACATAAAACTCTCCAGCTCTGTCAGCAGGAACGGCTGCTGTCGAGCTCTCCTGTAAATTAAACTGACAAACCGCGAGTTGAACAGGAGGCTGTCGAGTTTCCTGCCCAGAAATATGAAACTCTGGATCTGCTTCACCTCTTGTTCTGACCACCTCTGGGATTTGAGGAGAGGATGGAGGGCGTGAGATGCAGACCTGCATTGTTTTAAAGTTTCTCCAGGAGGTCCCGGTGTCGATTGCCCTTTATTTTTTCATTGGCGTAGATGGAGAGGAGGATGAGGACATGACATGTTGGAACCTCTGTGGTTTAAACTTGGTTGATCGATTTAAATGTTTGTGTATAAGAAAAGGTTGTATTTTATTTATTGATCATTTTCAGAAGTATGGGAGAAAATTCACAACGAGGATTTTAGAATAAGTCTATTCTTCTGTTTTACAAATAATGAAACTGTCAAACTGTTGGCTCAAGCTTCAACACACACAGTTGTAGTATGTTGGTTTGTCTTCCATACACCCCCTCTTTCTAATCTGCCAAATCTTAAACAGCTCAGGCACAAAGACGTCACATTCGCTCGATAAATGCTAGCACTTTTTAGAAAGTACATATGTACTTTTCTGCAGTTTAGGAAATGCCAAATATCTGGTGTTATTTCAAGTGTTTCTTTGATTTATTTTCACAGCTTTAATGTTGTGCCAACATGCCTCAGTTTGGCACAAAATTATTTCAAAGATTTTATTCCTGGCGTAGTTTAGCAGCCGCATAAACCTTTACACACAAGAATGATACATGCATATGGTCTATCTGTTGCATGTCACAATACATCTACCTCACAATATCTGTATCACTTTTGTCAGTCCACATCAGGAGACATTATTGCCACTTTGAGGCTGATTAGTGCTATAGTACTTTTTAGCCATGCTGCTAGCACGGCACTGGGGATGGCATTGGTCTGTCCGTCAGTTGTTCCACCACTGTGGTTCAGACTGGAATATCTTAACAACTATCAGATGGATTGCCATGAAATTTTGTATAAACAATCCTCAGAGGATGAATCCTGATGGCGTTTCCTATAGCACCACCATGAGACACTGACAGCTTTGGCTTTTAGTGAAATGTCTCAACAACTATTAGATGGATTTCCATGACCAAAGTATTGTACAAATTAAAATTTTGACCTGATGGTGGTGCAAGATGAAAAGACAGAGGATCAACAAAGTCGACTTCCAAAGTTACAATTCATGCTGAGGGGGACATGAATGCGTGTACCAAATTTCATGACAATCCATCGAATAGTTGTTGAGATATTTCACTCAAAATCACAAATGGTAACCTCATGGTGGCGGTAGAGGAAAAGTCAGGGGATCACCAAAGTCAGTAGGGTTCATCTGCTGGGAACCATGAATATCTGTACAAAGTTTCGTGGCAATCTATCCAATAGTTGCTGAGATATTTCAGTCTGGACCAAAGTGGAGGACCGACTGACCATCCTGACTCTCACTGTGTCTCTGTTTGTCTTTCAGGAACCTTCCAAGGCCAGTGGCTGGGTGGGATGCGTCATGGCTATGGCGTGCGGCAGAGTGTACCGTACGGCATGGCGGCCGTCATCCTCTTCCCTCTGCGAACATCCATAAACTCCCTTCGCTCCGAGCATAGCCACGGCCCTCCGGCTGTGCTGGAGGATGGCACCGCCACCACGCCCACGGACGGGGTGGTGGCCGGGCTGGCCGGGAGCCCAGTGGGACGAGGTGGGTTCGCTTTGACAGCTCCAAGTGAAGCTGAACGTCAGAGGAAGAGAAAAGGCCGCTTCCGCCAGTCCATCCTGAGCGGCCTGAAGCTGCGCCGCTCTGAGTCCAAAAGCTCCCTGGCCAGTCAGCTCAGCAAGCAGAGCTCCTTCTGCAGCGAGGCTGGCATGAGCACCGTCAGCTCTGCTGCATCTGACATCCACTCCAACGCCAGTGAGAGTGAACAGGGCGCCCCTGTGGACGCCACTGTCACAGAAATGTATGCTGGCGAGTGGCGGAGCGACCAGAGGGCTGGCTGGGGTGTGAGCCGGCGCTCGGACGGCCTGCATTATGAAGGTGAATGGGTGGGGAACAAGAGACACGGATATGGATGCACCACCTTCCCTGATGGCACCAAGGAGGAAGGAAAGTACAAGCAGAATGTGTTGGTGAGCGGCAAACGCAAGAACCTGATCCCACTGAGGGCCAGTAAAATCAGAGAGAAGGTGGACCGGGCTGTTGAAGCTGCTGAGAAGGCCGCAGACATCGCCAAGCAGAAAGCAGAGATTGCCATGTCAAGGTGAGACGTTCCCTTTTCAGCAATACATGTAGGCGGTCTGCACCAAATATAGAATCATTGTACCAAAATTCATGAATAAATGGGCATGTGTAGTGATACAAAGACACAAAAATCTCATCAAACAGCAATAAACAAATCAAATATTTAAAAAAAAAACTTCAAATATAATCAATAAACAAAGTTTTCCATGCATCAAGTTGTTGATTTCAGCATCTGACTTACGCTTTTACAGAATGTAATGTCTCTGAAAATATCGGATAATTAAACACAAGGCATGTTGACATGTGGATGTTTCCATGTGCTGGTATGTGTGTTGTTTTTTGGTTTAGACGTTAAAATGAGAAAATCACAGTTATACTTTGAAAGCCTACCTCTCAATTACACTTCTTTACTTCCATGTCAGTCCATTTTCTTCTCTCACAGCACTGAAATATCCAAAACAAGATGACAGAAGAAGAATAACACAAACTAAATCAGTAGCACAAATGCTGAATATTACAGTTTACCGAATATCTAAGCTTCAGTAAGCTGAACATTTCCAAAGCGGAGAGCAGATTTGGCTTAAATGAGGCTAAAAAAAGCAGAACTTCACAGATACAGAGTCGATAACCGTTATAGCTGCGGCCGGTTTTGACTGCTGTGTTTCTACCTGTCCTGTTCAGGATGAGCCACGCTCGTGGGAAGGCGGAGGCAGCTGAAGGAGTGGCGCAGAAGGCCACGGAGGAGTGTCGACTGGCCCGGATAGCTGCCAAAGAGCTCTCTCCCTCCTTCCACATCTATGGGAACGGTGAGTGGGTCCAAGCTTTCACACATGCTGCTCTGTTTATGTGATGTTGGATAACATCCCAGTTATTTCAATGACATGTTTGCAATGCAGAACTGCATTAAGATTTTTGGTGTTTCACTGTAAAGACTGCCTTATTCTTGTATCATCAAACAGATTCATTTACATTATATGTATTACTGGCTCTTATGAAATAAAAAATACATTTTGAGAATCATTTAAAACCTGCAAGAGCCTGACAACCAATGCTAGTGCTGATATTTTTCAGCAGTAGAGGGACCTGTAGGCCACGTTAAACCCTTAAATGGAAATCCATATACAAATTTAAGTTATTTAAACATAACTGAGCAACTAAAATAATAAATGTACACATGCTCAAATTGCTGGTTCTATACACAGCGGACTACTGGTCCATGAATCTAAACTTGAAGCTTCCTAATAACAGAACTGGCAAAACGTCAGTTTAATCATGATAACAAAGTCATAATAATAATAATAATGATAACGAGGTTGGTATATTTTAACCTGCAGAGTTTGAATTTAAAGCTGCGTTAATTGGCCACTTGGGGGCAGCGCAACAAGCTGTAAGCACAACACTGGCATATTATCACCTTATAAAGTTGGCTGCAAATAATTATCCATTTACACTTCCAGCTGACACAGAGCAACATTAGCATTCATTTATAGTTGCGTTTCTGGCCACCTGATTAATGTATGGGAAACATCTGGCTCTTTAGCAGCTAGATGCTCCACTATGTTCACCACAAGTCACTAACTTTGCTGTTTGGTGCTGAGCAGGTAGCGTACAGTGGGTTTATCTTTCTCTGAAAACAGCTGCTTGATGCTGCTGAAAACAACCATGTGACTGAACTAAAACAGTAGAGTTGCCAGCCAGAAAACCAAAACAAGGAGCTGAAATAGAGTCGGGTGATAATCCCAGAGGTGGACGAAGTACTCATATCTTGTACTTTAGAAAAAGTAGCAATACAATAGTGTAGAAATACTCTTTAACAAGTAAAAGTCAAAGTCAAAGTCAAAGTAAAAGTTCTGCATTCAAAAATTTACTAAAAGTAAGTAAAAGTACAAAAGTATTAGCATCAAAATACACCAAGTACCAAAAGTATTATGCAGAATGGCTCATTTCATAATAATATATATTATATTACGGGATTATAAGTATTGATGCATTAATGTGTTTATCACTTTAATGTTACAGCTGGTAAAGGTGGAGCTAATTTTAACTTTATATACTGCGGGGATCAATAAAGTTTTATCTTAACTGATAAATAATACATCATAATTTATTTGTTGATTATATATTTTATTAATAATCTGAATCTGCAAAATAACTAGTAAGTGGTTATTAAATAAATGTAGTGGAGTAAAACACTAAATATCTGCGTCTGAACTGTAGTGGAATGGAAATATAAAGTAGCAGAAAATGGAAATACTCAAGTTTGTACAAGTACCTCAAAACTGTACTTACGTACAGTACTTGAGTAAATGTACTTAGTTACTTTCCACCACTGACTACACTCTTTCCTATACGAAAGTGATGGCGTTATACTATTACAGTACTGTTTGTGTAATAATGGTTTGCATCTGGTGAGGAACTGATTTACATTTTTTTTAAATAATAATAATGAGAATATTAATATACAGTATTACTTTTGGCTTTTCCTTTTTTTCTTTTGTTCAGTTTGAGTTTGTTAAGGATCTACTAACACAAAATTATTTTATTGCCAAATTCCTGTCCACCTTATGTTGCCTCATTTCCTCCAGAGACCTGGGTTGTAACAATTAGTCACAAGTCGTGACTAATTAAAAAAGGCAGCAGATGACTGAATTGCACTCATTATCTTCATTTAAAATCTACATAAAAGCATTTACTGGTACTTTTTAAAGATTCAATAAAAAAATATACCAAATATGTGGATTTACAGTATGTGCTAGTCCCAGTGTTTACAGTGCAGACATATTTTGATCTCATAAAAAACACCAAACTTCAGAGGATTAGCCTTTGAGGATTCAAACTAAATCAAGTGTATTCACTCTCATAATCCTCTCTAAGCCAACAGTGATTGCCAGCACAAGATCCAGTTTGTATGCAGCTTTTATCTCCTTTTGTTACCCCGCATGCTAATAACACTGACACACACGCTGTAGGTCTGATGGACTCGCTGTGGACTGGTGCCAAATCAATTCACTGGTGCTATTCTCCAACTGTTTTTGCAGGGCTCGAATGTCAGAGGCCCAAGCACCAGGACGCCAAGGACAAAGACCATGAGGTGATCTCCACAGGAACAGACAGTCCGGAGCTGTGCACTCCGGACACCACGCCGCCTGTAATAACACCTGATCTCAGCCCCGTGCTGAGCGTACCCACCTCGCCCCCCCACAGCCCGCCCAAGCACGCCCATCGTCCCAGAAATGCTTGTTTCATGCGCCAGAGCGCCGTGGACGATCAGAGCGGGGCCGAGATCCAGGTGCTGGTGGAGGGACGGGGGATGGATCTGCCGAGGGGAGGGGCTAACAATTGGACTGATGACATGTATCCGGACCGAGGAGGCAGCAGCCGCTCCACCACACCCTCCCTTCTGGAAGAGCAGGAGGGCCAAATTAACGGCCACGAGCAAGCCCCTTTGTCCAACCACAAACCACGGGAGAAATCCTTGTCCAATCACAAGTCCCGGGAGCACGCTTCCTCCTACAGAGCATGGGAGCACTCCCTGTCAAACCAAAAGCCCTCCAAGCAAGCCTCTTCCAATCACAAGTCAAGGGAGTATTCGTCCTCCAATCACAAAACATGGGATCATTCTTCCACCAATCACAAGGCCTGCGAGCATGCCTCTTCCAACTACAAGCCGCAGGTGCACATTTTATCCAATCACAAGGCCTTGGAACATAACATGTCCAATCACAAGACTTCTGAGCATGCTTCTTCCAATCACAAGTCCCAAGATTATATCTCCTCAAATCACAATGCAAAGGACCACGTCTCATCTAGTTACAACCCTCGAGAGCATGTCTACTCCAACCACCATCCAAAGCAGCACAACCCCTCCAACCACAAGCTTCACGAGCATGCTGTAATCGACCAAAGGCTAGATGGCCTCACCGGGGGCTGGACTGCTGAAAGCACCCTTAGGTGGAGCCCTGCCCATTCACGCCTCACAGAGCAGGACGAGGAGAGGATGAATGACTATACGGTTGATATGAGGCTTCAGTGTCCGGACTCGCAGACGTCTCGGGGGCTGGGTCAGGACTCTCCGGCCCCCCAAAACAACAGGCTGCGATCCCGAGGCCTTCGGCCGGTCAGAGAGGGATCCATGGACTCTGTACAGATGCTGGACAACCTGAATGTGGGGGCAGAGCTGGAGGAGTGGCCGCTGCACAGGGACCTCACCCTCTCCCCACCCCTAAAGTCTCAGCCCATCACTCTGGAGCAGGAAGGAGAGCATCTCACCCTCAAATCAAACTCAGTGAGTCATTACAGTTACAGCGTGTTTGAGAGATGAAGTCTGTTTCTTTGTTTCGACTAGTAAGGATCCACATTTTCCTTTAATTGCTGAGGGTTAATTACAACAATTGAATCGTCAGTAATCATCAAAGGAATAACTTGTCATTTATGGAAATACGCTTAATCGCTTCAAGCCAAGAGTTCGATAGTTGCAGCACGTAAAATGTATCGTTTTTACATTTCTGTTTGTGTGCGGATTAAACAAGTGAGATACACCTTTAGACAGAGCCATGCTAGCAGTTTCCCCCTGTTTCTAGTCTTTATGCTAAGCTAAGCTAATCGCCTGCTGGTTCTATCTTACATCATTCAAATTTAGACAAAATTAATTGTTGTCAGCATGGCTTTAGGAGTTTATTTATTCTTTCTGGCTGTTTTTGTTCCCAACTGCAACGACGAAAAGTTTTGAATTCCTTACAGTTTTGATTCATGAGTCTGACTGGCTTCTTCTCCATAGCAACAGCTGCTAAGTCTCATGGGTAATGTAGTATTTAGAGCGGTTTGCCACGCTAAACTGAAGAAAAAAAATGAAAACTGGTGGCTGTAACATAAACCTATAGCATTTGTAAATAATCTGAGAAACGATGTTCAGTAAAACTGAGGATATGAGAGTGAGGAAAAATACTCCCACAGTCTAAAGTTATGTGTCAGAGCGGAAAAAACATAAACAAAAAAGTCAACAACAACAAAAAAAGATACTTACAGAAATGCATCTCAACCTGCACCAGGGGGCGTCACATTTTGATTGAGAGCTGTAGTGGTGGAAGAAGTACTACATCTTTTAGTTGCACAGTGTAAAAATACTCTTTCAGTATTAAAGTAAAAGTACTTGTTGGGCAGAATGGTCCCTTTCAGAGAATTATATTATATAGTTATATTATTATTATCATTACTGATGCTTCAAAAAGTAAGCAGCATTTTAATGTTACTGCTGGTGGAAGTGGAGCCAATTTTAACTACTTAATATACTGTTGGATAGTTTAAACTACAGCACAGTATCATATTTTATAAACTGATCATGTGTTTCGTTTGAAAAGTCTTAATCTGTAAAGTAACTAGTAACTAAAGCTGTCAGATAAATGTAGTGAAGTAAAAAGTACAATATAATACTCAAGTAAACTAAAAGTACCTCAAAATTGTACTTAAGTACTTTACACGAGTAAATGTACTTAAGTTGCTTTCCACCACTGGACAGTCGAAGTGCTGAACCAACATTTTTTCCAAAATATCATATTCTGTGAGTCTGGAGGTTATTTGTGAATACAGAAGTGATCAAATTAAGCTTCAGCAAGTCTTAAGGAAATGATTACAACCAATACCTGATCACTTTTTAGCTGCCATTTGTTCTAATACGGTTTTAATCAACCGCAGCTGTGGAGGCTCTGTTTTCTGTTTTCCAGACTTCAGTTTCAGTCTAACTGAATGTTTTTCTTACAGCTGTTTCCTTTGAGAGATGATGTGCGTTAACTGGACTAACTGCTTCCTCTCTCCTCTCTTGTCTTCCAGGGCTCCAGCTCTATTCTGGTGGTTATGGTCATTTTACTCAATATTGGAGTAGCCATTCTTTTCATTCACTTCTTTATTTAAGCTTATACAGGTATGATCTACTAAGACTTATTGATAACTACGGTATATTATATTATTACTTACTGAGACGGACATTCTGCCTATTCGACTGGAGCCCGCAGCCCGAGTGACAGACACAGCAGAGCCTTTCTATTGTTGCTACTGGTCTTTTCACCTCTGTTGAAGCCCATTTGAGTTTCTACGAAAGCACCGTTCCCTTTCAGATGCTTATTTTGAGCTTGCAACCATAGAAAAGAAAGTAAGAAAGTAAAGAGTGCAGCTTTAAACTAGCGTGGTGTATATCGGGACACACATGCATGGGTGTCCATCAGCTACTGTTAAACGGACTGGAGATGGCACAGGCAGTTTTGCCCATTTTTCCATCCACTCTAGACAAGAATATAGCAACCCTTGTTTCCTGGTTATCATGAGAAACATGCTAACCAAGAACGCGGCACACACACATCCATCTTAAACCCCACAGACAATAACCCCTTTTGCCTTTTACCCCTTTCCCCTTTTGTGCCCATCCACCAGTCTCTACCCCCTATTCGCACTATGCGCTACATACAGAACTATGCTGCAAGAGTAGATCCATTTTAAAGGGCTCCGTCATTATTCTTTTCTTTTTTCCACTACGAACTACAAAGACGCACACAACCATTGCATGAGGCTGTGTGGGGTTTTAAAAGTGCATTTTCTATCCCTTTAACATCACCGTTTCTGTCCTCCATCCTGGTTATCACTTCCTGTCGCCGCACCCGTCGGCGGAGATTTGGAAATCAGCGCCGCGCCGCTTCACGTCCAAATCAAATCACAGAATCTGACCGAATCAGATTCACATTTGAGTCACGAATCAAACGTCAGCGACCAACACACTCCAAGACCCACGAGTCTAAACCTCGAGGAACTTCCTGAATTTATTATATTATAAGTGAAACCACACAAACACACACATTCGCACGCAAAAAACACACACACACACACATACTACACATTTAACTGCTGACATACTGAGGAGGATTCAGCCTTGCTCCTTTGTACAGCCTTGAGACTGTTATGTTATAACCACTAATTCTACTATATATGTGTATGTGTCATTATTATTCAAGTTTGTTACTTTTTGCAGTTTGCAAGACAGAGAGAATGCTGAGTGCCTCGTATTTATTCATTTTCCGTCTCAAATTTATTTAAAACCCCCCGACCCCTAGATAAAACACCCCGCGTGGGCAGGATAAGAGGAGACGAATAACCTTCAACATTAAGAAAGGTGACCCTCCAGCACCCCCCCACCCACCCCCTCTCCCACCCCCCCACAAACCTCCCTTTCACCCTGAAATGGCATGCACTGTTTTGTCTCTCTCTCCCAGTCCCCCTTTTGGACCAGTCAAAAAGGGAAAAATGGGGTTTCTACGGTGTCATTTCCAGACACTTTTTGGGCCGGATGAGATTTTTTTCAGCATGTTTGTTCAGCCTGCTCAATCTGGTGTCAGTTTGTGAGTTTCTCCCTCTCGTCTCTTCTATCCAGCAACACAAGGCTACGTGAGACGTGGAGAGCAGTGTAAAAAAAAAAAACGCTAGCTTTTAACTCTCAGTGGATACTGAAACGTCCCGAGTTTATGAATGATATCAAAAGAAACTCTCTGCTACTGTATGTTTTATACTTCGCACTCAGTGGCATCATCATGTTGTGACATCATTGCATGCCCGAGCATGCTCTTTCTTACTCTTTGGTTTATGAGGTTGTTTCGAAGTTAATGTGGAGAAAATAATGAAATGTTTGAAATTAATGAGTTTGGTGTGGTTATTACTGCTGTCTCGCCTTTTCAATCAAATGATTCAGTTTCATGAAGGTGGTGAAGAACACTAAAGCTGAACAAATCAATAAGCAGGAGGGATTTATGGCCATTTTGGATTTTTTTTAATGATTTTTGATTCATTGTGATTAAGTACTTTGATTTAATTTTCTGGATTTGCCAAAAACAGACATTCCAATCCGGTTATTTTATCTATAACCCGTTTCTCAATTGATTTTGCAGAAAATGTACTTTATCACAATATATATCATTATCGTGGTATAAAAATCACAAACACTGAGAGAGGATTTCATCCATATTGCCCACTCATAGCTCAAGAGTCAACAAGCTGCGTTTGTGAAGTGATGAACACCACGGTTATTCAAGGTTACTGCAGGTGACGTCAATACTGGTTGCAGGTTTTCTGGTCGGCAAACAGACCAACAAATCTCTCTGGTGTATGTTATCGGCACTTAAACAAGACTGACGAAAGCAAAAGAGCCTCAGTGTTGAAGAGTATAATCATAATGGGAAGGTTACCATGTTGATCTTAGAGGAGTAATTCAATATTTTGGGAAATACGCTTATTTGCTTTCTTGCCTTCTGTCTGGACAGAACCAGGCTAGCTGTTTCCCCCTGTTTCCAGTCTTTATGCTAAGCTAAGCTAACTGCCTGCTGGCTTTAGTCTTATATTTAACAGACAGACACAAGTGTGGTATCAGTCTTCTCATCGAACTCTCAGCAAGAACGCAAATAAGGGTATTTCCCAAAACTTTTACTTTAAACACTAAAAATATTCAACAGAAACAGCACGTATAGTAAACGATTTATAGAAGTAAGACAAACCTGTCATACTTAAAACAAGTTCATTTGAAGTGTTTCTATCTCTCCAACACTTTAATTTCAGCAATATGTAAACACTGGGTAAGTATAATTAATAAAGTATCTGGACAGCTGGTTTTCGGGAGTACAGGAGACATGTATTGGTGGTGGTTACATGTTAATGGTTAAGTGAACCTTAATTATTTAGGCTGTGACTTCCAGTTTGTATCATCTGCTGTCAAAATGCTGCAAAGCCCTGTGGGAAGGACTACGACGAGTGCACTCTGTCCAGATGAGCTGAAATAAATCAACAGGGCCGACCATGCAAGCAGGCACAGGTCTGTCCATCCACGTTCACAGGAATACGCGTATATATTCAACAGCTGTACGTTTACAGCCTCCACACTCAGATAAAATCACATAACAAGGTGAGTGAAGGCAGCACGGACGCAACAACCACAGATATATTGTTTACAATGCTGTGTAAAACTTATTGTTTTGTTTTTAAGACCCAAAAAAAAAAAAAAAAAACAGCAATAACTTTCCAATGCTCGTGTTTTCTGAATTTGGAAACATCCTGTAGTATAAAATCCACTGAGACATATTCAACACATCAGCTGTTGCTCGCTAAAAGGAAGAATTACTTTACCTTTAACCTGTAGCTAGAACCAGGACGATTGATATGAGACATCTGATAACACAAACATTATATTTTGTCAAAACTATACTTAATTCATTTGAATTGTATTAAGTTTTTACTCTACATGGGCAAAACAAACATTACACCCATATGTGACGCTTCTGGTTTCAGTCTTTCCTCCAGATGTTGGACCTGCTGCAGGGATTTGCTCCCATTCAGCCACAGGAGCGTCAGTGAGGTCCGGCACTGATGTTGGGTGATCAGGTCTGGCTCACAGTCCAGTCCAGTTCAGCCCAAAGGTGTCGGATTGGGGTTGAGGTCAGGGCTCTGTGATACGGGGGACGTTGTCATGTTGAAACGGGAAAATGACAAACACACGCAGTGTTGAACGAAGAGGCCCAAACCATGACAAACCACCCCCGGTACACAAAGGCGTGTCCACACACTTTTGGCCATATAGTGTACAACAAAGCAGCATGAACTGTGTAAAAACACAAGGACTGTACAAAGGTTTCCAGTCCACTCATAGCTCAAGAAAATAGCTCAGCTAATACGTAGACGATACTCAGTTTTAAAACATTTGACAGTAAAGTTAATTTTTCACAGCCAGCTGAGGTGTCTCTTTATGGGGATTTAATGTGTGTCTTTTAATAAAATTAACAAAATATATAACCTGTATGTCAAGGCTGGGGAGAGAAATCTGCAGAACTGAGAGAAGGTTGTTTTTACGAAGGCGTGTGAGTATTTTACGTGACAGGAAAGAAAAACTCAAAATACATTTATTCCTAAAAACTGTAGCAGAACCACTTCGGTGATTTTAATCCGTCACTTTTACACAGTGGTGGAAGACGTATTCAGATCCTGTACTCAAGTATATCATTATATTTAAAATACTAGTACAGTACTAGACTATTACAAGTAAAAGTCGTGGTTTTAAGTATTATCAGCTAAATGTACTTAAAGTATGAAAAGTAAAAATGCCCATTATGCAGAAAAATGCCCCCTGTGAGTGATATTAATTTATATTATATTAGATTATTATCACATTAATGGGTAAGCGGGATTTTAATGTTGTAGCAGGTGGAGCTAACTTTATGTATTTTATATGCTGTTGGGCAGTTTAATGCACTGAAAAACAATTAATTATATTTTATTTTCTCATTATAGGTTTTTAAAATCTGAAATATGTAAAGTAAGTGGCAACCAAAGCTGTCAAATAAATAAAAAGTCCAATATTTACCTCTGAAACGTAGTGGAGAAGAAGAACAAAGTAGCATAAAACGCAACTGCTCAAGTACAAGTACCTCAAAATCGAGTAAATGTACTGGGTTACAATCCACCACTGCTTTTATAATAAAAACTACTAATATAAATATCATATATAACTATATACTTTATAATATGCATTCAATTGAATATATAAATGTAGGCTATCTCTTCATCATTAGATAAACTTTATTAATCCCACTGAAGAACAACTCAATGACAGATGAGGCTGACTTTTAACTCAACACACTGGTCAGAACAAACACAATTATCACTAAATACCGATTTCCATCAAACTGCCCGCTTTTTGTTTTCTAATTAGGTCGAAACATCAGATGCCATCCGGTCAGGCTGCTGCTCTTTATAATTATAATATGAACTTTATATTATAATTATGACTTTTGCAGCAAAAACAAACAAACAGAAAACACTTTTAAAAGGTGAAGAGCTGTACAGAAATATGAGGTTTGAGGGTGTTTTGCACTGAGATGAATGTATTAAATATATAATAATAATAAGGCTATAAAACTTTGGGTTTTATAATTGTGTTGTTTTATCTGTAAAACTACTGTTTACACTGGTTGAAGGAGCGAAACACTCCCCCCTACTGTCACACTGAATAAATATATTTGCTAATCTCTCACAGGCTCGTACTGGCCTTTGTGTTTGTTTGAAAGCCGTTGAAACAAACTCAGAGAGCGGTTAGTCTCGTCCGCGGCTGGTTTCGGGGGCTCCAGGGTGTACCTCCAGCATGGAGCGGCCGTAACAGCAGCAGCTCCGGGGCGACAGCTCACTGCGTGGCGGTTTCCGGTGTCCGTCCGTCTTCTGGAGGATGGCGTCCGGCTTCAACCGCATCCCCTCCACCGCCGGTCCTCCGAGTCCCAAATACACCGAAGGTTGTCGACCTCAGACCGAAGACGGCAGTGAAAACCATCGATAAGCAGCTCGGGTAAGTTATCGTGATTTTTGTTTTAAACTGTAAATTGTGGGGTTTTTTTTTTTGCAGATGTGAGAGGGGCGGCTGCAGGAGGTGAATCTTGCCCCGCAGCTCCGGGGAGGCCTAGTTTGATTTGAGGTCCGTTTTCCGTGAAGGCTCGTATCAAACGTTAACGTTAGACCAGTAAACGTTATTGTGGCCTTTCATAAAGCGGCATCTCGAGCGAAGCGACGGTAGCTCACGGGCGGCGTCGCTTCGGTCGCTTTTGCCTGGTTGTAGTTTTAGTTAAAATGCGCAGTTTATAGCGCAAAACCTGGCGATTAACATATTTTTCTAAAGAGATATAAGTTAGCCGGTGATAACCTCGAAGGAAGTCCAGTTTAGTAACGTTAGCCGTAGCTAGCGGTTAGCCGTTAGCTACGCCGCCGCGGCTGACAAGCTAATGTCTGGTAGCTTAACTACATCCTGGAACAGAAACAGTGTCATTAAAATACCCTGTAGGGAATAACATGTATCTCCAGCAAAACACGCTGTGTAGAACAGACAAGCTGGATATTATAAAGTCGTTTCCATCAAGTAACGTTTAAAATACACGTTTAGCTGCGAAAAGGAGCCACTACGTGCTGGATTTGCGTTTCAGGAAATAGACCGAGCCCGATTCTAGTTTTGCTGAAGCTTTAGCCTTAGCTAGCTAACTGTTATTTCAGCGGGTTTCCCTTTAGGAACGTGCGACGGATCTGTACATGACACCATATTATCTGCCTAACAGATAACAATATTTACATAGTACTTTTAGATTTGTTTCCTGAATACCATAGGAACGAGTTTTAGGCCCCCCAAGCTAGTTAGGTGGTTTGTTTCGGTTTTATCTTGCCGCAAACAAGACTTGAAATTCCACCAGTCACACATTACACACACACACACATTATTCTGGCACTGGATACAGGACTTTCCCCCTGCTGAGATGCAAACATTAAATCAAGTCTTGTAAGTTAGTGTTGCTGTCTCTTACATTGCTATTTATAATGGATCATGTTGGAGACTGTGGCAGCTCATGAGCCCTGCTTTCATATTAACACCCTGCCTTGTATTTACTCATTGCAATAATATTTTATGTATTTTAAGTTTCTTTAGTAATTAGTTGTTTTTGTGTTTTTTTTTTTTTCTCCCCCCAATAGGTTTTCTCACCTATCTCAAAGGACGTGTGTAAACACAGATAAAGCACTCAGCTACTCTCAGGGTGCTTGTTACCGTTTCTTAAACCACATCCACCTTTTCAGTTTGGCACTGAAATCCCCCTCATCTGCTGGAAGCTGAATCCCTACATGCGAAGTGGAAGGATGACGGAGGCGTGGCAGCAGCAGCAGCAACATGCAGTGGCTCCACCCTCTGTTGTGCACACACTCCCCCAGGGAAGTGACAACCCTCTGGGCTGCACTGTGTACGGAGTCGTCCTACAGCAAGATGCCTCCCTGCAGCAGCCCCAGCATGGCCAGCAGCTTTCAGTTCAAGCCCAGCAGTCCTCCTTACAGGTAGGGGGCGAGAGAGGGCATAAGTGTGGCGCCTGTGGCCATGACATATCTCACCTGGCCAACCCTCATGAACACCAGTGCATGGTGAACCAAGACCGATCCTTCCAGTGTACTCAGTGCATGAAGATCTTCAGCCAGGCGACGGACCTGCTGGAGCACCAGTGTGTGCAGGTGGAGCAGAAGCCTTTTGTGTGTGGCGTTTGTAAGATGGGCTTCTCTTTGCTCACTTCCTTGGCCCAGCATCACAACTCGCATGGCAATGGAAACAACCCAATGAAGTGCTCCATCTGCGAGAAAACATACCGGCCAGGTTCTGGAAACGTCACCCCGACCTCGTCAGCTGCCAACCCTCAGCAGCCCTCCACTGGTGAGACGTCCAGTGACGGTGCAGCGATCAGTGCCTCGTCTCCTCCTGCGTTTGAGGCCTCCGCACCAGACAGGCCATATAAGTGCTCAGTGTGCCATAAGTCCTTCCGGCATTTGTCAGAGCTGACCCGCCACGAGAGAGTGCACACCGGTGAAAAGCCATACAAATGTGACACGTGTGATAAAAGCTTCAGCCAGTCTTCACATCTGGCGCACCACCAGCGCACACACAGCTCTGAGCGGCCGTATAAATGTGCGGTGTGCGAGAAGAGCTTTAAGCACCGCTCTCACCTCGTGCGGCACATGTACGCTCATTCAGGCGAGCACCTTTTCAAGTGCAATTTGTGCGAGATGCACTTTAAGGAGTCGTCTGAGCTCCTGCACCATCAGTGCCAGCCAGAAGGGGAGAGGCCTTTCCGCTGCGGTTCTTGCGGGAAGAGCTTCAAGCGCCCGTCTGACCTGCGGCAGCATGAACGCACCCACTCGGAGGAGCGACCTTTCCAGTGCGAGGAGTGCCAGATGAGCTTCAAACAGCAGTACGCTCTCGTACGCCACCGTCGCACTCACAAAAATCCAGCCGATCGCCCTTTCAAGTGTAACCTCTGTGATAAGGGGTTTCTTCAGCCATCCCACCTGCTTTACCACCAGCAGGTTCACGGTATGGAAAGTCTGTTTAAGTGTGCGTCCTGCCAGAAGTCTTTCAGCCAATCGGGAGAACTGCTGAGGCACAAATGTGGTGGCGAAGTGGAGAAGCCCTACAAGTGCGACGTGTGCGGCAAAGGTTACAAAAAGAATTCAACGCTGCAGCGCCACCAGAACTCTCACTGCACAGAGAAGCCGCTGAAATGCTCCCTGTGTGACAAGCGCTTTGTGTCGTCCTCCGAGTTCGTTCAGCACCGCTGCGACCCGACCCGCGAGAAGCCGCTGAAATGTCCCGACTGTGAAAAGCGCTTCAGGTATTCATCCGAGCTGCAGCGCCACCGGCGAGTTCACACCGGGGAGAAGCCTTTCAAGTGTGCCAGCTGCGACAAGAGCTTCAAGCAACGCGAGCACCTGGCCAAGCACCAGAGCGTGCACTCGCGGGAGACACAGTTTAAGTGCGTGTGGTGCGGAGAGCGTTTTGTTGACCTCACGGCTCTGCAGGAGCACACAGTCCAGCACACTGCTGAGGGGGAGAGTTTCCCTGAAGCTCCCTGCATCCCATGAACCGAACTGCTCTTCAGTCCCGGGCAGCAAACGTGACATTCACCCACAAAGCAACATGTGCCAGCCTCCGCTCTCCCATTTGTAGTTTATAACATGCACCCATTAATCATGTTTAATGATTTTTAATATCGGTAAGACTCAATTCATCCTCATCCTTTCGTTGGGTAAATGGCTAAACACCCTAAATCGACAGGCGATTAGGATCCTTCGTCTTATTTTGGAACACATGGGGGGGAAAAAACCTTGAACAGAATGAAAAAGGCGTGTAACGTAAAATGTGGGAAGATCTTGATTTTGTTTAGTACCGAGTGTGGGACCGTATTCTGTGGTTGCATGTGATCGTCTGTTTTGTAACTGTTGATTCTGTTGTTGAGAAAGATGACAAGAACTTCCAGACAGTTGTCGGATGTGTGTGCTCACGTGTTAACCTCCTCTGAAATCCATGTGCCTTTTTTTTTTTTTTTTTTTTAAACCAATCACTCATCTTGTGTTTTTGTTAATTTCGTGTCCAGTAGCCGAACACCTCCACCATCCGTCTGCAGCGGCTGGCTTGTGCAGCAGTATCTTTTCACATACTAGATCTTAGGTAGTATCATCTGTTTGTGCATGAATATTTATCACACTTTAATATCACTGTTGTATTATAGGTTTGGTTTATTTAGGAAAACATCCTAAGAAGAAGAAAAAAAAGTGGATTTGTGAAAATGTATAGCCTGTGTCCTATGAAATCTGTGTTGTTGCATCTTTGTATTAAAACAAATGACAACTAGGTAACTAACCTCTACCTATCATGTCATACAAACACTTGACATGTGCAATAGAACATGCACAATGTAATATTTATGACTACTGATTCATGGCATAGTCTACTCTGTTATATTATAGATTGTGTGTATACGCTTACGTAAACATTTAAAACTGTATAGTGCTTATGTTACCTGCTTTTGTATTCACCATGAATGAGCTTGCAGTATTTTGCAAGTACTTGTAGTTTCAGTTCCAGATGGATTCTCACAAGATTTAACCCTGACAAGACTTCAAAGCATTATATTGCTTACTTGCCACAAACTAGCTGCATTAGTTGCTGTGCTATTAGATCTAACAAAAGTAATATTTTTTATTTTATTTTAAAGAATTGGCCTTGTTACATCCTCCTCCTGGTCCACGCCGGACGTTCAGCAGATTAATCCGAGTAGCCTCAAAGTTACGATCTGTGTGTTGGTTTAAACCGGGCATAAAGTAAAATATTTGTGTACTTTAGTTTACTGTGTGGGTTTCTATATTGTGTACAATCTTTGCAGTATATTTAAAAGAAGGTTTTTGGAGTTTAAAAATCATGCACAGAGGGAATTACAGCGGGCGACTTATGGGGTGGGACGGGGACTGTGTGGTTGTGCCATGATTTAAGTCCTGGTGAGTCTGCTTCAAAACCCTTTTGGAGGTGAACAGTGTAATGAAGCGTTGGATTTACACATATGGATATCAATATAGACTCCTGTTCATACTGTATACAGACAATTAAAATAAACCACCCTTATGAAAATAAAGGTGTACATTGCTTTCATCACGGCCAACTCTGCTACATGTATTTTGTCTGATCATCAACGTTAGAGCTGCAATTAAGGATTATTTTCATTGTAATTATTAATTAATCGTTTTTCGATTTAATATGCAGATCCTTTTGTATGATAACGAAGATAATCCGCAGATTTGTTGTGAGCAGTTTGATGTAGGAACTATCGGTAGAAAGAAAATAGTTCCTACAATCTAGATGGATAAATAGCACTACAGGTAAGAGGAAAAATATGTATTTTTGATTTTGGGGTGACCTGTCAATTTAATTTTATTAAAAGTAAAACTACTTGGTGCAGGAAAAAGTACCTGTGGCTGCTGTGCTGTTATAATAATATATATTCTATCATCAGATTATTATTCCTCGTGCATTAATGTAAAGCAGGATGTTGCTGCTGCAGCTGGTGGAGCTGGAGCTCATGTTGAACTGGTTTGTATCGGACTGCAGCTGATGATGCTTTTCATTATGGATCCATCTGCTGATTATTTTCTCCATTAATCGATCGATTGTTTGGTTTGTAAAACTGAAAATAGTGAGAGGCAAATATTGTATTTTTTCTCCACCACATTAATTTAATCCCTTCAATTACTAGTTAATTTGCAGATTCAGATTAATAATATAAAATATAACCAACATATACATTTTGATGTATAATCATCGCTTAAGATCAAACTTTGTGACTTTCCCCCCGGGCATCAATAATCTACCCAGCAGTATATAAAGTACCTTTACCAGCTTCAACATTAAAGTGATGAACACATTAATGCATCAATAATTAATCCAATAATATACATTATTCTGAAATGGACCATTCTGCATGAGTACTTTTACTTTTGGTACTTTAAGTATATTTAGATTCTCGTGCTTTTGTACTAAAGTAAAACTTTTAATGCAGGACTTTGACTTGTATCAGTATTTCTACACAGTGGTGTTGATAGGTTGTTTATGACAGATATAATCAAGTCAAATTAATATTAATTACAAACTAATACAGGGTTGTTGTTTTTTTAATACAGTTTTTAAATATATTTATACAAAGATTTTATCCAATTTTAATTTTTTTTTTTTTTATGTCACTAACAGTCATTCAGGTTACTCAGCCTCTTGATTTACTTCCGGGTGATGTTTACCGCAAATTGGAAGACCATCCTGGGTCTGCTAACGAACCGCTGCTAGATGTACCACCACCACCCATTTGACATAATTATCAAGTCATCGATACTGCTGATATTACACACATTATTAATAACTTTAAACCCGGTGGAGCTACATCGCTTAACGGAGAGCAACGTACCGCTGGAGCTAACGAGCTAACGAGCTAACGTTCATGTCGGGCGGACTTCCTCTGAGCCCGGATATTTCTACGACGAGGTTAGCCGGCTAACTTTAGCCCCGTTATTGATTTAACATTTCAGAAATGTCGACACTAATACACAGTTTTTAAGTCTATACGTGTTTCTTGTATTCAAACGCATGAATTTACGATATATGTGAATCTGCATTGCTGCATTCAGGGTTCAAATTTTTATTATTTTATTTTTTTTGCTAAGTAAGCTAAGTCACCGTAACTAGCTAGCTAGGAGGATGAAATGATCGTAAAAGATGCTAGCCCTCGCAGATTTGTTTAAATGTGAAGATAACTGTGCGGTAACCGGCGAAATTGATGTTAACTCGCCTCTCATTTAAGTGTAAATAGTAGCTATCTTTAGCAGCTATCTGGCCGGTGAAAAAGGCCCCGGAGAGTCCGCATCGTGACGGGCTCCGCACACAGTTTTGGGTCTAACGTTATGCTAAAATGGTTTGAATAAAGGTTTCACAAATCTGAAACTGGGGTTTTAAAAAGCATTCATATTAATCTGGTCCTGGTTTGACAAGTACAGTGGTATGTGGTCTGGATGGAGGAAAAAGAAAACCTGTGAAATTGCCCTTTTGTCTCTTCACAAATAGAATAAATTTAACACAAATCTGAAACTGGGTTTGAGTTTCTGTGTTAATCTGGTCCAGGTTTGACAAGTGTAAGTACAGTGGTATACGAGTTAAGCCCGGTCTGATGTGGGCCGCATAGAGAAAATGCAGTGAAATAATCACTATTTAGTTTGTTTTTACAGAGATATTAAAGCTTTTACGAATCTTTAGAGGATTTATTGTAATCTGGTCCAGGTTTGACAAGTCTAAGTACAGTGGTATTTGGTCTAGACCTGGTCTGCTGTGGTCTGGATGGAAAACACCCAGTGAAATGGCCATTAAATAAGGGTTTCACAAATCTGAAAAGTGGATTTCAAACAGTCTGTGGCTCGTTAACCTTGTTCAGGTTTGACACAGTGGTATATGAGAGATCAAGTCAAATGTTGTCTGGATGGAGAAAAAAGTGTGAAATTTCCCTTTTTTGTCTCTTTTCACAAATAGAATAACTATCAGAAAATTGAAACTGGGTTTGAGTTTCTGTGTTAATCAAGTTCAGGTTTGACAAGTCTAAATATTTTATTTTGGTTGAAGATTGACACTTTTCCTGTTTTCTCAAAGAGAAAATAGAATAAAAGTGTCACAAATCTGAAATTGGAGTCTCCATGTTTATCAACTCCAGGTTTGACAAGTCTAAGTACAGTTGTTTTTTTAAATTAGCTAAAGTCCAGTGTGTGCTGGATGGTGAAAAAGCAGTGACATTGCCCTTTTTTCTGTTTTCACAACCAGAATCGAGGTTTCTAAAATCCGATACAGTGATTATGATAAAAATGTCTGCGGGTTTAGGGAAGCTGGTTCTGACAGGGATACAATATCTGACAAGACCCCAGCCTCCATGTTTATCCACTCTCTCTGACCAGTCCCACTACTACTGACGTCCCCGGGTTCCTAGAACCAGTCTCAATGGTTCCCCATGCTCCTCTTCCGCTGTTCATGTGGAGCCAGGACCCTCTAGCTACCCCATAATTGCTATTTACAGTAGGCTAACCAATTGCTTTGGACTTTCAATCGCTTCAAACACCATAAATACCACCCGGTCCAGTTGCCTTCTGTCCCCCTGTCAGTCACCTCCGGTTTCTATAATTCCAGTTATCTGTAACAGTCTTGTTTTTTATATCTAAGGTGCTGCAGAAAATCATTTCAACTCAATTTCTTTTATGCACTATAACAATATTTCTAACACTTTTCAGTCAGGTTTTAGAGCTCGCCATAGCACAGAGAGTCCTTGTGAAGGTAAACAGCTGATAGAGGTGACCGCTCAGTCCTCGTGCTTTTAGATTTGAGCGCCGCGTTTGACACTATTGATCACGCCGTCCTCCTGCACCGTCTAGAAACCTGGGTTGGTCTTAAGGGAACTGCTACGTTCACACCTGTCCAATAGAGCCTTTTCAGTTGTTATAGCAAATGCCAGTTCCACTGATTTTAACTGTGGTGTCCCTCAAGGGTCCATTCTTGGCCCACTGTTGTTTTCAGTTTACCTGCTTCCTCTCTGTCAGATCGTCCAGAACCACGGTGTTTCCCACACAGCTTTAAGTTCCTCTAATCTAGTCACTCCAGCAGTTTAGATAATCTCCTTGCCTGCCTCAGTGATATAAAATGTCGGATGTCCCAAAACTTTTTAAAACTGAGTGACGATAAATCTGAGGTCATAGTCTTTGGCCCAACACATTCCACCAGCCTGCTTCACAGTAAGCTTGGTTCACTGAATACAAATATAAATCAGGCTGCTAGAAATCTTGGAGTGATCTTTGATGCAGATCTCAGTTTTGAGGTTAATCAGAATCAGAAATACTTTATCGATCCCTGAGGGGAAACTCTTTTGTTACAGCTGCTCACTGTCACGTCAGTGCACACAGGAACAGAAGTACTAAGCAAAAAAATATAATACACTATAATACAGGTCAGATAAATGAAGTACCAAGTGGGTATAAGTATAAAATAAAATATGTGTGAAGTACAAAGTGGGTTTACCGGTTGATGATAATAATACAGTATAAAGTAATAGTGCATGAATTGCCAAGTTAAGTGTAGCTTATTTATAATGAGACGGAGGATATTGCACAGCAGTAATAGAGGTATGAATAAATATCAATAAATAGGGAATTTTAAACTGAAAAGAGTATATTGCACAGGAGTATTAACACAGAAGGAGTATTAACACAGAATGTTAAGGATGTTGTCCAGTTATTTTTTCCTACCTGGACTACTGTAATGCACTTTAAGCCGGTGCCAGTCAGAACGTTGCTGCCCGAATTTTAATAGGCATCAAGAAATACGAACACGTGACTCCCGTGCTAGCCAACTTACACTGGCTGCCTGTTATTCCGTATTGATTTTAAAATGTTATTAATCACTTTTAAAGCTTTAAAGCTCCAAATTAGGATTTATTGACTCCCTATGTGCCTGGGCGTTCGCTGAGATCGGTGGATGCAGCTCTACTGGTTGTGCCTAGATATCGGCTTGTGAACAAAGGTGACCGGGCCTTTGCTGTTAGACCGTGGCACACTCTGCCTACTAAAATCAGACAGGCTACATCATTAGCGCCTTTTAAATCCTTTCTTAAAACCTTCTTTTATTGGAAGGCATTTATGAATCCATAAATATAAGTCACTGGGTTTTATCATTTCACTCTTGCCATTTAACATTTTTTAACTTATATTTTATCCCCCGATGTTTGTTTTATGATTCCTGTGTTGTTTTTATTTGTGCTGTTTTGATTTTCCCTTTCTGTGAAGCACCTTGTAACCTTGTTAAGAAAAATCCTATATAAATAAAGTTTATTATTATCTAGTTTATGTTTGACAAGTTTAAATACAGTGCTGTTTCAGGTTGACCTGGTCTAATGGAGGACCAATGGAGAGAAATATTTTCTTCTGTGTTTACAAATAGGATAACAGTTTCACAAACCTGAAACTGGGTTTTAAAAAGTCTGTATAGTCTAAATCTAGTCCAGGTTTAACAAACCTAAGGACAGTTTGATGTGGTCTTGATGGAGAAAAAGCAGTGAAATCACCCTCTTTACTGTTCTCACAAATCTGAATGGGGGTTTTTTTAAAAACAGAGTTAAGGTCATTACTTTTGTACCCGTTTTCACAACTTAAAACAGTGTGACAGCAGAGAATCATACAAGTAGAGCTGCAACGATTAGTTGATTAATTGATTTGTCAGTTGACAGGAAATTTCTCTTGTTGCAGCTTCACAAATGTGAGATTTGATGCTTTTCTTTGTCACATGTGAAAGTAAACTAAATATCTTTGGGTTTTGGGCTGGTGGTCGAATAAAACAAGCAATTTGAATACACGACCTTGGGCTGAGGGAAATTATATACTTATTATTATTTTGACATGTTATAGACCAAACGATTTAATTGAGATTCAGATTAATCAGCAGTGAAATTAATCGTTAGTTGCAGCCCTACATCAGAAGCCAACTTCAGCCTCGTTGTTATTGCATCCTTTGTCTGCATTTCTGGCTCAGCCTCTTCTCCTTCTTCTCACCTGTCGTCCTGCAGCTGGCGGGTCTTCATCCCATCCTGCCTAACATCCTGCTCAGGGGCTTCACACACTCAGTCATCGTAGCTCTGTCAGTCTGCACAACAGCTGCGTCAGACCGGCCTGACGCCTTTCATCACAGGGCACAAGTAGCCAAAGCCCATGGTAAGCACAGCACAGGGATCTTAGAGCCGCATATTCTGGAGAGTCGCTGCGCTGCCTTCCAGTATCGAGCCAGGAAGTATTTAGAGGGAGGTGAGGGTCTTCGACACGGAGCCGCAGAGCCAGCGATGCCCGGATCCACGCCGGCCAGCAGCAAGGCTCGGGTGTACACCGATGTCAACACACAGAAGAACAGAGAGTACTGGGACTATGATGCACACGTGCCAAACTGGAGGTAAATGTCGAATGTTAGGGTTTTTCAATCGTTTGACTCGTTTTTTTTCTGCAGTTTTAATCTGTAAAACACAAAATGGTACCACACGCCGCGCACAATATGAAAACATCCGTATCATATTAGGTAACACATCAAGCAGTGAGTTTATCACAACATTGTGTGTGTTCATTACTGAATTTAATAATTGTTATTTTAAAAGATAATTTTCATTATTTCAAGATTATACAATTGTCATTTCCTCAAGATTATACAAATAGTAATGAGCAAAAAATGTGCGACTTACACAGAAATGATGTAGAATAAGAATGACTTTTGAAAATATTCATTTTACTTATTGCATATACTTTATTACTGTAAATATTGATAATGAAGTCTAGAGTCTGACTTGCATTCATACAAGGCAAGATGATGATTGCGATTGTACTTTATTGCGTGAGTTTACTTTTTCTGCTCTGCGTCAAGCACAAAGTTTGTTTTTCATGAAGACGCCAAACGTTAGATTTTAACAACACACATGAGTTTCATCAGCTAAAGTTCAGTAAGCTGCAGTAATGGTGGAGAACTAATGTTGTAACAGACATTGCAACATTTTTACAGTAATCATTATACAATAATCATCTTCTTTGATTAGAAATGAGCAATTACAGTATGTTGAAACGAGTCTCGCCGAAATGTTAAAGTAAAAAGATGTTTGTAGACACGTTTTGTGTTTCATTGACAGAAAATAAATCTGCGCAAATTTAAATTAATCATTAATGTAATTTATTAAACAAAAATGCCAAGTTACTGGTTCCAGCTTCTCAACTGTGAGGATTTGCTGTTTTCTCTATTTTATGTCGTCGTATATTTATACTTTTGTGTGTCGGTCGGACAGAAGAAGCCGTTTTAAGAGATCGCCTTTGGCTCTGGGAACCTGTGATGGGCATTTTTCACTATCTTCTGACATTTTACCAACTAAACAATTAATAAATGAATTGAAGAAGTAATTGAGAGATTAATAGATAATGAAAATAATCATTAGTTGCAGCCCTATTACTGTATGTGTAAGGCAGGAAATTTGAACAAACTAATTATTGTTTTCATTATCGATTCATCTTTTGATTATTTTTGATTAAATGATTAATTGTTTAGTCTATAAAATAAAATATAAAAAAAAAAATGCCTGTTATAATTTCCCAGAGGCCAAGGTGACATCTTCAAATGTCTTGTTTTGTCCAATCAACAGTCCAAAACCCAAAGATGTTCAGTTTACAATCATTTCAAACAGAGAAAAGCAGTAAATCCTTAATACTGGACAAGCTGGAGAATGTTTGGTGTTTTTTGCTTCTTAAAGGAGTAGTGAATTATCAAAATAGTTGTTGATTAGTCTTTGAGTGATAGTTTTCGCACTAGTCTTTTTACTGATGATCTGACCAGCTGCCTTAGAAAAGGAGATAATTGTGTGTGTGGTCATGATCAGTGTGTCTGAAGTTAATTTCCTTTGCTTAATTACTGCTAAATGTTTCCACTCTTTCTCAGCAATCAAGACAACTATCAGTTGGTGCGTAAATTGGGTAGAGGGAAGTACAGTGAAGTATTTGAGGCCATAAATGTGACCAACAGTGAGAAAGTGGTGGTGAAAATCCTCAAGGTGAGCCCCATATGTCTTTTGTTGCTTTGTTCCTTTATCGTGTGAGCTTTTCTTGCCTTTCCCCCACCTGACGGAGATCTCCACAGCCCTCCTTCGTCCACTGTTATCTCCACTTAACTCACAGAGATGCTCTCCAGATGTAAAGTCAGTGGTGACTGTGCTCTACGTTTTATTTCCTCTCAAAAGTGGTTGAACTGGATACGTAAGCTCTGTTGCTAGAAGTGCAGTTATTATTAGGTTTTGCACCAAGATTATCCCAGCGCTCCCACTCCCAGCAGATGTCTTCACTGGTCCAGTCCCACACAGTTTTACAAAAGTTACAGCCGACCATTGAAATTTTGTCAAATTCGATTGTGTTGACTCACCAGTCGGAGTTGTCCAGTATAAATATTCTTGTTTCCAGCAGCACACATTCTTCTGTGACAATTGTTATGATAGTCGTTGCATTTCAAATGTTGTGATAAGTACAGAGGGATAGTGCTGTCCAAGACAAACTGCTGTCAAACCCAAAATGTTCTGAAAGTCCACGTCACACTGTGGTGACATCTGCTGGTCAAATGTTGGTAAATGCAGAGGGAAGATACAGTCCTAATCCTACTTTCATGAAGGTTATAATGTTCAGTTTTTGTCGAATCTGTTTCAGAGAGGTTTTGATTTAACTTTATGGTCATTTTGGAGGCTGCAGATTTTGTTATACTGAGGAGTGTTTCTAATACTTCTCTCTATGAGAAACTACACTTAAAATATTTTGGTTTTATGTGTTTAGGTATCAGAATATTGGTTCTCCCCTGCAGTACTTCATTTTTTTTTCTTCTTCTTCTTTATTTTAGTTATATTGAATGTGTGTCTTTATTCTGAACCACTCCTTTTCTTTCGCAGCCCGTCAAGAAGAAGAAGATCAAACGGGAAATCAAAATTCTTGAAAACCTGCGCGGGGGAACCAACATCATCCGCCTGGTCGACACGGTCAAAGACCCGGTGGTGAGTTAGGTTCCTGCCGCCACTTTGCTGCATGTCGGCATGCCAGCAGCGGTAATCCGGTCATGCGTGTGTGCGTGCGTACGTGTGTGTGTGTGTTTGTGTGTGTCCATGCAGTGATAATGGTCTTCACATACCTGCTGTTCTCCTCAGTTAAGCCTTGTGTTGTCCTCTCTTTGCAGTCCAGAACACCAGCGCTTGTCTTTGAGTGCATCAATAACACAGATTTTAAGGTACTTAAGTTTGGCCGACATCATACATGCTGAACTACCAGCAGAGTTGCCATCCACGCAAAGGCATTGATATCCATTATTAATATCACGCATAACCCTCCAGTTAATGTTAATGAGATGCTGATATCGTGTAACTCAGGATTTCTGTAAACATTTTTATTTTATACACGGACGTCTTCATGTTGTTCCACAGGAGCTTTACCAGAAGCTGACAGACTATGATATCCGTTACTACATGTATGAGCTGCTCAAGGTAAGAACTTCTTGTTTACGTCACCACTAATCTTGTGTCAAGTTATTTAGTTTATTTTATTTAGTAATGGTTATTCACCTTCACTTTTACTTTGTAGGGTGGGATTGTTGTGAGAGGAGTTAAGCAGAGTGATATGTAAAAGACAGGAAAGATTTGTTCAAACCAAATTAGTGCTGAAACAATAACTCAGTGGACAGAAAATGAATCAACAACAACTCATTTGATTTTAAATCATTGATCAAGCAAAACATTTTCTGTTTCCAGCTTCTGAAATCTGAAGATTTGCAGCTTTTCTTTGTTTTGTATCAGTATAAATTGAATATCTTTCAGTTTTGGACTTTTGGTAAAAAAAAATAAACAAGTAATTTAAAGATGTTGGAAAAGGCGATGGATATTTTATAGAATACGTGATTTTAAGCAAGTCAAAAAAACAATCAAGGGATTAATCGATCATTTAAATAATCTGTGGAGGTTGTTTCCTTGTTGGCCTCATGAGTCCTGATATGTCAGTCCAGGCTGACTTGATACACACTTAGAGGAAAAAGCACCACATGCAGAACAGCTGATGGTTGTAGACTGGCTGCAGAGCTGAATGTGTCTCTGTCTCTTCGTTAAGGCTCTGGACTACTGTCACAGTATGGGGATCATGCACAGGGACGTGAAGCCCCACAACGTGATGATCGACCACCAGCTGAGAAAGGTACTGCTGACTCCGTTGTTACTTCCTCATCGAGAATTGCACAGAACACGAATCAGGAAGTACACCCTTCGAGAAAGATTTGTATATAAGAACCCACAAAGTGCCAAATAACAGTAAAATAATCTATCATCCATCACACCAGGTTGTGGCTTTGTGAAACAATGACATGTGAATTACATTATGTTGCATTTTATGGTAATTTTCAACCTCAACACATTGTGGGAATAAGTGAGCAAGTTTAATACTTCGGCAAGGAAACTGGTCGCTGACATGTTCAGTCCAAAACAGTGATGTTTTTATTTAAAGCTGCACTCATCAATATTTTTATATGAACAATGGGTCAAAATGACAAACATTTCAAATGTAACAAATCAGTGTTTAACATTGTCTTAACACAGAGCAGATGTAAAAAAAAAAATAAATAAATTAAAATTAAAAAAAAATGTGAAAAGCGTCCCTTGTAGTGATAAACTAGCATCTTTTGGCTCATTGTTTTGGTTTAACGGCCGCAGCTTTACCGTTGGTTGGGTCTCACCGCTCTCACCGAGCTGTTTCCAGCAAAAAAAAAAAGCTCTGATAAACTGGCTGTACGTTAACAACAAACAACAAAGTTAGCCATTAGCTGCTGAACACAGCGGAGCATTTAGCAGCCAACGAGCCAGATAGTTTTCTCTCTGGAGACCAAAAACAGAGCAAAAAGAGAGAGAATATTGGACTTACATTTGTCAGCTGGTCAAAAACACAACTCTTAATGAAAGATAATGTCCACGTCTGCTGGATGTGTAACAGGCAGCTGTTGGCTAACAAGTTCGCCAACTTTATACGGTGAAAATATGTCAATGTTGTGTTCACAGCTTGCTGCTTTAAGTAAAATAAGTTAGTTTCAGTATGACCAAAAATGAAAACGCAATCCATGGCCGTGATCATGAATTAATGATTGAAAGAAATTGCAGCTTCCTGACAACCACAAGTCTTTATTATCTTTGAGTAACGTATGTATGTCTTACATTACACATACATTACAGTAATGTTTGTCTTAGATATGCTAATGCTTATTAACTTCTTCTTCTTTTAAGTGTTTGATTTTCATATATTGTCTAGGTTATTATTATGTAATTAATATAAACCAGATTAATGAGTATTTTCTCTCTGTGTCACAGCTGCGTCTTATAGATTGGGGTTTGGCAGAATTTTACCATCCCGCTCAGGAATACAACGTCAGGGTGGCCTCCCGCTATTTCAAAGGCCCTGAGCTGCTAGTGGACTATCAGGTATTTATTTGGGGGGAAAACACACCTCCGTTGAGGATTTGTTATAGTAAAATCTTTTTTTAAATAATTCTTGGTGTGTGATTTATTCTCCCCCCCCAGATGTATGACTATAGTTTGGACATGTGGAGTCTAGGCTGCATGTTGGCCAGCATGATCTTTCTGAAGGAACCGTTTTTTCATGGCCAGGACAACTACGACCAGGTAATGTGCCAGATTAAGAGTCATGTCCTCCAAAAAGAAATGTCACTTCTAGCTGAAATCAAGAGCCTACAGATTGGGACGGAAATGTAAGCATTAAAATGAAAATGTATTGTTTTCCAGCTGGTCCGCATCGCTAAGGTTCTCGGCACCGACGAGCTCTTCGGCTACCTGCATAAATATCACATAGAACTGGACACTCGCTTCAAAGACCTGCTGGGACAGTGAGTATCTGCAGAAACTCATTCAAATGTATTCAAAACACTTGAAACATGCTTTGAGCCATCAGACGTGCTTTGTCTGACTGAAGAGATGTCAATGATTCAGGCAGAACAGAACTTTCTGTGGTTACGTTGCAGGTCTTGTTTGAGCCATAAAAGAGCCTGTTGTTGTGACTGTGCCTTACGAACTGCTTCACGTTGACAAGTTATTTTTTCTGACTGACTTCAAGTTGGTTTTCTGACAACTTGAAAGTGACCAAAACTGTTGGTTGAGAATTTAAAAAGATGCTGCATGAACCAGTGGAAATGGAAACTCTCTCGCTGTGCTTTTGTTAAATTTGAGATTTGACATTTTAAACCTCAGTACTTCGAGTAGTCTCGTCCCAAAAGCTGGCACTGAACGCCTGCTCGGGTGATTACTTATTTCAGCTATTTCCTCATTTAAAGCTGCATTCATTGATTTATTTATTTTTTTTTTTAAATGTATTTATTTATTTTTGCCCACCTGGGTGCAGTGGAAACAAGCTGTAAACACAACACTGGCATATTATCAGCTTAAAAAGTCGCTTTTTTTTTATACATCCAGCAGAGACGGAGCAACATTATCATTCATTTGGGGTCGGGTCCAATATTCACTCTCTTCTGGCTCTGTTTTTGTCTTCATCAACTCTTCAGAAAAATATCTGTCTCTTCAGCTGCTAAATGCTCCACTGTCTTCACCAGCTGGTCTCTGACTGTGTCGGTCTGCTGTTTGCTGCTGAGCAGGAAGTGAACAGTGGCTTTATCAGATGCTCAAAACAAGGTTGACGAGAGGGAGCCAACATAGTAAAGTTGTGGGCCGTAAAACCAAAACAACGAGCTGAAAGATGCAAAATAGCTCTGCGGAGTCTGTCGATAATTCTCTGTGGGTTTGTCACTATGAGAAACTCCTTCCACATTACATATAGTCGTTTGATCAATTGTTAATATAAAAATGATGATTAGTGCAGCTTTAAATCATAATTTCGGTTTTTATAGACTGCATTTTATTTAGGTTTTGTTTTTTACATCTGCTCCGTGTTAAGTTAAACACCGATTTGTTCAATTTTAAATGTTTGTTTCGTACAAAAACATTTTTATGTGAGGTATTGAAGAAGGTATTGTTTTGCAATTGGTACCAAAGATCTGATATTGTTGTATTAGCTTGTAAAAAAAAAAAATACCCCTAAACAACACCCAGCTCCATCGCTAAGAGGTTTAACTGTACCAAAACATTTTAACTTGTCACCGTGAGAAAATCACAGGTGTAAATAATAAAAGCGATGACGGCTGGATTCCATTTAGCTGCTTCAGTTTCAGGGTCCTGGTGTTGTGGACTCACTGTCATGACTTACTGGGACAGAGCCACCGTTAATGTAACATCTGGGCTTTAGCTTATTATCCACGAGCAGCTAAGAGATGGTTGTTTCAGATGACTTGTTGTTGCAGGGATATTCTTCTCATGCCCAGCCTGCTTTGACTGTCAGATTGTCGAATAATTCACATTAAATAAGAGCAAGTGCCAAGTTCAGTCACATTAAATGTTGGTCGTTTGTGTCCAGGCAAACACGGAAGCGTTGGGAGCAGTTCATCCAGTCTGAGAACCAGCACCTGGTGAGTCCGGAGGCTCTGGACCTGCTGGACAAGCTGCTGCGCTACGACCACCAGCAGAGGCTGACGGCAGTTGAGGCCATGCAGCACCCATACTTCTGTTAGTACCACCTACACACCGTCTGCCCATCATAACCACATGGGAAGCTAACACCAATGAAGAGTAATTTATCAGACAGTACGAACAATAAGGTGCAGGTAGTTACTTCTAAAGAAAGTACCGCTAATGCCACGTGAATACTGAAAGTTAATATCTGGGATGTTTTCTCACTACTGTAACCAGTTTATTACAGATCTTTTATAAGAAAGCCGTCCATAAAAGGTAGAAGAATAGCAGGTGTCGCCTTTTGGGCCGCCAAGACAATGATTTTCTAAAATTTTGGTTTGTAAGCGTGATTGAATTTCAGTGGGTTAACCGATATCTTGAATTTTTAAACATTCTTAGTATGAAAAGAAAAGCAGCTAATTTAAATATTATGTTAGTGTTTTAGGAGCAGGTGAGGAATCACCTGTCAGTATTACCAACGTAACACATTTACATTTAAATGAGATATGATTAATACTGTTACGCCCTCACAAGTTATAGATTATTATAACCAATACTGTTTTTTTTGTATGTTTCTCTTCTTTGTATGGATAGTGCTGAATAACAACACAACGTATCAACACCTGAGTTAAAGCAAGTTGTTTCATCTCCAAGACGTACCTGTAACTGCTTCGTTTACCTGAGTGTGTCTTTGTCTCTCAGATCCTGTGGTGAAGGAACACGCAAACGCCAATACAGACGGCACAAAGGCCATAAGCAGCTCCAATGCAACATGATAACCAGAGAGCAGGTAATGCACACAGCATACACCTATTTAAAAAAACAATTTAAAATACAGCTTCTTAAATGTGAGGATTTGCTGTTTGTCTTTGACATACACTTAGTTGCCAGTTTATTAGGTACACCTAGCTAAAACTAATGTAGCCTAATACAGCAGTGCTCCCTTCATGAAGGTTATAATGTTCAGCTGTACTTTATGGTGCTGTATTACATTATACTGACAGGTGTTTCTATTAATTTGACCAAGTAAATATGCAATAAACTCCTAACATTTCTACAGTCGTACAATCTAGCAGATGATCAGTATTTGACCTTTTTCTTTTCTTTTTTTCGTCTAAATCAGGAAGAATCTTTGTTACCTCAACTTGTGACCTTTTCGTGGCAGAAACCTCTGCCTCCACACCAACAGCCATACTGGAGCAAGATGTCAATTTTGCAGCATACACAAACACGCACGGATTAAACTTCTCCCAACAAAGCCCAGGGAATCTGCGCTGCTTGGTCCGTGTCACAGAGAAATCAGATCAGAAATCAGATCTGACCCTCCACCACCTCCTCCTCCTCCTCCTCGTCTTCTTCCTCTTGCCTACCAACACTCCCCTCAACCTGTTTTTAAAATGAGCTAAGTGACTGTTGTTGGATCAGTATCAAGCCGGTGTTGTGCTGTAAAGACGTTTGTCCATCATTACGATGCTGTGGTGACCTGAGATCCAGTTCCAGGTTTAGCACTGAGTGGCATGGAGGCTCTTTTCTGCTATGGATAGAACAAAAGCTATATTGAAAGAGAATAAACCATTTTTATTTAAAGACGTGTGTGTTGGACTTTTATTGCCTCAGGAGCGACCAGAAGAGCTGAAACTCTACCTGTTCTGTTACCAAAAGGCCGTCGTACAGTCAAGAAAGTGGTGGAAAGTAACTAAGTACATTTACTCAAGTACTTAGTTACTTTCCACACCTATATAATCTCAAAGTGGGATTGTTGTGACAGTGGATTGAATCCTTTTTTTTTTAGTCAAGAAAAACTTGAATGAATTTAAAAGAATTATTTTTATTTGGTTAAGCCATCCGTCCATTTTATGCTGGTTTTCTGGGTCCAGGTCGAGTTAAAGGTCAGCGATTCTAATCCAATACAGTTTTTGTCAAATTCAGCGAGTATCTTCTCACGGGCTGCTAGCTGTCCTTTCTCTGTGTGTGTGCTTAAAAAAAAACAAAAACAAAAAAAACGGTGTTTGTACGCAGCCCTGGCTCTGTAAATGGGAAACAAACAAAGTGGCTCGGACCGGCAACGGGAGGCGTTCATTCTCGCCAGGTTCCAGACAAGACCCGCCAGTTTGACACAGCGGCCAAACCGTGGAAACCAACTTCTGGGCCGTCACACGATGCACACAAGACTTTTTCCCATGGACTTACAATGTGAAAGAAGCAGCTGTAAAACAGTGGATCAATTTTTTTTTTGAGTGTTGCTGATGAGATGAGAACATGCAGGTTATTGTAAAATCACTATGATCTGTTGGTGTAATTATCACAATAAAATTTTCAGAACTAACAGTTACCTATACTTGATAAAATGATAAAACTGAATGAATTAAAGTCTGTAAACAGAGGAAAAACCCAAACCAAATGTAGTTAAGAAGACCAATGGAGCCAGAACATTTTACATTAATATGGTAATTTGTAATTAACTGAAGAACTCACTTTACTGAAAAGTGTTAATGCAAATAAAAGCAGCTTTAAGAGATTTTAGTAAGGTTTCATTTTCACAGCAGGCTCATGGTTATCACTTAAGTGTCTCCGTCGGGAACCCCTTGCCTTTATTTCAAAATAACAACGCACCGTTATTCAAGATAAATTCACCCAGGATTAATAAACCAATCCTCACACTGCTTCCAAAGAACCAAATTAGCTGGATGAGAATAAATAGGATTATTTTAGCCTGGTAACAGCACGTTAGCCTGAATTAGTTCAGACACATTTGAAGAACAGGGCAGTGCTTCAGGAAACAGACCAGAGAGCTCGTTAAGTGTGTGTACTTTTTAATAAATAAACTGGAAATTCAAGGTGTTTTCCAGAACATAAAACACTTGTGCAACATTCGTGCGTTACAAATAGGTGCATTCGTTTAGGCGAATCCAGGCCGAAGGTTGGTGAGGTCAGCAACCTGCTCCAATTTAAAACATATCTGCTTACCAAATGGCTGAAATTGTAAACACAGCAGAATAAATTTCAATTACAGGTCAATCTTCCAAATCCAAGTATTTAAAATGCATCACAGAAGTATAATTCACATTTTGGTCAAGTGTTTTTTTTTTTAGGTTAAAAACTTGAACAGCTGATGCGGTTTATCCCACATCCTGTTTGTTGTGACCTGGTTTTAATTCTGCTCACAGACGGCTTTGCCCAAAATGAATGCCCTGACTGACATCTGAAGTTTTAAGTGTCAAACACAGTAAAAAGCAGCCTACAAACACACGGCTAGCTACAGCGGATGAGCTCTACACCCATCGAAGGCACGCCCACAACACCCCTGCTTCCTCCCCAGGCAGTGACTCATGTCTGGATGAGGAACTATGATGACTGGCTGCTTCTCAAACAACCCAACAGTGAATTAAAGATGCCACTTTGGCACTTCACCTAACCGTTAAAGGAACAGTTCTACATTTTAGGAAATTCGCTCAGTCGTTTTCTTGCTGAGAGTTAGGTGAGAAGATCGATATCACTCTAGTTGTGAAGCCACAGTCTGCAGCCGGTTAGCTTAGCTCAGCATAAAGACAGCAAACAGGGGAAAACAGCTAGCTTAGCTCTGTCCAAAATGTAAAAATGACAATTCTCCACTTTACGGGGGGTTATGTGCAGGATTATTTCCCAGCTAAGAAATAATCCTGCACATAACCCCCCGTAAAGTGTCATATTGACTGTACGCTAAGTCCCGCCCACTTTAGTTAGGTTACTGTTGCTATGTCTGTCAAGCTTTACATTCACACACAGCACATATCCAGTTCGAAACGATAATAGACGCAGGTTTACCATTGCAAAGCTTCTCATTTATAGCCAGCGACCGTCGATTTTGCTAACTGAGAAGACAACTGACGTTAGCAGACTGTACCAGCCGTAACTAGCTAGCTAATTAAGCTAACGTTAGTCCCATAAATTGGTTTAAAACTCTCCGGCTGACTCCTTTTATGATGAGAATCCTGTCAAAACGGGTTTAATGCACGTGATGGCTACATCCATGATATAATGCTAAAAGACTGACGCTAAAGCTAACAGGTCCCAGGCAAAAAGTCAGCTCCCTCACCAGTTGATGACCCATGTGGAAGACATGGAAATAAAAAAACAGCATATTGTAGTGTAGAGCTAATTAGTCCTGGTGTTATAAGTACGATGAGGAAAAATGCAAGTTCAGACTGTTATTTCGTCCTGTTTGACTGCTTAGCTTTACATACCAGTTCTTATTTTCAAAGTATGTATGTTTTCACTTTTAACGTTACAAGAGAAAAAGGCTTTTAGGGTGAGGACTAACTGATGTGTTAGGCGAACGTATCGCTGTCTCAGTTTACTTTGGCTGTGGTTGCTGGAGTGTAAACCTCTCCAAATTCAGTAAACAGCAGCACAGAGACGCTAACGTTAGCATAAACTCTGTTAGCATCCAGGACCGTCTTCCACACAGTGGGGAAATACTACACAGTGGACGTGCCAGTCCTTAATGTAACCTGTACACCCACAAGCTAATGTAATAAGTTAATGATATGCTCCTTGGCTTTGGACATAAGGCTGAGTTACTACTGTAGCCGGCCATGCTAACATTCGAGCTGTTTAATCTATTCCTTACACTTTGTTCTTGTGTTTTTGGTTTTGGAAAGGCTAGAAAAAACAAAGACACCACCCTCCAAACTCTTTAAACAACAATCTTTGTTATTAAAGCCCTGTGCATATCGCTTCAACATGTGGAGAAGTCCAAAGACTGACAGACCTGCTGTTACTAAGCTGTGATTGGACAATCGCTGCTCGGGGGTGGGGTTTAGCTAACTGTCAACATTCAGACAGAGCCAATCAAACTGGTTCCTCCTTCCTAGTCTCTATTCTGGGTTCAGCTACATATTGAACGGACAGACATGAGAGTGGCATCAATCGTCTCATCTAACTTTCTGCGAGAAAGCTAATAAGCGTTTAACTATTCCTTTAACGTCGCAAAAGAAAGTTTGGTTGCCACAGAGGAGGGAGCTTGGGGACGGGTCACATCACAGTAGCATATTGATATGAAAAGACCACCAAGGACACTGTTAAGACAGAAACAACGCAGCTGATTATCTAATTATTAACACTGATATTTTAAAAACCACCCTGGGGAATTTTTGAAAACTCGACTGAGTCCACTGGCACTTGTTATCTTAAAAGATTCATGGTCTCAGTTACGACTTCCTCAGGGTTTTGAAATGACGTGTCCTTGGTGTCCTTTTTTAAAATGCAAACAATCTAAGGCATAAAACAAAGTCATCTAAAAAAAAAAAAAAGGTATAAAGCTAATACCAGAGACATTCAGTTTGTTCTCGCAAAGTAAAAAAAAAACTTAAATAAGTGCATAAATAAAGCATGTGATTATGAATCTGTACGCGACATGTTAGCAGTGTCCTGTACAGGCGCTGGATGCAATGACTATGTATGAGTCTACATATATATAATGTTGGTTACATCGTAGAGTTGCAGTATTGAGGTAACTTCATAGTGGGAGTAAAGGCGAGACGGGGGGACATGCATTGGACAAAAGTGAAATGTAGATAGAGGTGTTAGTGTGTACGTCCCTTTTGTTCGCTCAAGTTCAAGTTTTACAAAAAAATCGCTCCAATTAAGCATCGATAATACTTGATATTTTAAGTGATATTCAGCGCACCACATGATACAGTCTGTGTACCAGCATCCTCCGCTACTTCTTCTTCTTCTTGGGGGGCAGGACCAGGTCAGGGGAGCAGATGTTGCAGCGCTGAATCGTCCACTTCATTGACGGCGACGATGTGATCCAGATGTTGCAGGTACCGCTCCTGGTCTCGCATGAAGTGTGGGATTCTGGTCCGTGGGAGAACCGCCAGATGCCGCAGCCTCTCCACGTCTTCGTAAGACACCTGCAGAGGTGAAGAAGAAAAGTTTATCAGAAGTCTACCTTAATATAATACTCCACACTGAAAGAGTTAATGGTCACTGTGATCACTCCTCCAGTCCAGATGGTGGACCTCACTACTAAAGTACAATCTAAAGTTTGTAGATTTCAGTATGTGAGTTGTATTGCAGTATTTTACAACAGCTTTGGCTGTTTACATGGTTTACAGTGGCGTGTAAAAGTGTTTGCCCCCTTCCTGGTTTCTTATTTTTTAGCATGTTTGTCACACTTACATGTTTCAGATCATCTGGGTTTACTTGTGTTATCTTTGACTAATATTTAAATTTGTTTGATGATCTGAAACATTTAAGTGTGACAAACATGCAAAAAAAAAAAAAAAAGAAATCAGGAAGGAGGCAAACACTTTTCCACACCAGTGTATATTCTTCCTAAAATAGTTCCTTCATCCAGTCAACAATAACTGAGACGTTTCTGACCCACGTCCACTTACAGTTACCATCTCTCGGCCTCGCAGAGACCCAAAACCTTCGTATCACATCAGGAGGTTTTGGCTCTCGTGAGACGTGCAGTCAGAACCAGAATCAGGTTTGATGTTGACTTTCTTTCCTTACCTAAAAAGCCCTGCAGGGGGCAGAGGCAACGTTATCTCATGGAGTCCAGGCTGGACACCTTTTTATCTCTGCCAGGTGTTTGTGTGTGCTTCATGTTCTTATATCCTAGTGGGGACTGAATGTGCACTAACCCGTGGGGACAAAAATTGGAGGTCGAGACTGCTTTTTGAGGGTTAAGGGGTTCAGGTTACAATTAGGTTAAGGTTAGGCACTTAGTTGTTAGGGGTAAGGGGCTAGGGGAAAGCATTATGTCAATGACTGTCCCCCACAGGGATAGTGAAACAAACGTGTATGTGTGGGCTTGTTTTACTATAGTCGTGGGGTCCAAAAACCGGGAGCCCACTGTATAGAAGGTGTTGACACTGACCTTGCCTAAAGAAGTCAACATCTTGAAGTCGATGGTTCTTCGATGCCGAAGGATCCGGAGGATCCCGTCCAGATAAACTTGGTCTTTACTGAAGCAACCTGAGACGGAAACGTACAACGTACAGGGAGCGTAAAAATAAAAGCATTGTCGGTTATTCTCTCACTTCACTCTTCATTTCCCCCGGGGATGGGGAGGACACGTCACCCTCACTTTCAACAACGTCCCTTTCTTTGCCCTGGGTTTCGTCTCTCAGGCTACATAGATGCTACTACACTGCCTCCTGATTGGAGGAGGTTGTACCTGGAGATACTACTCGGGGCTGGTAAAATACTGCCAACTCCCCAAAAAGAAAATAAAAAAAAACACTATCATAAAAGTAGAGACTGTACAGGTGTATCTAATAACGTGGTCACTGAGTGTATTTATATCAATCTGACAAATACATTATCATGAAATTGGTTATCTGGCTTTCCAAATGAATGGTTGTCTGATAAATAAGAATTAGAAATGTTGTGTAAATTGTGGTATTATTAACACACTAAGCCTACTTAATAGTTCAGTGATAGAGACCTCATACTTTATGATAGATGAATATTGTATTTGTATCTTTAACCTCTACTGCCTTATCTTAGCTTCATGTTCAATTCTAGCGTCTTTTTAGAGAGAATATTGGCACTTTAAATTAAACTATGGATAACTTTTTTTTTCTTTTACCCGAAAAACATGCAGGGACCTCCACCAATCAGCAACCTCCACCTTATTATCGGAGAGCGTGTGACTTCATGTGCCCACCCTCCCTTCTGAAACCAAACCTATCAAAAAGCCCACACATGTCTGTCTGTGTGTGTGTGTGTGTGTGTTCACCAGGCTGCGAGGTGTCCGTCTGTCCCCTCTTGGCTCTCAGGCAGTACTCCCAGCGGACGTCCGGGTCCTGGACGAAGCGGGCGATGTGGCTGAAGAGCTGGCTGAAGCTCATGCTGCTGGCGTGGTACACCGTGTAGTAGAGCAGAGCCGCGCGCCACAGGTAGGGCTGTTTCCGTAGCAACACGCTGTGCAGGCTGGCCAGGCCCTCCTCCGTGGGATTGGCCGGTTTAAGGCCGAACTGCTTCCTGCTTTCAGAGGTGCCCCACGGCTGCAGGTTGTTGTTCACCCCTCGCAGGTAATGCGTGCCTGAGGAGAGGAATCATCACTAAATCAATTATCTTAGATTTATTTTATCTGATCATTATTAAGACTCTCTTTCATTTTATTTCATTTTTACTATCATTTTAATTTTCATCACTTGTTCGTTTGTTTGTTTTGTTGCTCTGTGGTATTTTTGTATATTGTTTTTAATGATGTTTGCAATATATATCGACTGTCTGAGGTGGTCAGGTCTATTTTGCACACCTGAATGGCGAATTGCTAATTATTACACAAACTGTTTGTGTATTTAATGCTGCGTTCATGTTACATTGGATGGATGGTAAGGTTGGGTAAGATGGTTGTATAATTACTGTTTAGTAGTGTGAGGATTAAAATATTGTTAATTGACAATTTTACACGATATCCATTCATTCTGGGTTTAATTACATTGAACAACGGTCTTTGGCAGATGTCAGGCATCCATGTTTGTTTGGTCCTCAGGCACTTCTGTATTATAACTCTAAGTGGTACGTTCATATCTCAGCTTTCAGAAAAACAGTTTCCCAGTCGTAATTAATACAATTTACAAATTGAAAACTCATAATTACGATAACTCCAATATGACACGAACGCAGCATAAGCTGGCCCTGAAGTACACACTGTGCCTCGGATGGCGTTTGATAGCATTTTATCAAATCCGAATCCTTTTAAATCCACTTACTAGGTTTAACTTTTAACATTTTCAAGAAACTAAAGGCTACAATAACTACAATTACTTGGCAGAGAAGAAACACTACAGTTTTTAATGTTCACAACCTGTGACTACACCCTGAAAATGAGATGAGCAGCAGAATATATGAAATGTTCATTAAATGTATCTGACACATTCGATAAAGAGCTGTAGCCTTCTGTACTTTACGAGCTACTTACTACAAATACTAAAGCTCTTGATTCACAACTAGGAAGTTGGTCAGATTAAAATGAATCGACGTTTGACTGCTGATCAGCTGATCATTTCTCTATAGACACACTGTTTTCTAAAACATCATTGTATGTTGTAGCTTTAAGATTTCTTCTAACTGAAACTAAGAGAGCCACACCAGGAAAAACAGCCAAGTACATAAAAGTACACAAAAATATGTGGACAGGAGTGGTTAAACTCCCATGTCTCTTTACGTCACTCTCTTGTCTCATACACAGGAGGAGGAACTGAGGAAACATATATTCTGGGAAAGGAGACATCCATCCCTCAGAGGTGACATCTCAGGTGTCTTCACAGCTGGATCACCTGTCAGTGGGCTGTCGTATCATATGACCCTGGAGTTTTTATTTGAACAGATCGTGTGATGCAATGTTCAAACAACGAGGGTGCAAAATTACCACTGCTCCATTTTTCATGTTTTCTCTGATACCACCCGCTAGCTAATGTTCACATCACGACTACCGAGGACGTTTAGCCGTCTTATAATTTGGTTTTCTTTGCGATGAACATTACGGAGATGCCAGTGTGGCTGTAGACTCCTGGTCTTGTTTGGGCTATCAGAATATATTTTACATATTTATGTTGTTGTATTTTTAGTGGCTGCTCCCAACTCAGAATCAAACAGCACGTCCTTCTTTCTAGAGCTGCCAACGTTCGACAATCATACAGCAAGTTGTCCATCAAAGAAGAGGAAACACAGACAACTTCATCACCGATTTACTCACAGACTGTGCTGAACATCAGAATGAGATCCAGAGAGTATGAGAGTGTCTGAGGGTGGAGTTTTAATCTTTAAATAAACATTCATTCAAGTGTATCACACACAGGCGTAGTACAGCCTCTCCACATATCATAATGATGAATCAAAGGAAAAATATTAACTGTTGTGAAACATGATAAAGTGGGTGGTTTTCTCGATTCAATGTAATTCAGTAATTATCACAGAATGAAAGGGATTAAGTACAGTTAAATTGTGGCATAACTATCAAATGGCTGAAGATATGCTGAGAAAGTGATAAATATCCATTTTACTAATACTGGAACAACTAATTGAAACGTTACAAATTTAGTGCTTTTATTCAAAGTGCAGGATTTTATGCTATTCAACTGCACTACGAAAAAGACATTTAAAAGCCTATTTGCAAAAAACATTCACCTGTAGGGGGCATGTCCGCAGACCTTCTTTCTACAGTACATTTCTAATTCTAAGTACATTTACTCAAGTACTGTACTTAAATACAATGTTGAGGTACTTGCACTTGAGTATTTCCATTTTATGCTACTTCATACTTTTACTCCGCTACAGCTCAGAGGGAAATATTGTACTTTTTACTCCACAACATTAATTTAATCCCTTCAATTACTAGTTACTTTGCAGATTCAGATTAATAATACAAAATATAATCTGAAAAAAGAAATTATGATGTGTTATAATCGGTTAAGATAAAACTTTATTGATCCCCGGGGGTAAATTCACAGGCAACACAGCAGGATATAAAGTCATTAAAATGAGCTCCATCTTCACCAGCTGCAACATTCAAGTGATGAACACATTAATGCATCAATAATTATAATTCAATAATATAATATATATTGTTCTGAGGTGGGTCATTCTGCATAATGAGTACTTTTGCTGAATGCAGATCTGAGTTTCATCCACCTCTGCTAGTTTTAAACTAGTGATCAGGTTGCACCATTGAAACTTAAGAAATGTCATAGTTAGAGAAGACTTTAGTAATGTGTAAATCGGTTGCTAGGAAACATCTATAGCGCTGTCCAATCAAGAGAAATCAACTATGTAAACAGGAAGTTACTGTAGCATCACAAGCTAGCATAACTTTATGCTAATTATACAAATTACAGTTTTAGAGGCGCAAAAATGTTTTATATGTAGGTATTTGTTTTATTTACGTCTGCATACATGGAGGTTTCAGAATTAGTAGTATTCATACAGTTTATAATGAGAGGGAAATATCCGATTATGCTAAGCTAACTGTTATATACTCATTTAGTCAAATGTTATTAGTGTAACATTTAGTAATTTGAGGTATGTTGTATTATTTTTGTGAAATGTCATTTAAAATCTAAAAAAAAAGATTTACATCATTATTAAGCAGCATTTATCAAGTTTCAGGTCGGGTGTGCCGACCGGACATGTTACCTCTTCTACGCTTCACTCTAAACGGGTCAGATATCAGCAAGCTAACGTTAGCTTTGTGAGTTGGTTTAATTTAGTGATGATAAAACTCCACTTCCTAAACGGCTGGTGCAACCACCTCCTGCTTTCTCAGCTAACAAAAAAATTCTGATCTCAACTGAATCTTTGAGTTTTAGTTATTTTTAATTTTAGTAAAATGCTGAAAGCTGAACACAAACGGATTCAACAAAGATCTAATAAAATGCTACTGAAGCCTGGCCCTTCTGCAAATACAGTCACTGTGGAAAAGACTGTTGTGTTGTAGTGTTGTCAAAAATAGTATCGATATTTATCAAAATATCGATACTGAAACATCTGAACGGTACCAATACTAATTTCCCGAAGTATCGATACTAGCCGCACTTTCACTTCTCTACAAAGGCGCGTTGACGACCACCACACGCGCACGCGCACTCGCACTCGTCTCATTCGCTCTGGTTAGCAAAAGTGAAGTGAATGGAAAGAGGGCGAGTGCAACGCCCGGGCGACTGGCTTTGGTTGATAAGGAACACAGCAGGAGTGCTATCTGGAAATATTTTGCATATGAGGCAAATGAACATGGAAAGCCGAAGGACACAAGCAAGCCAATATGCAAGAGATGCTACAGAACAGTGCTAACAAAAGGCGCTAACACCACTAATATAGCAAAGCACCTGAGAGACCGACACCCGGATCTGTATAAAGAATTTCTCGAGGTTGGTATTATTATTATACATTACTGACACTCTATCCTCCAATTTGATACTGTTAAGAGCTTTGACACAATCTGTATTGTTAAAAGCACTATATAAATAAAGGTGACTTGGCGACTTCATGTCGATCCAGTGAGCACTGTTTTCGCGTGTGATGCACGCGCCGCGTTTGCGTTTAAATCTGTTCATCAAATAACGTTAATGTATTAACCAGCTTTTATGACCAATGAGCAATGCATTTGTTACAGTATATTTTAATCTTTGATAACAGTAGGTATTAGGTAATAAAAATATAACGGATCATGTTAGCTCTGGTCCAATGAAAAAATATTAACAAATAGAACTTTGGATTTTAATTAGTACATGTATTAGTGAATGTTAGTTTAAATCAACTTTTAACTTTGATTAACAAATGTTTTGTAAGTATTTTTCATTACTTATTCATGTTAACAAATATCTATTACCATTAACCTAAGTTCTTAGATTAGTTCATTCAGTTAATTTTAAAAGTGTGGTCAAAAAAAAAAAATGTTTATTAAAGTTTGGCATTCTCTTGTAGCACCAGAAAGAAGATGAGACTCGACCTGCAACAAAAACAACACAATCCCAACCTACACTACCAGCTGTATTTGAACAGCAAAGAAAGTATGACGCAAACTCAAATGAAGTTGAACAGGGCTGTAGCAGTGTACATATGCATGGATCAGGTTCCTGTGTATACTGTTGAGAAACCTGGCTTCAAACAACTTCTTGAACATTTGAACAACAGGTATGCACTTCCTTCACGCAACTTTTTCATGCACACTGAAATCCCAGCCCTATATAAACGAAACAAAAGAAATAGTCATGAACCATCTTGGAAGGAAAACCTTTTTTTCATGCACCACTGATCTGTGGACAAGCAGAGCCACTTCCACGTTCATGGCAGTAACTCTGCAATTTGTCACTGAAACCTGGGACATGCAGAGCTGGTGTTTGGGCTGTGTTGGGCTCAACACTGAGCACACAGCAAGATGATACAAGAAGCATGGAAGCTGGACATGTCATACATGGCTGGTATCACTACTGATAATGCTTCAGCAAACGAGAAAGCATTTCAGCAAGACTTTACATGGGTCCCCTTGCTTTGGGCATAACTTGCACCTTGCCATTAACAAGGGCCTGGATATAGACCGTGTGTCTGGATCACTGTCGAGGTTGAGAAAGACAGTGTCTGCCTTCAGCAGGTCACCAAAGATGTTGCGACAGCTGAAGAAAAAACAAAAGGATTTGCAACTGCCTGAACACAGAATGATCCATGATGAGCCCACACACTGGGACTCAGCTTATGAGATGGTGGAGAGATTTCTAGAACAGCAGCAAGCTGTCTGTTCAGTTCTAGCTGATGATCGGAAGAAATGGCACCTCATGCCAAAAGATTCAGATATTACAGTTCTTGAGACTGTAAAAGAGGTATTGAGCCCCGTCAGCTCTTTCACGGATGCCCTTAGTGGCGAAAAACACACCACTCTCTCTGCAGTCCTGCCTCTGAGTTGGAAGATCTTCTCTACTTTGACAGTTGAGGAAGGTGACAGCAACCTAAAACGTCAACTTAAAGACAACATCAGAGAAGATCTCAGACAGAGATATGAGAACACACATCTGCAGCTGATATTAAACACTGCCACATTTCTTGACCCAAGGTTCAAGGACAGTTTTGTAACCTTAAGAGAGGAGGTTAAACAGAATCTTATGATCAGTGTCGATTTGCTAAAAGCAGGGGGCCAAAGTCAGCAAACATCATCTCCAGATGACAAGCAGCAACCAGCAAAAAAAAACTAAAATCAGATCTGAAGAGTCTGTTAGCAAAAGAGTGAACATGGAGAGGGTTCATCATCCAGAGAAGATGAGGGTGCAGAAACAGAACTCAAAAATGAGTTTTCAGTATATGAAAAGATGCCTGAAATCAGTGCAGGAGAGGACCCACTCACATGGTGGAGGACACATGAGACAACTTTACCTCACCTTGCCCAGTTTGCTAAGAAGTATCTGTGTATCTCTGCTTCAAGTTCAGCTTCAGAGCGTGTATTTTGTACATCAGGGCTCATTTGCAGTGCAAGAAGGGCACGACTTACAGAGGAGCACATTGACATGCTGTTGTTCCTAGCTCAAAATCTGAAAGTTGCAAAACAACTGTAGGATACAGTAATGGGTGTCAATCTCACTCACCTCTGTAGAGAAAATCTGCATAAAACTGCAGCAACAGATTCCATTTAATTATTTTGTTTACTAATTTGATACTTGATGCATAAGACTGCACTGATTTTGTTTTTGCTTGAAGTTTAAGTATCTTTTATTGACATTGTGATTTGATTTTACTTGGAAATACAAAAGATTGCACTTTTTTTTTTTTTACTTGGTTTTTGAATGTAATGCAATCTGAGAGGCTTTTGAACAAGTGCACTACCTCAGGACAGTTTTGTTAATGTAAAATATATGTTGTTATATTTAGCTTTAAATAAAAAAATAACCCCTTAATATTGTGGCAGTTTTTTTCTCCGTGGTATCGAAAATGGTATCGAATATCGATATTTTTCAAGGTATCGTATCGAAGTTAGAAATTCTAGTATCGTGACAACACTACTGTGTTGGATGATGAATTTAATATCTGATCGACTGTGTGAGCTGCAGCGTACCGATCTCGTGTCTCAGCATCCCCTCCAGCCAGTGCTGTCGAGCCCCGGCCAGGTTGATGGTCAGAGTGGGACGACAGCTTTCCACCACCATCACGGCCTGAGACAGCAGCTCGTCAGACAGACGCACCACAACCTGGAGACACACAAACACAGGACTGTTGCTGTGTCACCTGACATTTGAGTTTAGCTGCCGTTCAAGTTCAAGTTTATTTCATTGTCATTCCAACCATCCATATAAAAATACGCATACGGCAGAATGAGATGTCGTCCTCACAGGACCAGGTAATTAAAAAAAAAAAAAAAAAAAAGTATAAAGCACAGTGTTAATAAATCATTAACGACAAGGTGCAAATAAGGTGCCGAGTAAAACAAAATCACAAGGCTGGCGGTTCGATCCCGGGCTCCTCCTGTCCATGAGTTGAAGTGTCCGTGAGCAAGACACTGAACCCAAGTTGCCCCTGATGGGCAGGCCAGCGCCTTGCATGGCAGCTCTGTCGCCATCGGTGTGTGACTCACTCACTCACGAGAGGCAACATTGTAAAGCGCTTTGTCCGGTAAAGTAGAAACGTGCCATATACATAAATGCAGTCCATTTACCTTAAGCAGTATAACTGCATGTATACACAGTATATACATACATATGTACATATAAACCTACACAAATACACATCAGCAACAGGGACGACATGGTGGAAGGAGCAGTGAAAAACTTATGTTCACTCTATTTGTCTGTCATGTTCGTTAGAGAAACGCTGTGTTTTTTACATTAGTGTGGTATTGTGACATCTGCAACAAACAGTGGTGGAAGAAGTACTCAGATCCTTTACTTAAGCAGAAGTACCAATACAACAAGATAAAAATATTCCATTACAAGTATTATCAGCAACATGTACTCAAAGTATCAACAGTAAAAGTAAAATGTCCCCTGTGACTGATATCTGATTCTGTCCGACATTATGAGTTTATTAATACTGATGCATCAATGTTAGCATTTTACTGTTGTAGCAGCTCGAGGTGGAGCTAGTTTTAACTACTTTATATACAGTTAGCTAGTTTTAACTACTTTATTTTAAGTAAGATAGTTTTAACTACTTTATATACAGTTAGCTAGTTTTAACTACTTTTATATACAGTTAGCTAGTTTTAACTGCTTTATATACTGTTAGCTAGTTTTAACTGCTTTATATACTGTTAGCTAGTTTTAACCACTTTATACACAGTTAGCTAGTTTTAACCACTTTATATACAGTTAGCTAGTTTTAACCACGTTATATTAAGTTAGCTAGTTTTAACTACTTTATTTTAAGTAAGATAGTTTTAACTACTTTATATACAGTTAGCTAGTTTTAACTGCTTTATATACTGTTAGCTAGTTTTAACCACTTTATACACAGTTAGCTAGTTTTAACCACTTTATACACAGTTAGCTAGTTTTAACCACTTTATATACAGTTAGCTAGTTTTAACCACGTTATATTAAGTTAGCTAGTTTTAACTACTTTATATACAGTTAGCTAGATTTAACTACTTTATTTATAGTTAGCTAGTTTGAACTACTTTATATACAGTTACCTAGTTTAGTCCAGTGGTTCCCAGCCTAGGGGCCGGGCCCCTCTCAAGGGTCACCAGAGCCTTTGACAGTTATTTAAATTAAGTTTAAAGGTGAAATGTCTCTTTGGTGGAACTGCTAACAACCCATAGACAACTGAAACACGAGAAGGAGCCTCAACCAGACACTAAATAATATTTCACAAGACAAAAAGGTTGTAAATCAGTGGCTTAATCCTTAACAAGTATCCACCCCAGCACAACCTTTTCACCCTGCTGCCATCTGGAAAGAGAAGTATGAGGTGTCAGACTACAGAGGAACTTCTTCCCTCAGGCTGTGAGACTGCTAAATTCTTCCTCAGCACTTCACCATGTAAAATAGTTTTTAAATAATAACGTGAATGATGGCTGAATTCCATTTAGCTGCTTCAGTTTCAGGGTCTTGGTATTGTTTGTGCTGGCTCACTGTCACGTCTTACTGAAACACTTGAATAGCACTGAGCCATCGTTAATCTTATTAGCAACACCTGTGCTTTTTCCTACTGTGTAAGTCAAAATGTCTGCTGTGGTGAAAGGCCTGTGGTGATTTGCCTCTGTTTGTGCACTCACCTCTC